>NC_052308.1:20388069-20717124 GCF_016432855.1 Salvelinus namaycush
TGAAAAGGTCCGACGCACCCTGCTATAAAGACCCTGTCCCTGGCCTGGGGACGAGGGCAGGTGGGAGAGGGCCCTGTGCTGTGCTGACCCAGCCTGAACTGGCCCCGAGAAGGGACACCTGGTGTGAGTCATCCCTGATCGCATTACCCAGAGGTCTGCGTTCCTGCTCATCAGTGCGCTGCAGATTGAGTTTAACTGAGTGAATTCCATTTTAACAGCAAGGATCGCATATCTCTGAGCCGAGTATCTTCACTGTATGACCATGTGAGTGGAAATGGTATTAAAAGCCATATTTTTACACTATGAAAGTCTTAGTGATTATTTTTGTTCAATGTCACCGCTTTCTCCAGTTCATTGTCTAAAGCTGGGTAGTTAAATGGTAGAATAATCACCTCACAGTAGTTTGTCCGTCCAAGGTTACTGCTCTCCGTTATTCAGTATGGGAATACGGTGAACAAAACCACCTGCATTGAAGAGCCACCAGGGAGCCATTCAGACATACTGTATCTCAGCTCAGAAAGCCTATTAGAGAGGAAGCATCATTAGCTCATCCACCTGCAGGCTGTCATCTCAGTGCTAGATGGGGCCTGTGTTTCTGCTGGATTAAACACTAATTTACTACAGGATTTGTCACAACTGTCGCCACATTAATGCAGATGGATGGACAATGTACTTTAGCCAACTTCCATCGAAGGGATAGTACTAAAACATGTACAATTTAATTGACCGTTTTTTCCTAGTATTAAAAACAGGACATCCTGAATAGATGAACCTTTTACTCTAATGCATTGGTGAACATCGAGTATTGAGCAAGCATCAAAATGTTTCTTGGAATATAAAATAGTTTTTCCAAAAACAGGTCAATTTACACTGGGGCCATGTTTTGTAATTAACTCCCATTGTGTCCTTCAGATGTCAGTTGAGGGGGAAGGTAAAGACCATTAAAGCCTGGGAGAGCGACAGGGAGATGAATGTTACACAGGTGGGAGTGTTTGTCAGCCCGTCACACATTTGGTTGGTACACCAGAGGGCTAAGTCCTGTCCTGGAGGCTGTCAGTCAACGTCCCTCATCCAAGTCTATAATTTACAATTAAAACCTGGCTTTAGAGATGAACCTCCAATGTATTTGCATAGAGGCAGAAGCAACATGAATGATGTCAATACTTTTGACAAACCTGCTAATTCAAGTAGTCTATCATTTTGCTTTGCCTGGCCCACTTATTAATTTGAGACATTATTGAACCACAAAGACAAGGAAAAACACACTCCACAAAATGTGATTTTATGAGACACTTTAATGTTTAAACTTTGACATTGGTACAATGGATTCAGTTTATTGAAATAAATTACTGCATGTCACCCCGTGGGATGATATGACAACTGACTGACCATCTAGAATTCCTGTTCTCTAAAGAATATGCTAAAATGTCAAACAATTTGAGCCTTTGATACCGCAAATAGCAAGTGTTTACAGAAAAAAACTGCATACATTGGAAAATGTAATTCTGTTTAATCTGACATTCAGTGTATCCTGGCCTAGAGACGGGGCATTTTTCCTAGGTTTGGCAAGAGTACATTTCACAAGTTTCCCAGCAGTAAGCAGTTTTATAAAATGAAGAGATTCTGTTTGTACCAGTCAATAGTTCCTGAATGATTAAAACAGGTTGTACTAGTACCATAATGATGACGATGTGTGGTGCTATGACAAAGGCTAAATACTGGCCATTCCCTGTGTGAACAACAGTGTGACAACTGTCTCAAAATGCCTCCTGGTGCGAGTTCCTCATTCCCTTTACAGCATGGCAGGTTCATGGTATAGCTGAACATATTGGGATGGGGGGACTAATGATTTTAGAAGTTGGACCAACATTCATGACAAATGTGAATTCAAAGGATCTGGGCCTTTAGTTGAACAAAAGAAAAATGAAAATAAATGGGAGCTGAGGCACCGTGGAGGACGTAGTCCCTAAACCAAAGCCAACTGAAGTGCAGTGGTGGTCAGTACCTTGACATTCCATTGCTATGTCAGAAATGTGACATGTTTCCTGACTAAGAATTCTTACATTCCTATTGGGTATGAGTAGTACAAAAGTGCTTAAACATACAAAACCTAAACCCCCCTTGTTCCATGTTGTACCCAAATCAAAGCCCTTCCTTCATAAAATATGAGTTATGGTTTAAGGCCATGATGGGCAGCGTTTGCATTTGTCAAACAACATTCAAGTGCAATAAAGTGTTCCATGGTATGACAAAGAGTGTACCGATAGCTCTCACATCTCTGCTATACTAAGAGTCTGGTTAGTGGTTTCTTTGATCATGCAATAAGGCACGGCAGTTGAAGCAGGTAGGTAGAGGCTGACAAGGCTTGTTAAAGACAACAAAAAATACCATCACTCCGTTCCTTGTCATGCACAGAATAATTTCAAATACTCTTTGTAAAAGTTATATAATATACATGAAAACTCTTATGTACAGTCAATTGTCCAATGGTATAGCTCTCTCTCTTTCACACATTACTCTACATTTGCATGCTTCAAATGCAAGTCACATTTAGGAGCTGAGATTGGTTGGCACCTCCCAGGAGAAGGTTTTCAGTATGTACAGCTCAGACGGGACACCACCCACACAAGCGCCGCCTTCAAAACTCCAGACGCCCCTCCCTGCTCCTGCCTTGTTAGTCCAAACAGGGGACAGGATCAGCTCTTGGCCTCTCTGTTTGAGGTAGCAGTTCCCAGTGCAAAGAACAAGTCCACTCAGGGCTAGTGAGTCTGCTAGTGTCAGGGTGGGGAGAGCCTGCTGGTCACTGGCTCTCCTGAGGGGGGTGCATGGCTCTGGAAGGCTCTGGGAGCATGTCCATTAGAGAGGAGAGTCTGTCTGAGCTCTGGCTCACAGTCTGTGTCCAGTGTGTATTGGCTTGTTACGGGGCCGAGTTTCACCGGCTTGTGGAAGGCCTCCTCTTGGGAAAGGGAGCACATTAACGTTGTCTGTCCCGTCCTGTTCACTGAGGAATCTGGGAGGGAACACCGAGAGAGAAGAGAACACACAATCAAGACCCCTATCTGTGCAGAGCTCAAGGCTATGGATTGCATCCATATTGCTAATTTGACATTATGAAGCAAGGATCGGAATTCTGACCCCTAATTCCTCCCAGACCGTTCCTTGCCGAAAGGTACAGCATCCCGGGACAAGACCCGACCTGCTCCTCTGAGTCAGGCAGCGACGGGAACTCAATGCGGCTTTTCATCAAATTCCCTTCACTGTGATTTGTCATGGGAGGCTGGTCTACACAGCTAAGGGCTCCATCCATAACATAATTTCTACCATTCCTCATCCTGTCCTCAACAGTGTGGAATAGAAAGAGCACTCTACCTTTTCTGTCGTTGTGGTTTCTGGGAAACGCAGGTGGCTGGGCGTCCCTTCTGACTCCATTGGAGGTCCCGTTGCAGAGGGAGGCGGTGTAGTGTCCTGTGTCCACCCCTAAGGGTACAGGTATGCTGTAGTCCATGTGGTGGAGGTGTTGTTGATACTCTAGGCCTACAGGTCCCAGCCCCTGGGGGAGGTAGTCTGAGTCTGACTTGGAGTAGCTATTCCCATTCTCCATACACTCTGTACACACTACAGCCTCACCGTAACCTAGACCAGACAGAGAGAACGTTATTATTACCACGCCCACCCTTTTCCACAATTTCATGAATTTAGAGGCGATGTAAAGAAAACATTCACTGATCAGTCATGGGTGAGTATTGGAGGTTCATATGGAAACCAAACTGAACACACTACCTGTGTGTGTGTTGGGCAGAGGTCCACCACTAGCCTCCACACGGACACACACATCCTGGCGCTCCGAGAGGGTCCCCTGGGAGGACAGGTAGCTGGGGACGTCCGGGGGCACGTTGGTCTCATCTGGGAGGGGAGAGAAACCATCGTCAGCACAAACTACGGTCACCAACGCAACACATGGATGGTGAACAGCCATTCCCTGTGATGAGTAGAACTACATGAGCGCCCTCTCACCTGTGTCGGTGACGCTGCACTCCTCGCTCTTCTTGCGCGTCTGGTAGATGATGCACACCCACACCAGAGAGGTCACCACGATGCTAGTCACCACAGCGATGACGATGATGCCCACCGTGACGGCGCAGGCGGTGTGACGGTGGCGGACACTCAGCTGGCTGTGGGCGCGCTCCGTGCCCAGCCTGTTGGACATGACACACGTGTACCTCCCAGCGTCCTCTACGGCGGCGCTGCCGATGACCAGCAGCTGGTTGCCGGGGGTAAAGTGGTGTCGGTCGGAGGGGCGGAAGGGCTGGTCGTTCCTCAGCCAGGTGATTTTGGGTAGGGGGCTGCCTAGCGCCTTACACTGCAGGACTACAGTCTCCCCCACCACCACACTACGGTCCTCCAGCTCCTGGGCCAGGTGGGGCGTCTCTGTAGACGGGAGGGGTCACAGGTCAAAGTGTAGTCATCCCACCAGAGCAGACTGGTCAATCCCAACTCTACTCAACATCAAACTACACAATGACAACTGGTGATGGTCCATTATGCTTTGTTCAACACAGAGTGATATAGAACACCATGATCTCACTCGGTCTACTCCACCTCTTTAGACTGGGCCTCAGCTCTGACTTTTCTTTCCACATGCATGACTAAACATTACAAAGCCACTCCTGAGTGCTGCTGCTATCTCGTGTCCCTGGGAGGAGTTGTTCTGGACTAAAAGCACTACATAAGGTAGAGTAGACCAAGCCCTTACACATCCACAGTACTTGACTATATGTGATCTCATCAAATTCACATAGCTGTAGACCAAGCCCTTACACATCCAATACAAGCCCCTCTAGGAGAATGGAGGCTTGCGGTCTCCCTCCCACCCTGAGGAGAGGGGTGAGAACGGTTAACAAAAACCCCTCTGTGAAGTCCCTCTATCCCACCCTCCCCCATCTGACCCCTACCCTGACCTCTGACTTCGAGGAAGGCCACAGCTGCCAGAAGCATTTCATTCTAGGACCAAGGCTCACCAGTTTACAGCTGGCTTTAGAGCAGTTTACTCAGTTTTCCTTTTTAGACTTAGTATCTATATTATGGTCATGTGAAGGTAAGCCATGCATCCTCAAACATTGAGGGCTGTGTGTTAGTTAGGTGGCATGAAGCATTATGTAGGAAGCATGCATGAATACTAACTGGCCAGATGAATGTGATGTATGTACAGGGCAGGGGAGACTGGTGGGAGGCGCTCTAGAAATAATAATAATTGTGAACTAACACTCGCACTTGCCTCCCCCCCTTACTAGCTTTGACTTTACTGATAGCTACTGTATTGAGGAAAAATGTACTTACTATGACTGATGTGATTGTCCCACCTAGCCATCTTAAAACGAATGCACTAAGTCCCACCTAGCCATCTTAAAGTGAATGCACTAACTAAGTCCCACCTAGCCATCTTAAAGCTAATGCACTAAGTCTCACCTAGCTATCTTAAAACTAATGCACTAAGTCTCACCTAGCTATCTTAAAACTAATGCACTAACTGTAAGTCCCACCTAGCTATCTTAAAACTAATGCACTAAGTCTCACCTAGCTATCTTAAAACTAATGCACTAACTAAGTCCCACCTAGCCATCTTAAAGCTAATGCACTAAGTCTCACCTAGCTATCTTAAAACTAATGCACTAACTGTAAGTCCCACCTAGCTATCTTAAAACTAATGCACTAAGTCTCACCTAGCTATCTTAAAACTAATGCACTAACTAAGTCCCACCTAGCCATCTTAAAGTGAATGCACTAACTAAGTCCCACCTAGCCATCTTAAAGCTAATGCACTAACTGTAAGTCCCACCTAGCCACCTTAAAACTAATGCACTAACTGTAAGTCCCACCTAGCCACCTTAAAACTAATGCACTAAAACTAAGTCTCACCTAGCTATCTTAAAACTAATGCACTAACTAAGTCCCACCTAGCCATCTTAAAACGAATGCACTAACTGTAAGTCCCACCTAGCCATCTTAAAACGAATGCACTAACTGTAAGTCCCACCTAGCCATCTTAAAACGAATGCACTAACTGTAAGTCCCACCTAGCCATCTTAAAACTAATGCACTAAGTCCCACCTAGCCATCCTAAAACGAATGCACTAACTAAGTCCCACCTAGCCATCTTAAAGCGAATGCACTAACTAAGTCCCACCTAGCCATCTTAAAGCTAATGCACTAACTGTAAGTCCCACCTAGCCATCTTAAAACTAATGCACTAACTGTAAGTCCCACCTAGCCATCTTAAAACTAATGCACTAACTGTAAGTCCCACCTAGCCATCTTAAAACTAATGCACTAACTGTAAGTCATTCTGGACAAGAGCGTCTTCTAAATGACTAAAATGTAAATGTATGGGAGGCTGAGCTCATTGTAATGGCTGGAATGGCATAACTGGAACGGAGTCGAACATGTAGTTTCCATGTTTGATACTGTTCTATATACTACTATGAGCCCAGCCTCCCATACATTTACATTTGAGTCCTCCTATAGCTCCTCCCACCAGCCTCCTCTACTAGAAGGGCGTGGGGCGAGGCTGCCAGTAGGCGTGGGGCGAGGCTGCCAGTAGGCGTTTTGCGAGGCTGCCAGTAGGTGTGGGGCGAGGCTGCCAGTAGGCGTGGGGCGAGGCTGCCAGTAGTAATAGGGGGGAAAAATCTATACAGTTACATATCGCAATATTATTTTGGACGATATTATATTGATACTGACTTCAAGTATATATATTTTTTCTTGCTAGGTAGCATTAGTCAGCTGTACCTGTGTCAAAACTACAGTATCCTGTTCTCCATCTTTTTAAAATAGTGAGCTAACATGTTTTCAGCACTTTTATTTCCATGACTGATCAACACTCGTTTTCTCATGCGCTCTCTGCAGCAGAGAGCAATATGTTTGGAACATCATATAGAATCGTGAGAATCGCAATACATATCGTATCGGCACAATGTCATATTGTGAGGTCCCTGGCAATTCCCAGCCCTAGTGACCAGCAGTCAGTCTTACCCAGCACGGTGAGGGTGGCGTTGGCAGACACGGTGCCCGCTGTGTTTTTGGCGGTGCAGCTGTACACGCCCATGTCCCCCGGCTTGACGTTCATGATGAAGAACACGTCATCATCCGGCATCACGTGCATCCGCCGCTCGCGCGCCGCCGGGAAGTCCGTGCCCCCATCCTTCTGCCAGGCAATCTGGGGGGTGGGGTGCCCCTCAGCAGCACACTCAAGCTTGGCAGTGGTGCCCGTACGGATGGTGTTGTCTGCAGGGGTCTTAACAAATGTAGGCAAGACTGTGGGAAAGGAAGATATGACACACTGGGTTAGCCACAACAGAGAAGTACAGAGGTTAACACAAGAGTCTCTGTTTTAGGGAGAGGGTTTGATTTGGGTGGGAAGGGCAGCCAATCACTCAGCATCTGTTGGCCAAACTGACAGGGCGTGTAATAGATGGGCACTGTCAGCTCCACAATGCGCCTAAATCAATTTGTTCCAAATTCCACCCAGAAACTCACACACAGAGACTCACACACAGACATGCAGAGAGACTCACACACAGAGACATGCAGAGAAACTCACACACAGAGACATGCAGAGAGACATGCAGAGAGACATGCAGAGACTCACACACAGAGACATGCAGAGAGACTCACACACAGAGACATGCAGAGACTCACACACAGAGACATGCAGAGAGACTCACACACAGAGACATGCAGAGAGACTCACACACAGAGACATGCAGAGAGACTCACACACAGAGACATGCAGAGAGACTCACACACAGAGACATGCAGAGACTCACACACAGAGACATGCAGAGACTCACACACAGAGACATGCAGAGACTCACACACAGAGACATGCAGAGACACACACAGAGACATGCAGAGACAGAGACTCACACACAGAGACATGTAGAGAGACTCACACACAGAGACATACAGAGAGACAGAGAGACTTTGTTCAAGCTAAGAATTACCCCTAATCTCTTACCACTAAAACAACACTTGAGTTTAACTGGGCAAAATATGTGCTGAATCAACATATTACAGAGAGAAAAGGATCTCACGCATGCAAACAAACACACATTCACAATTCTATCTATATAAAGCAGTCATACTGGGAGACAGTTAACCCTTCAGGGCCTGGCGGCGTACCGTTGACAGTGAGGCGGGCCTGGGTAGAGTAGGAGGAGCCAAAGTGGTTGGTGATGATGCACTGGTATCGGCCCTCGTGGGTGAAGGTCACATGACGCAGGTGCAAAATGGTGGTGTACTCCATCACCCCCCCGTGGTGAGCGCGCAGGTGGGCGAGGTTCTCCACCTCTGCATGGCGGAGCAGCTCCTGGTCTTTGCGCCAGGCGAAGGTCATAGGTGAGCTGCTGCTGCTGGCCGCCGTGCACGTGAAGCGCACGTCACTACCCAGAACCGTCACTGTGGTCTCTGGCTGCACCATGATCTGGGACTTAGGCAGGTCATCTACAGGAAGAGAGAGGTGGAGGGACAACAATAAACCTACATAAGCATTATTCTTTGTAACCAAATGTTTTCTCAGTGACAAGATATGTATACTATACATACAAACAAACAAACGAAGGATTAGCACATCACAGATCAAACAAACACAGTGAACCTACATCAAAACACTTGAACAATATCACACACACACTGTAAACAAGCAAGAGCTGGAATGTAAAACACCATCTGGTCTTAGCTGCTGGCTGCACAGTCTGACAGAAAGCCCTAACACACACGCATTACTCACCACAGACAAAGCTCTCTGGCGGAGCTTGGAAGATGCTGGTACCCTTCAGGGTTTCAGGATGGGCACAGGTAGCCTCTACGCCCGTCTGTAGCCCTCGGGTCAACAGCCACTCAGGGAACCAGTGGAGCTGACAGTCACACAGGAAACTGTCACTCTGGATGAGCCTGGGAGGGGGGGGGGACTGTTAGGACTGAAGAGTTTGTCATTCTCCTTTAAAGACTTGCTTTGATCTGAAAGAATGAACTGCGGCAGTATTGTGTAGCCATATCATAACATTGTGAAGACAATCACAGTTTCCAGAGACTAAGTGTGAGGAGTGTGTATATGTTCATCATTGCAGACTCACAGGTTCCTGAGGCTCCTCATCTTGCTGAAGGCCTCTGGCTGAATAGAGCGGATGGCGTTCTCTCCCAGGTTCCTGTTGAGACATTAAACAGAGGGCCACCCATCAGCACTGACAAAGGGGACACGGGAACACACACAGCAGTGTCACGGCCAGCAAGGGCTTACTTTAAACAAGGTGGAAAGATTCAGGCGTTTAAGACCAATGTCACTTTCCAGCTTTTCAAAATCACTTTTTTTCCCCTAACGGTCAGTCTGTGAAAGAGCTTATATAAATTCAATTTCTTGTACCAAACTGACCATATGCTCAATAACTTTTCTCCCTTGCACCAGGGAAAAAGACCAAAGTTGAAGCTGCCTCTAACAAGAGGGAAGCAGCTTGCCCCACAAACTGCCTGTCTTCTCCTTTAACAAAGACGCTATTTCATTTCTAACAGCCCTCTTAGGCAGCTACTTTTGGCAGCCGCACTTGGGGGCGTGCAGTGCATTGTGGGATACTCACAGGTGCTCCAGGGCCTCCAGGCCTGAGAAGGCTTTCTTGGCCACCGACTTGATCTTGTTTCCAAACAGAGTTCTGCAATTTCCAAACATGAAGGGCGCCGATAAACGGGAGAGAAAGTGAGAAAGTGAAAGAGAGAGGAGGAAGGGGTAAGGGAGAAGAAGAGGGGGAGAAATGCACAATTAGTGGGGTTGAATCTGATAAGACCAGAAGATTCAGGTATTGGAAATCCGAACTGTGTGGAGATTAGGAGGGTGAGGGACTCGGGGCCCGGCCTCTCCCGGCCCTGCTCTTCAAAGACCACTTTTATCTTTATTAGTATTTAATAGCGATGACAGGGTGGGGCTGAGCCAGGGGGGGCCACATGAAAAGCAGGTTGTCTCACTGAGGGACAACACAGCTTGTAGAGTAATAAAAGTAGCCTTGTCAAGGCGGGTTCAAGCAAGGAACAAGCAGCTCTGGGGGTCTAATCCCAGCCGCTCTTCAAAAGACACCTCTACCCTCCCTCCTTCTCCCCTTCCGTCCGTCCGTCCCTCCCTCTTTTCCCTTCTCTCTGCCTTCCTTCCCAAGAGGAGCGGATGGACACAGTTGGCTGGTTTAGAGTTAAGACCCCTGCATCAGAACCTTTCAATCCTGTCACACCTCCTCCACTCTCCCCTTCTATATGGACCCACTGAAAATCTACACAGTGCAATGTGAATACAAACCATGTTTCAAAAACCACTGGGCGTGCATCTGCTTGGTTATTACATTTGGGGGAGATTAGCTAACACTAAGATGCATGTTGATAAGAGGTATTCGTCACAGGCGTTCTATAAGAAAGCCTCTGTGTTTAGGGGGCCACCAGGCAGACGACTGGTCATGGACAGAACCTGTCAGCTCCTGACAGAGATGTCACTCACTACTGACCCCACATCAGCCAGAGGTCTATGTTTCTAGACTACAGAGAGAGACGGGCTGCACAGCAGGCTTCATCACAGACAACCACTACTCACTAAGTTACTGCACTTCCATCCAACGTATTTAGCATATTTAAATACATATTTCTAAAATCGTTCTTATTCCCAGCACCACATTGCACATTTAGCAGTCTGCATTGCCTTTCATTCCAATCACATTACTCCATGAAGACAATCACATTTAGGAAAAAATAAATTAAATGCTTTAATGATGTAACTAAAATTTCTACACTCAATATATTAATTTATTTTTCCACCTCAAAAGAGCAATGAGAAAATAGTTTTTTTTGTGACCACTTGTGAGAGCACAAGTTAACCCAGAGCATTCTCCCATCACAATCTGGGACACAAAGTGTGTGGAGGACACTTTAATGTCCCGCCCCTCTCTCTGTTTTTCCCAGGATTGTGCCAGCGCTGGGCCAATTTCACCCTCTTTCAGTCCCTAACAACAGGCAGGAAGGCATGGCCGTGGAGCAGAGAGAGAGAGGAGCAGGGCTAGAGACCGACAGAGCTGCTGAGACTCATATCCTGCAGGCTGATAGAAAAGCCTTTCAATAGGCTAGCACTCACAGGGAACGGCCTTGGTTGGACACCATCTTTTATCCCAGGATTATTTAGGGCCCACTATGTTCATTGTGCTGTGGTTTAATAGTTATACGAGAGATCACAACAAATTGACATCGTTTAACCGTCAAGGCAGTTCAATTCCCACCAACAGACACTCTGAACTTGGACACAATTGTAGTTGAGAGTCTGGTAAACCAAATGAAAACCAGATTCATGCTCGTTTCAAGTTTCAAGTCTGTTGCCGTTAAAATATGAACCTGCATGCTTCATGAAAAAGCCTAATAAAACTTGGAGCAGCTTTTAAAGTCATCTCTCAGTGTTACACTTCCAAATGACGTGTGAGGCCCAGAGGTAAGGGAGAGATGGAGCTGGTCCTGTCTGAAGCCAGGTCTGGGAGAGATGGAGCTGGTCCTGTCTGAAGCCAGGTAAGGGAGAGATGGAGCTGGTCCTGTCTGAAGCCAGGTAAGGGAGAGATGGAGCTGGTCCTGTCTGAAGCCAGGTCTGGGAGAGATGGAGCTGGTCCTGTCTGAAGCCAGGGCTGGGAGAGATGGAGCTGGTCCTGTCTGAAGCCAGGTCTGGGAGAGATGGAGTTGGTCCTGTCTGAAGCCAGGTCTGGGAGAGATGGAGTTGGTCCTGTCTGAAGCCAGGTCTGGGAGAACTAGATATAAGCTATAGGTAGGCAATACTCCTCAGAGGAAACTATTGGATTGCAATGGAAAACCCTTCACGCTGGACTGAAGATTTGAGGACAATCATCAACCAGTGGCAGGGCAGCCAGCTTGAAGGGACCGGTTCTGGGGAGAGGGGAATGGAGGAAAGGGGGGGATGAGAGGAGGAGGGGGGATACTCACAGCTTGTTGAGGCTGTCCAGTCCAGAGAAGGCCCCATTGGTGTCCTCTATTGTGCCTGAGATGTCATTATGGTCCAGCTCCCTGTGGAGAGAGAAAAGGGATAAGAGAGATAGAGGAGGAGGAGAGCAGAACAGGCTGCCAGAGCTGGAGCACTGTGTAGCCTTGGCAGAGATGGGGCTGGAAGTCACGGGTTACCCCTCCACCCCTCCTGCACCTGGTCTAAAGAGCAAGCCTCTCTGCTGATCTGCTCTGCCAGCCAAGCACATTCTTTCCTTTGTGAGAAGGAGCGGGGTGAAGGCACACAGCCCAACACAGGGATACACATGTATAATTCATAACAGCATGGAGGGGTTGGCGGGCACACATTGTCTTAAGATTTAGACAGTCAGTGGGCATGGCCTGGTCTGGCCAGGCAGTGTGGTGGCAGGTATGTCAGTCCCAGCACAGTCTCAAAGCCTAATGAGTGAAAACCTTATCCATGTCAAGCCAGAATGAGACTCAATAAAATAAAACATTTCACTTTGAGTCTGCCAGGAAGTTTCTCAACGCATGTTGAATGCAGTGGAGACTGCTGAGGGGAGGACGGTTCATAATAATGGCAGGAACAGCGCTAACGGAACGGCATCAAACATGGAAACCATGTGCTTGTTACCATTCCACTGACTCCGCTCCAGCCATTACCACAAACCCGTCCTCCCAAATTAAGGCACCACCAACCTGTGGTTGAACGCAATTAATTAGCTTTTCTGACACACTACTTCTAACTCGGGGGGTTTTCTACATCAAAATGCAGCTTAGGTGGTGGGCGTAGTGGAAACCTTTTGCTTTTTTAAAGGCAAATTTCCTGCAATTATACACATTTTGCCATGAGGCTAAGAGAAAAATGTGCAGTTTTAAAGCAAATTTCCTGCTCTTCTACACATTTTGCTATGACTTAGGCTATCGGAGTGACTCAAACATCTAAAATATTTTTTACATACTTTATATTAACTTTAAAACTGAAAACCTTTTCCCATCCTGAACCCCCCACCCCCCCAGAAAAGGCGTCACGAAAAACACTTTGGTAGCCCACCAAAGACTTTTCTATGCAGAGAAAACCCTGTAACTGTTGAAGTCATCTGGGCAAAGGAAACATTTGAATAATAATTCCCCTACCCCCCTCAGTCCTTCCCTCAACCCCTTTGGTTCCTTTTGGTTACTTTGCCTCCATGGCCGGACTCAGCTGCCAATTCCCTATTCTTTCTGGCTGGCTGAGTGTGAATGGCCGTTGCCTTGTTAATGTAGGCAGTGGCTGCCCAATTAAAGCTGCCTCAGCTCCCTTACTGCTTGGGCCCACGCCTACCCAGCGCTTCACTGATTAGATTAGACCTGCCTCAGAGAGAAAGAAGGGAGGAAAGAGAGGGAAGGAGAGAGAGGAAGGGGTGAGCATAAAAGGGAAAAGTAAAAAATTCAATTAGAACGCAAAGAGAGGTAACGGGAGAGCGGAAAACAAAGCAAAGAAGAAAGAAAGAAAAGGCCAAGAAAGAAAGAGCGGGTGAGAGGGAAGCCAAACAGAGGGCCTATCCACACAGCTGAACCCCCTCCCCCCAGCCCAACGCTCCCCCTGTGCCAGCAGAGAAAGGCCTATATACGCCTTGGCTTGTCACCCCCCTGTGAGAAAGGCCTCGTCTCCAAAGCAAAGGTCTGACTCTGTTCTCTGGCTCTCTGGGAAGATCCTGGGCCAAAAAGAAATTAGCAGAAGGACCCACCCCCAGCCTCCCTCTTCCTCTCTTTCTTCCTGTTCAAGGTGTGTGCATAAGGGTGTGGGGGGAGAAGTCTCCCATACTGCTTTTCCCTGCTCTGTTTAAAAAGGCAAAGAATCTACAGGGAGGCAGAGGACAGGGAACACATGTGCATCCAAAATCGATGGGAATCAACGACCGAAAAGAGGGAAGACGAGAACATACGCACCAGAATAAAAGTTCTCACAGAATGAAAACATGACAATAGTGACACATGCACACCTCAAACAGATACACGTGAATATGCAGGAATACAAACTAGATCTGTTTAAAAGCAATGGTCAGAGAAGTAAACAGCTAACTCCACGTTGTAACTGGCCCCAGAAGGGCTTAATAAAGCCTTATTGAATATTGAATGCACATGAATAAACTGAATTGTTCTTAAAGGCCAAGTGCAGTCAAAATTCTGTTTTCCTATGTTTTATATCATTTTGTACAACAACTGATGAAACTAACACTGTAAAAGTGTGAAAACATTTGATCAGTGTTATTTCCTGATAGATGCTGGTTTAAAATACAAATCTACACAGGAACTTCTAATCAGCAAGTTTGCATGGGTGGGAGTTTAGGCTTTCCATGGTAAATTGGTTAATAGACAAAGAGTTCCAAACCTCTCTGCCAATAATAGCTAGTATACAGTATTCCCCTCCCCATTCAGACCACTTCCAGACAGTCTTAGCTAAATTCTTGCTTGAGATATATATTTTTTGCTAAAGGCAATGTTTTGACAATTGTAATGGAAATCTATTACAGTAAGGTACTTAACTGTTAACCAGAAATGGTTTGATATTGAAATAAAAACAGCTGCATTGGACCTTTAAACTAGTAACAGGATGAGTCTACAGTGTGGAACCATAGTTGTGTGTGCTCTAGGTGCGTTCAGGAGGACTTACAGGAGGCGCACGGCCTTGAGGCCTCTGAAGGCCCCCTCAGTGATGTGGCTGATGGAGTTGTGCCCCAGACGGAGGGTGTGGAGGTCCCCCAGCACCGCCAGACTACCCTCATCCAGACGACTCAGGTTGTTATGGGACAGACTCCTACAGGAGGAAATGAAAAATAAATACATGCAGTGTCAGGCATGGACCAGACGGACAAGATGGCACAGCACTAAGGTAACCTAACGTCATTATTCTCTATTTTATATGGCCTTATTCAATGTCTTCTTGCCTTTGGATAGATGCTGTATTTTTCCACTGTGGCGTTGGCTCAATATCTGTTCATCCACAGCAGTTTCCTATCATGCTTGATAAGGAGTCAAGACACAAACCATTTACAAATTGTGTAAATTTCCAGTTGGACACTTCTCTGATGTCTTTCCTAGAGTTATGGTCTTGTTTAAGTAGGTACACTGTGCGTCAGTGGTGATAAATATGTCTTCTTTATCAGCACACATGGTCAAATGGTCTGTTGTGTGAGTGTCTGGGCTGTGCCTCTCTGAAGGGGTCTAGTGTGGTCATGTGTGGCCACTGGCCAGTCTCTGTGATGCCCCGTCAGGCAGGCTGCCGTCTCATCCGGAATGTAATAACAGGCAGGTCAGAAAGACAGCCACTCTTCTACACCTGAGAGCTAACCAAGCCACTATCCCACTGATATCACAGTCACCATGGACACACTCATAAAAATCATAGAAACCCGGACTCGCACTGAGTTGCAACACAGATGCAGAGCAATCTGTCTCTCTCACACACAGTACCCAGACAGGCAGCCATGTGGTTAGCGACGCCTGAGCAGAGCTGAGCTCTACATTAGTGTAAACAGAGTCTCTCTCCTTCACTAGACAGGGAGATCCCGCTGCAATTACCACAGTATCCCTACCAAGAGGGTTGTACACTCTCTACCAACCTGACAGAGATGTGAATACACACTATTGCGTGGGCTTAAGTACTGTCAATCTTACCGCTCATTATGGGATAAACAGGCTTATAGTGAGAGGAGCGTGTGGTATTGAGCCATGTAGCTTCATGATGGTACGGAGAGGGGCAGAGCGGGGAACAGATTCAGGGTTATGTTCTTAGGGTTGTGATTGGGGATCAACAAGAAGAGACAGGGGGTTTGAAGTTGGAGGCATGGGTAAGACTTTGGGGTCCATATCTGGGGGCTGAATAGGAGATTAATATTTTTGTTTGTTTCTCAGGGGTTGGGGATGAGGCAGGAATTGGTGCTCTATTTTCAAGGGTTGGGAGGGTTTTGGTGCTTTGGTTTACAGGGGTTGGGAGGTTTCTGATGTGCTACTCACAGTTCTCGTAGCCTCTGGCAGAACCTCCAGCCATCTGGGTTGAGGTGGGAGATGGAGTTGTAGCTGAGGAAGAGCTGCAGAAGAGAAGACAGGCCATACATGGAGCCACTGTTCACCTCCCTCAGGCTGTTATAGTCCAGGTGACTGCAGGGGAGGAGGTCACAAACAGCTTCAGGCTAGGCATCATGGGTAATGTAGTTTGGTATGACAGGATATTGGACATTACATGTAGTCCAATTGTGGTTCATAGTTTAGCTCAATGTTAATGGACAATTATAGAGCATAGAGTTGCTTGTGAAACAATTGTTAAGAGCGGAAAGTAATACGAGCGGCGTAGGAGAAAGTGATCCTAACAACAGTTGAGGACAGCCAGTCCTCAAGGCCAGGCAGGGAGTTGGGAGCGGTATGTTTCTGTAACTCACAGCACTTTTATCTTGGCCAGGCCCCAGAAGGCTCCGTCGGTGAGCTTACTAATGTTGTTCCTCTGCAGCTTGAGGACCTCCAGACTGGCCAGGCCCTGGAAGGTCAGCCCCTCCACCTGCCTCACACGGTTCCTGTTCAGCTCACTGGAGGACAGGACAACACAACCCAGCAAGGAGTTAGAGAGAGATGCAATGATGATGATGAGAGATAGAGATGATAGAAAGAGAAGTATGGTCCTACAGGAAAACCCTGTAAAGTAATACTGTAACACACATCTTAGCAGCACCACAAAAACATAAGTGGCATTACACGGTGATATCTATTCCCCCTGAAGCCAGGGATGTGTACTCCCAATGGCTGAGGTGAGGTTTGGGTTACAGAACAGGGTCCAGTTCTGACCTGGGCATCGCACCACGTGATCACAAACATTCAGTAATCATGCTAGGGTTAACTAAAGGACCCATCTCTTCCACTACATTCAAACAGCACTGGATTGCAGCCACACATGCTTTGAAGGGCAGGGCATCTGCATTCACTTCTGAAACCGAGAAGGCTACTTCTGTCCGGCACATACTGTATACAGCTAACCGCTCAGTGTCATCTCAGGGACAAGGTAAAAAAACAAAAGACAAATGACCCCCCCCCCCCGGAGAAAAAAAACCTTTGCCTTCTGTATCAGAAGAGTTTTCTGATAGCTTCGTACCAGTGAATCTGTGCCCCTGGCGTGTGAGGTTTAACATCACAGCCCAGGAGCATAGCTGAACAATAAACATCCACATAGCGTCTTTGTGTGTCCTCAATGTTGCCACAAGCATCCACAGATAGTGTCACCGGGGCCACCTGTTGAACAATACCCACCTGGGGAAACTGGGAGGGCTGTGGAGAGAAGGGAGCCCTGTCTACAATGGAGGAGAGTATCATTACATGCGTCTTTACTCCCCAGAGTGGGAGTGTTGAGGTAAGGATGGGTCTGCCCTAGCCCCATGCTGCAGGGGACAGGGGAGACAATGACAGAGAGCATGGCTCAGAGAGGACAGAGGCCATAACACAGCCATGGTATTGGTCTGATGTTTACTAATGCTGCTACACTCTCCTCAATAAATGGGACGGTGTCAAAGGAGTCAGCCTCTTTAGATTTTGTCTAACTTCCCAAAGTTATTTTCCCTCTAACATCGGTGGGGTCATGGACTATGGGTACTGTACACTGTGTCTTTAACTGGCCACGGGTCAATTTGGTTGTTTCTCTAACAATGGTTGAGGATAGGTTAGGAGGTGAGTAGAGAGACTTAACAAACATGTGCCTAAGTGAGCTGAGAGGTGTCTGGAAGTGGTATGAAACAGTACTCACAGTTGGGTCAGCTTGGGGAGCTGGAAGCTTTTGACAGGGACCTGGGAGATGCGGTTCCGACTCAGTCTGAGAACCTGGAGGGACGAAGAGAGCTGGTCCAGAGCACCGGCCTCCAGGAGATGGATCTTGTTGTTGCTCAGGTACCTGGAAGACAGCATAGCACACTGTCATGGATCCAAGACATACATTGATAACATTGGTACAACATTTACAATTAGATGAGAAATGTAGGAAGAATGTTTGACATAAGAAGAAATGGGATGATCTTACAGGTCTTTGATCTGGAGGCCTGCGGGGAAACCTTGACCTCTGACTTCTGTGATGTCGTTACTGCTCAGGTCCAGTGTTTCCATGGAGACCAGGTCTCTCATCCGCCTTCCATCGATGGCACGGATCTTATTATTGTGTCTGAAAATAAACAACCACAACCGCTGTTAGAAAACTTCAGGGGCAAAGATGAAGGAAAACATGAAGAGAGAAACAGGAGAAGAACACAGCTCCTAGTCTTTAGATGCTTGTTTTAGAAGCAGCAGTAAAGCAAACACACTCTTCTTTTCCAAACCTACTCAGGAACAAAGAGAGAGTACAGTGCCAAGTATCACTGCTTCAGGAGCATGTCCTCCAGACATGACGCTTGGCATTCAGGCCAAAGAGTTCAATCTTGATTTAATCAGACCAGATAATCTTGGTCACCTCCCTGACCAAGTGGCCTCCCTCCCCCGATTGCTCAGTTTGGCCGGGCGGCCTGCTCTAGGAAGAGTCTTGATGGTTCCAAACTTCTTCCATTTAAAAATGGAGGCCACTGTGTTCTTGGGGACCTTCAATGTTGCAGAAATGTTTTGGTACCCTTCTCCAGATCTGTGCCTCAACACAATCCTGTCTCGGAGATCTACGGACAACTCCTTCAACCTAATGGCTTGGTTTTTGCTCTGTCAACTGTGGGACCTTATATAGACAGGTTCCTGTTCCTTTCCAAATCATGTCCAATCAATTACATTTAACACAGGTGGACTCCAATCACGTTGTAGAAACATCAAGGATGGATCAATGGAAACAGGATGCACCTGAGCTCAATTTCAAGTCTCATAGCAAAGGGTCTGAATACTTTTGTAAATAATTGTTTTTATTTTTTATAAATTTGCAGTCTCTAAAACCCTGTTTTCACTTTGTTATTATGGGGTATTTTTGTGTATATTGATGAGGAACAAAATGTATTTAATCAATTTTAGAATAAGGCTGTAATGTAACAAAATGTGGAAAAAGTCGACGGGTCTGAATACTTTTCGAATGCACTGTATTTACCCCCCAAAAATGAAATGCTAATTAGCTGCTAATGTGGCTATCAAAGAACTACAAATGTCATGATGATCTGGATGAGACTGCCGAATCGAGGCAAAGGTAAGAGAATCCCTGGATTAACCATCTAATGTTAGCTAAATGTAGTAATGAATAAATTGACAACTCTGTGAACTGTCTTGTGCAAGTTTCAAATTGACACAATACCTGTTAGCAAAGGTGTCTGCTAGACATGATGTGCAGGAGCTTGCAGGGATTTGTCATTTTACATGTCTACTTCAATGCTAATTATCATTTTTGAATCAGAGTGAATTGAGCCGAATATATTTAGAAGTCACCTTGTCCGAGAAAGATTTACATGGTTATCAAAACGTCCCACCAGGGTAAGCCTACATGAAACACAGCCCTACGACACCGCCACTGTGGGACTCTATTGGTGATAATTGTAACCGACTACTTCCAAATCAAATGGAGAACGACTTGGCTAGATGAAAGGACTTATATTGTCTAACTCTGACCCCCCTGACAGTCCAGTTAACCATGGAGTAAGAGGCCTCAGAAAGAAGTTTTTACAAAGCACATTTTTATTTTGGCCTGCTCTCTGCAGGAATGATGGGTCACAGTCTCTCTCCACATCTGTGATTTATTTTGGTGTTGGCTGGGAGAGATGGGAGCGATCCACTTCAGGGCTGCAGCCTGACAGACGGATGGACAGAGCTGCACAGGAATCTCAGTCACTTCCCTGTTTACCTATACCCAGCACAGGGCCAACACACACACGCATATCGACACCCACAGACGTATAGAGGCCTAGACATACACAAACACGTGCACAGACAGATACAAACAGACAAATCCACACTGACCGGACACAGACCCAGACTTCCTTTTGGTAGACCAAATGGTCAACTCCTCAGCCTGCCAGCGTGTGTACGTCTGTCTGTCAGCGCGGCCGTCTGTATGTGTGTGTGTGTGGGGAGGAAGGCGGAGCTAGTGAAGGCCAGTGTTATCCGAGCAGGGATGAAAACCATACCGCAGCCATGGTAGCACTTCCCTGACACCCCGGCTAGTGTTACAAAACACTTACCCTGCCCTCACCCCCCCATTGGACATTTATCCTTGTTACAGTTATAAAATATGTATATTTGTTATTACTGTTTCATTCATGTCTCACTCCCCCTGCTGCTCCCCCTATGGACATTTTACCCCGCCAAGTCTCTTCACTAATTGAAGATAACATTACATTTGATTTCAAATCAAGTCCATGAGTAAAACAAAGTCAACACAAGGAACCTAATTTAGAGTCGACTCCCAGACCCAGCCTGAAACCTCTGGTGTCTCCAGACAGGTGTTTCACCAGTCAAACTGCAGCAAAACAAGGTCACCCCCCCCCCCCCCCCCCCCACACACACACACACAGATGGTGAAATAAGACTGTGTAGGGCGTTTACCCTGCGCCATAGGGGGGGGTCTCCCACTGCAGTCCAGAGCCCACCTGAATAAACAGTGGTGTAAAGAGTAAAGGATGAGCCTCAGCCCAGGCCCTGCCCCTCTCCTCTCCCTCCTGACCCTACAGGAAGCTCCTGGGGAGCAGCAGCAGAGTGGAGGGAGACTGTCTGATGGGGAGAACTCAAGCTCTACTGATCAGGGAGGGAGGGAGGGGATGAGGAGGGATAGGGACTAGGGGTCAACAGCTGCTGACCCTTGCTGGGAAGAACTAGGCAGAGTTGTCTGAAACAGGAGGGAGAGGCTCTCTCTCGCTGTCTCTCAGATGCTGACCACAACAGTTGAGCTCTCCCTCTCTTCTCCCTCTTCTTCCTAGTCCAGTTCCTCATTCTCTCGCTTCTCTTGCCAATCCTCCCACGGCCAGAATAGTCCAGCTGTGTGACAACCAGAGGAGGTGTGAGACGAGAGGTGGTGACGGGGTAGGGTGGATGCAGACAATAGGTTCATTTATAAAGCGCTGGCTTTCCCCCCTCTCTTTACATTTTGAGTCCTTTAGCAGACGCTCTTATCCAGAACAACTTACAGAAGTGCGTGTGTACATTTTCGTACTGGTCCCCTGGTCCCCCAATCGAACCCACAATTCTGGCGTTGCAAGCGCCATACTCTACCAACTGAGACACACGGGATCTTTGACTCTGGGGGTACATTCAACAGATCCCTTCAATCCAAATTTCATCAACCCATTTAGCCATTGGATTTTCCTACAGTCAGTTTTGACACCTTGATGTTGAGGGTGTTGATAATAAAAAGAGTTAACACTACTGCCCAGGTTAAAGAACAGTTCTTTTAAATCATATCGGCCCATTAACCATCATGTGATTTTCATGGAGTTCTTTTGACACCTCTCTGATGTGGGAAGGGTGGATGCCTGACAATGGAAAAGTCTCACTCTCCCCTGGCCCATGTGATTCTATTGGGGTTTGGTGGCCTGCAGTGACATTGGAGCATGGGAGCCATGCTACATTCTGGGAGAGCAGGATGACAGGTTCATTATGGGAGTGTGCTAGCCCCAGGGTGGGAGCTGATCTGACTGACTGATCTGAGAGCAGTGATTAATCCAAGCCAAAGCCCCGCGGCCACACAGACTAGCTGGTTTGGGCCGCTTTGATTGGCTTATCAGCCTGATGAACTCCACAAGTGAGAGGATCAAAAGATCCGCAGGGTGTGTGGGATAGAGAACGATTGAGAGAGAGCGAGAGAAAACAAGAGTCTGGTCTGGCACCATGCTTCAATGTCACCATACGCTGCCTCAGAAACAACAGTCTGTTGGAGAGGCCCAGGGAGTAGACAGCACAGGCCAGGGAATGGTGACAGACAACCCTCTGTTCTAACACCCTCTCTCTCTCCCTGCAGCTACAGTCTCACACAGCACCGGCAGAGGAATTCAGACTGCACTGCCATCCAGCCAGATCTGCAATGGCAAACAGAGCACAAGGTGTGTGTGGGGGGGGGGGGCGATGGGGTTACTCGTGGGCAAACTGAGCTCCAGTACTCCCCCCTTGTGTCGGTAACGGTGATGTCATCCTGAGCCAGCCCTCTTCCCATCCACCACGCCTCCCGGTCACCTTTTTACAGTAAGCCCTGTGAGTGACAGCTCCAGCTGCAGGTTCAAATGCTTTCAGCTGTGCAGCATTGGAAAGATATGCATCTTCCCATCATGCACTGAGCTTCCCGTAGCAACAGGCTTAGAATCAGGCCAAAAAAAGAAGCAAGTAGAGCTACACACATCCTGCTGAACTAGCGTTCATTTCAAACAGCTAACTATAAACCTTGGCTTTACAGTGACCTAGAATCAGGCAGACTACTGTTCGAGGCAATGAAAACACTCAAAGTCAACCTCCAACATATCCTAATGTTGGACATGAGTTTCAGACATTGTCATAAGTCAGATGTTAATCAGATGACTGAGTTACAGTGAGCACACTACACAGCTTATTTGAGGGTCTGATGAGTGACACACAGGGAGAGGCAGGGATGACTATTACAAAGACTGAAAGTGATACACAGTGATGGTGCATTTTACAGGAATCTGCTGTGTACCGTTACTAACACAGAAGTGACAGAATGAAAGTGGGTGTTAGAGGTGTAATACAAACACACAGACATGCTGCAAACTGTCTTTAACGTTAACTTTTGAGACAGAGCCAGAGGGCTTTCTCTTGTTTCAGGATGAGTGAGAAGAGTGGGGATGTGCATCTTTCACTTTCAAGACGATTCGATGCATGGGCTCCGATACAGGAACGATACGTTTTAGTTTGAAACAATTCAGTACGATTCGTTAGAGAATATTTGTAGCCATTTTTTTTTTATATACATCTTCAGTAGACTTGTGCAATATGTTACAAGATAAATAATTATTTTACATTATGAAGCTTACTGTAGTCCCCCAGAACAGGGTTTGTTTGTAAATAGCACAACTGGAGAAATTGGGAGCAGAAGAGTCCAGCTGTGTATTGACAGGGGTGCCGTTTTATATTGAGGTGTGGTTTTTTGCTTCAATAGAGTGATCAGGGACGTGCAACTAGTTTTCCTTCTCCTGTAACTACTCCCCGGGTCGTGGTTGTAAATGAGAACGTGTTCTCAGTAAACGTACCTGGTTAAATAAAAAATAAAAAATAATGTCAAAGTGGAATTATGTTTTTAGAAATTCATTAAAAATGAAAAGCTAAAATGTCTTGGGTCAATAAATATTCAACCCCTTTGTTATGGTAAGCCTAAATAAGTTCAGGAGTTAAGATTTGCTTAACAAGTCATATAACAACTTACAATTATCTGTAAGGTCCCTCAGTCGAGTAGTGAATTTCAAGTACACATTCAACCACAAAGACCAGGGAGGTTTTCCAACGCCTCACAAAGACCAGGGAGGTTTTCCAACGCCTCACAAAGACCAGGGAGGTTTTCCAACGCCTCACAAAGACCAGGGAGGTTTTCCAACGCCTCACAAAGACCAAGGAGGTTTTCCAACGCCTCACAAAGACCAGGGAGGTTTTCCAACGCCTCACAAAGACCAGGGAGGTTTTCCAACGCCTCACAAAGACCAGGGAGGTTTTCCAACGCCTCACAAAGACCAGGGAGGTTTTCCAACGCCTCACAAAGACCAGGGAGGTTTTCCAACGCCTCACAAAGACCAGGGAGGTTTTCCAACGCCTCACAAAGACCAGGGAGGTTTTCCAACGCCTCACAAAGACCAGGGAGGTTTTCCAATGCCTCACAAAGACCAGGGAGGTTTTCCAATGCCTCACAAAGACCAGGGAGGTTTTCCAATGCCTCACAAAGACCAGGGAGGTTTTCCAATGCCTCACAAAGACCAGGGAGGTTTTCCAACGCCTCACAAAGACCAGGGAGGTTTTCCAACGCCTCACAAAGACCAGGGAGGTTTTCCAACGCCTCACAAAGACCAAGGAGGTTTTCCAACGCCTCACAAAGACCAGGGAGGTTTTCCAACGCCTCACAAAGACCAAGGAGGTTTTCCAACGCCTCACAAAGACCAAGGAGGTTTTCCAACGCCTCACAAAGACCAAGGAGGTTTTCCAACGCCTCACAAAGACCAGGGAGGTCACCAAAGGTGATTCTAAATTGTATTGACTCAGGGGTGTGAACACTTTTCGGTTATAAGAAATGATAGATATATTTAGAGAAATTAGATATCTGTATTTCATTTTCAAAAGATGTGCAAACATTTCTAAAAAACGTTTTTCCTTTGCCATTATGGGGTATTGTGTGTAAATAGGTGTGAGTAAACAAACATTTAATACATTTTGAATTCAGGCTGTATCACAACAAAATGTGGAATAAGTCAAGGGGTAAAAATACTTTTAGCATTTGAATGCTGAAGGTGCCATGCAGATGTACATGATCAAGAACAAGCAGTCTACCTCGTGTTGGTCAGCATGTGAAGCTGGGCACAGTAGGCAATTTCACTAGGCTTCTGATATTCCCTGGGGTTGTTCGGCATGCAAAATGACTTGTAGATCAATGTCTGTCAAAACCGTTACATGCTTAGTTTGACACTGAAGGAGAGGACGAGTCAGTTGTCACAAAGGAATAGATTTTCTGACTGATGCACGCTACATTTGAATCAGTTTGGCATCCGTAGACCGATGCTCTCGTATCTTAAACATTTGAAGACTGTTTTGAATCGTTACATCCCTAGAAGCGAGAATGTTCTGTAGCCACCATGACAGGTGAACTGTTGGAGGCTGGAAAACAACAAAGACTGACTTACTCTGTAGGCCAGGCAAGCAGGATAGTGTCACAATTGTGTGTCTGTCGAGGGTCAGCCACTGGGCTCACAGCTGTGACACACACAGCGGCTCTTCCAAAATAGGGCAGTAAATCTCCTGTGAGATGCCAGCACAGGCAGTCCCTCCAGGCAGAGTTTCACAAACTGTAACCAGGATAGAACTCTGGAGCACTAGTCTCAGTGCTCAGCACAGTCAATGCTTCACATCCATTAAAGAGAGGGAATCAATGTACACTACATGACCAAAAGTAAGTGTGAGCTTGGTCCCCCCTTTGCTGCTATAACAGCCTCCACTTTTCTAGGAAGGCTTTCCACTAGATGTTGGAACATTGATGCGGGGACTTACTTCCATTCAGCCACAAGAACATTAGTGAGGTCGGGCACTGATGTTGGGCGATTAGGCCTGGCTCAGAGTCAGCGTTCCAATTCATCCCAAATGTATTTGAGGGGTTTGAGGTCAGGGCTCTGTGCAGGCCAGTCAAGTTCTTCCACACTGATCTCGACAAACCTTTTCTGTATGGACCTCCCTTTGTGCATGGGGGCATTGTCATGCTGGAACAGGAAAGGGCCTTGCTGTTGCCACAAAGTTGGAAGTACAGAATTGTCTAGAATGTCATTGTATGCTGTAGGGTTAAGATTTCCCTTCACTGGAACCAAGGGATCTAGCCCGAACCATGAAAAACAGCTCCAGAAAATGAATCCTCCTCCACCAAACTTTACATTTGGCACTATGCATTCAGGCAGGTAGCATTCTCCTGGCATCCGCCAAACCCAGATTTGCCAGTTGGACTACCAAATGGTGAAGCGATTCATCACTCCAGAGAACACGTTTCCACTCCAGATTCCAAGGGCGGCAAGCTTTACACCACTCCAGCCGACGCTTGGCATTGCACATGGTGGTCTTAGGCTTGTGTGTGGCTGCTCAGCCATGGAAACCCATTTCATGAAGCTCCCGACAAACAGTTATTGTGCTGACGTTGCTTCCAGAGGCAGTTTGGAACTCGGTAATGAGTGTTGCAAACGAGGACAGACGATTTTTGTGCCCTATGCAATTCAGCGGTCTCGATCTGTGAGCTTGTGTGGCATACCACTTCACGGCTGAGCCGTCGTCGCTTCTAGACAATTCCACTTCACAATAACAGCACTTACAGTTGACCGGGGCAGCTCTAGCAGTGCAAAAATCCTATGACAGTGCCACGTTGAAAGTCACGGAGCTCTTCAGTAAGGCCATTCTACTGCCAATGTTTGTCTACGGAGATTGCGGTGTGGTCAATTTTATACACCGGTCAGCAACGAGTATGGCTGAAATAGCCAAATCCACTAATTTGAAGGGGTGTCCACATCCTTTCATATATATAGTGCATCTCTGACATACTACCGTCATAGCATAGCAATTCAAATAGAATGAGTGACTCACCAGTATTCTTGGCAGGGGCATCATTTTTTTAACATAGGGTATGGCAAAGTTAACGGGTTGCCGGGGGTTCTTTAAAAAGAAAATACAATTTAAGCTAATTTACTGCATTTCTACATCGGGATTAAAAACTCCAGTTAAGTTTCATGTCAGGCCAGTTACCTAGCCATCTACTACATCTGCACTGTTATGAGAGAAAAGTTGCGCTTTTCACTGCAGCTATGTCGATGCGCTCTCCATCAAACAGCCTGCCCATCAGCTCTGAGCCATCCGCATGGTCCTAAAGCCAGCCCGACAAACTGCATTTGCCTTTTAAAATCGGGATTGAAATGATTTTAGTAGCCTATTTTAAATTGTTGGTGTTGAGCTAGGGTATGACGACTGCCATACACAATTGATGCCCCTGATTCTTGGTCATAACCAAACTTGCACTCAAACACACATTGACAAGTCGGTGAGGGAAAGCAGTTTGAGGACAGTGGGATGCCAGCTTGACATCCCCATGCTGGTAAATGAAAGGTGTACTCACAGGTAGAGGAAAGCGATCTTAGACATAGCCTGACCTAGATCAGGGATGGACATCAGCTCATTATGGTCCAGGCGCCTGAGGGAAACACAGACGCAATGATGTTAGAGGACATAATGGATTGAAAGGAGAAAGTAACAGAACATTGTATTGAGATAACATACTGCTGTGAATTGACTGATCAAGTTGTATTTGGAACTGAAGTAACGACATGAGGTTTCCTCTTGGGTTTGACAGTGTAGTAAGGAAATAGATATGGTGTTACTGTATCCATCTGAAGTGTGTAAGATTCATTCCTATAATAACAGAAATGTATGTGAGTAAAACATAGATGGATAAAGCTGTGTCTGGCTAGTGTGTGTGCTTGGGCTCTAACAGATGTCAGAGTGTCTGTGCCCTCCCTACCTGGGTTGAGATCGACCCTCCTGAGTGTATCAAATATTTACAAGCCAGGGTTCAGCCTGACTGGTGTCAAGTGATGGAGAAAGCTTAATATAGAAACCACTAGCCCTACTTTATTCTCAATTGGACTAATTTCAAGACAATACATACAAGGATGCTAGAATGTGGAGTGTGCGTGACAGAATTTCTGTCCATTGACACTACTATACCACATAGCAGTCAGGGACCTGACAATTATGGTGAGTGTTCCATGTGTGAGATGCCAATCTACTGCAGTGTTTGTTCAGGGTACTGTCCAGTAAGGACTTAACTGATGCCCCCTCTAATACTATCATTGGGAAGCCTGCTAGGCCTACTGCTAACAGAAAACATTTCATTAGACTAAGCACACATACACACAGGGCAGTCCATTAGGACGTGAAGGGGAAGCACTTTGTGAGGAACTGCGTTCATAGATAATCTGTCTGCTTGACAATCGATACTGTGCTGTTCTGAACGAGGGCCATTTAAAAGGCTGAGCCCAGTGCACACACACAAAGCCAAGGGGAACAGAGGGAGGAGAGAGTATCATGTCTGAGGAACTTACAGCTCTCGTAGGTTTGGGAGGTTCGAGAAGACTTCGACGTCAATGGCTGTCAGCTTGTTGTGGCCAAGATTTCTGTAATAAAGAGAACAGACTGATTAGTATTGTTGATACACCCACCACCCCCTGACCCTCCATTTTACAGGGGTTTTCCCCAACTGTGAGAACTCCCTATAACATTGTGACAACCCTGTAGCCCCATTTGGGTACTGTTCCAGGGGTTCCCAATCAATACTGATTCTGACTTGGTTTACACAATGGATACACAGCCATCCATCTGTGTACAAGTCAATTTGCAGTTTAGACTAACAGTGCATTTAATAGCCACCACTTCACTTGCACAGAGACTAACATTAAATAGGGACTTGTTCAGAATTGGTGTTGTCAGTCAAATACACTTAGAAACAAATCTGTCTTTCACAAACAAATGTGCATACACACACACACACACACACACACATTTAGTCTCTGATCTGAGACACAGCTCTGGTTGCCTCCAGACATGAGAGATGGGCTAGGAATGTTTCACAAGCATGTGGCGAGATGGCTGCTTCTTCTTATTGTTTGGGGACAGATTTACCTGACGCACCACATTCCTGCACCTTCCTCTGGTGGCAGGCTGCCTGCACAGCCTCAGCAGACCACACTGCACATATGCCTCTCTTTCCAGGTTTCTGCCTCACTCTTTACCCTCTGTCTCAACACCTATCCTGCTCTCTACCTCCATCGAGATTATTTTTTTAACCTTCATTTAACTAGGCAAGTCAGTTAAGAACAAATTCTTATTTACAATGACGGCCTAGGAACAGTGGGTTAACTGCCTTGTTCAGGGGCAGAACGACAGATTTTTACCTTGTCAGCTCAGGGATTTGATCTAGCAGCCTTTCGGTTACTGGCCCAACGCTCTAACCACTAGGCTACCTGCCGAGATAAGTCAGTCTCTACAGTATACGTGTGTGTGAGGAGATAATGGTAGTGTGTGTGCCCCGCAGGCAGCCCTGACAGGGCGGTGTGTTATGATAATTGGCAGGGCCCTCCCACCGCCATTGTACCACATATTGCTAAATTGCTGTCCCTGTTACAGGAGACAATTACCTCATTATACTGAAGCAAAGTGAAAAATCACCGGGTTTCCTCTGCCAGGCTGGGCGGCGCCGGAAGGTACAAATACAGCTGAGAACACCACCTCAGCGCAGCACAGTGAGCGACACCGACCACAGTAATCTTCCACAGCAATCAGCGCCAGCCTTTAACAAGGCCCTGATCAGTGCAAACTGAGGATAATAAAGCTTAACTGGAGAGCTCCTCATTACAAACAACCAATAAAACACCTTTCAGAGGAAGACTGCTGTCATGCCTCCTCAACAGGTTTCAGAAGGAAAAACAGGCTGTGTTATATTGGTATAAGATAAAAGGACTACAGAAATGTAGAGCATGTCATTGTTTGCTGTTGTCCATTTAGAGTAGAGAGAAGAAAGGTCACATTTGAGAGAAAAATCTGGTGCCAGAGACCACAATAACAAACAGACGGTGTGTGTTTGTTTGTGTTTGTTTGTATGTATTCTCAATCTCAGGAAGGACAAGGAGAAGGGAGTGTTTATACAACTCCAGATTTGTCTTCCCTTGTTCATTCACCTTCATTTTCTTGCCTATCTGATCAGATAAGTTTCAGTGTGTTTTAACACCTACTGTATGAGCAGCTGGTGATAACACCATAGCTTCCTTCTGTTCTACAGTCACAAGTAGAGGGGGTGGGGTTACGCCTCACTGACTGGGGCTAACGTTCTCCAGAATCAGCCATACTGCCTCAGGGGCACAATCCAATGTACTGGGCACAACACAAGTGTAGAAGGCTATGGGACAGAAAAAGGCCAAAAACATAGGCATTAAAAACTTAAGTGTGTGTGTGAGATGTCCTAAAAACTCTTAACCTCAATGATCTCCGTGGTCAATTTAACAGTCCAAAAACACATTATTTTGAAAGCTAAGAGAAATCTGTGATGGAGTGTGGCGAACACTACAAAGTTATTCCCTCTGCTGAAACTCTGGAATGGTGAATTCCATTGCATGGCACAGCAAGAATTCTGCTGTTTATCTAAATGAGCAGGCTTGTTTAACATTAGTCAGCATGATCAAGATCACAGCGCTATGTTCTTGACCAGAAAGTGTCAGCAAGGTAATTCATGCCTAGCTTTTAGCCAAATAAATAATGGAGGAAAAAATAAATCAGTAGGTCTACAAGGGGGGGGCAGTTTCCCATCCCTGATCTAAAGCATGCAAGGAGTTGTGCAACCAGGATCAACTGAGGTGAAGGTGGGAGTGGAGGATGGAGAGGCCTAGATTGAACAGACTTGTCTAGGAATACATACTAGGCCAGGTAATTTAATCTACTGCCACTTCCCAGTCCACCTGTTGCCCTGAAGCACAGTCTACTCTAGAGACCTCAGGTCAATAGCAACACAGTTAGAGGTAGCTCAGGAGGGTACAGGTTCTCTTGGCCACTCAGACAGCATTAGAGCAGCGATAAAGCTATAAAACCTGTCTGACAAGGCAATCTGACCTGCCTCAAACCTCCCAAAACACTCAAAGCCCCCCACAGCATTAGACTTCAACCGTTATACTACTACACACTGTTGGATTGACGTCATAAACCCTTCATCACAACTCCCAAAAAACACAAAATTGACTTGTTTTGTATTCCGTGAAAGAGCTTGGGAGTGATGTTATTTCTTATGACAGTGCCCTCATAATTAAAGGCAGACTGCAGAGGGGAAGGGGGTGGGGAGGGGTTCTACTAGACCGGAATCTATCTGCTCATCTCTATCGCTGATAAGATGTGTGAACTTCGCTCTTTGGAAGTGTGAAATGTCAGCAATAGGGCCTTTGTGATGCAGTTGGGAAACAGCAGAGCTTTTATGTGGTCTGACCAGCCATAAACTGGTCAGGGAATAACCTTCCGTCTGTCAGGGAGCTAGGAGAAGAGGGAGCGCGCCCATAGGCCAAACAGAGGGCCAGCCAGACAGAGGCAAAGAGAGCACAATACAACACTGTGCTGTCTCCCCCCCCCCCCCCCCCCCACCTTCCTGTCATAAAGGCCCATTTACAGCCAGGCAACGGCAGTTAGAGCATACACAGGAGTACCAACACCACTGTTTTGGACTCCCGCAAAACACAGGCAAGAGAGGGTGGACAAGACTGAGAAAGCAGCCACAAACAAAAACAAATGTATTTTTATTTAAAAAGTAGCACAATATGCCCAGTGTTTCAACAATAGTAATTTAGCAATGGTGCCCCACCACACCAAGAGGGCTGGGCGATATGGCCGAAATATCGGTATGTCAACATTATGTTTCTGAATGATTACATTTCTAAATATGTTTTGAGTAGTGCAGGACCCTAGGATGGCAACAAATTAATCTTAAGTGGCTTTAATGGGATTTCTCCATTCTGATGGTTTTATACTCAACCAAACTGAAAGAGAAGTAGTCAATTTTAGAGAACTTTTATTTTGATAAAGTGCTAAATTAACTTTGTAGACTATTGTAAAAATCCATACCGGTATACCTAAAAAGTTGATATATAGCCAAACAGGGCTCAGCATGAACTTAGGCCCAAAGATGCCAAATGAGGGAGGAGCACACAACACAGCCTCATACACAACACACACACACACGGATTGGAGTTTGATAGCAAATCCTAATTTGTTCCACAGTCGCTAGACTCCTTGATTACGAGCAAAAGGAAATGAACCGCCTCAATGAATCTGAAAGAATAACATCAATATGTCCATTCTGAGGGAGTATTGTTCCAGTTCCCTCTTGACTGGCCGCTGATCTTATATTCTGTACTTCAAAGTGAAGAAAATGATTGATCATTAAACAATATATTTCCCCCTGCTTAATGTTTATTATGCTTGCAAAAAGAAAAGCCTGCAATAATTACACCATCATCCATGGAGAGAGAATGGGGCCAAATACAGGCCTGAACTTTATAAACAACTGTATGTAGGCCTGTGTGTGTGGATTTATGTGCAGGTACTGAAAGCCTCTGTTTTCTACTAAATAAGTGGACACGGCCACTGCAGGTTTTTTGGAAGGTAAGAATGCTTGGCTCTGGTGAGCACATAGCTATCAGCTCTTGGTTGTGGCGGTCTGTTTAGGGGGTTCTCCACTTCGCAATACCTCTCCAAGTCGCTTCCTTTTTTTTCAAATCAGGTTTCCAAACTCTTACCAGATGTAGGCCTACAGAATTCACAGATGATTCATTTATCAAACCCACTTTGTAGACACTGGCTTAAACAAAAAAAAAAAAAACTTGGCGCCCCAGTGTGTCTTAACAAAAAAGGCCATCTATTCTGTTGACTGGATTCCTATGGAATGACTTCTGGCAGCAGCTGTTCAATTGTCATTACAGTGAACACAGCGATGAGCTCACTTCATAACTTAATGTAAATGTCAACTTTTATCTATAGTTATGAAAAGGACTTCTCTACTCACTTATTGCTGCTAATGTGTTTGTCTAGATATATATTATCTATATCCATAACACACATTTCATTTTAAACTGTAGTATAAAAGTTCACATTTACATAAAGCAATAAATAAAAGCCATATTTTTCTATTGAGGCAAGCACTGAGCATCTATCTACTGTAAATATCAAACATTAGCATTAACAGGATTATTTTTAGGAATGATAAAATCAGAGCACTATGGATATAATGGTAAACCCCAGGAAACTAGAGGATGATGTTGCTTTAGGACCTAGGGACATAATAGGCAGAAGGCCCCATTGTTGCAATAACCTGCTAAATTCCTTCCATCTTGATTCCCTGGTGCCGCTAGGGAAGTTTAGCACTCTGGTGTTAAATTAATTAAGGAATGCAATTGTTTCGATTGATTGTAATGGTTTGTTGAAAATGTACCTTTTTTTTTTTTACTACTTCTTGGTTATTTTGGAATATAAAATGTTATTGTGAAAATGTTTGTACTCAGGACACCATTGTGAATGAGACCCTGGTTTCAAATCGGACTCCCCTGAAATGAATCCAAGACTACTAAAATCATTCTTAATACCACAAGTTTACAAGACTGCTTAGAAAGAATTGCCCTTGAAACCACAAGAGCCACAGTCCTGCAGTCTGTTCAGTTGCTGTTGTATAGCTGTTCCACTGTGGATATGTCCATCTGGGGTTAAGGAAGTGGAGGAAACCGTTTTGGTTTTATCTTTTGTTTCATTACGGCAGTTTGATCTGCTATCAATCATTCCTTCATTCATACCACCTGGCTCAAGATGCATGGTAACCATAGTCACACGATGGCAACATCCTTGATTACCAGCAACAGCAATCTCCTCTGCAAAGTTTTGGTGTTTATTTGCATGTTGATTGTAGTTGGTTCAGTCAGACTACAGAACTTTCATCCAGTTAAACCAGACATGAACTAGACTGTGATGTTGACAACACTTACAGGCAGCAGGCAGAAACCCCCCAGCAGAATCTGCACCCCATCATTCCCCCCCCCCCCCCCCCCCCTCAGGCCAGGTGAACTGGACCCAAGATCAGAGGAACCACCAGACCATAGCCTGTCAGGAAACCACCAAAACAAACCCATTTCCTTTGGGCAAAATCCAAACCAGAGGTTGAAGGCAGAGGGGCATATGATGCAGTAACAGAAAGTCTGTCATAGTGTTGTCACAATACTAGTCCAAATATTAGATACCATGGTGAAAAAAAGTGGCCTAGCATCCTGTCCCCAGACACTTTTCCCCTTTTCGAAAAGTTCTCTAAAAACCTTTCACTGAAATTCAATATGTTGTATAGAGTAGAACTTCACACCGTATTATAGAATACTGCATAGAATGGCGACTAGACCGACCAGTGATTTGGCTAGAGGAATGGGAGGAAGGAATATACATGCATAATGATCTGCATGTCATTGTGGCAGTAAGGGGAAAACACTGCCTGAAACGTTCTTTGCTCTTCAGTTAACTGACACATACCTCTCCCTCCCTTCCAAACAGAATTTAAGGAGCACCAGAAAGAAATTGATTTGATATAGTTTAGGCTTACATTAGGCCTATATGAATCGTACCTTTGAAGCACGAGTAGCAGTCCCTTTTCCTTTCTTCCTGTGCCAATCAAATTTGCCTAAACATAAATGTCAAGTTACCAGGTTACTAGCTAGCTAGGTAACGTGACTGAACAACGGTGTTTGTTGTCAAACCAATAATTAGCAACCTGTGATTAGTTTAAAGCGACCAGCAACATGGTTTGTGAAATTATATAAAATGCGCGCCAATTTTTAACTGCTTAGGCTGAAGACTGTTTTCTTTGCTGTAAAGCTGCAAGCATGCCTGTCGCATGCCTTCAGGCTCAATTTTCCCTCTGACACTCAGAGGCTGCATGACAATGAACTTGCAAAGTCTACTCAGACTGGTCTGTGCGCTTGGTTAGAACAGGTGATGAAATGATACAATGTATCAACATTGCTCGCTTTGCGTGCTGCTCCAATGTAACAAATGTACAAGTCTAACAATAGAAGACTAATCAGGGTCTGGATCTGCATCCCCGCTCGCCATCACGGCCAAATGATATTTAAAAGAACTGACGGAGGAAAAGATGCACATGAAAAGTGGACGGAGAGAAGCAGGTGAGTGAGGGCTGTTAGGGGATGAGGCTGGCTGATTACAGCTGCCACACGTGATATGTGCATGAAGAGCGGACGGAGAGAAGCAGGTGAGTGAGGGCTGGTAGGGGATGAGGCTAGCTGATTACAGCTGCCACATATGATATGAGCATGAAAGTGAAGTGGATATTATTGGACCTGCCCATACAAGAGACTGTTGCTTCAATTCAACTGAGTTTATAAACAGGGCTGAAAAATACAGTAGCATCATATGAAACAGTACTAAGGTATTCTAAAATGTATCATAAGTAGGGATGCAAGATATATCGGTGAACATATCAGAATCAGCCGATATTAGCTTAAAATGCCAACATCGGTATCGGCCCGATGTCTAGTTTAATGCCGATGTGAAAAAACGATGTCAAAGCTGACGTGCATACCTATATAAAACGTAGGTACATGACGTAATAACGCCACGTACAATTTTGCAGCATTCCTAACCTAGCCCACAATGTCTGCTGTGTGGATCGCGCAGTCATTTGAAAGACTAAGAACATTTCAGCGAGACAACTCAAAGGCGAAATACATTAACGCCAAGATAATGGAATTCATTGCCCTTGACAATCAACCGTTCCCTGTCGTGGGTGATGTTGGCTTTCGCAACTGGTCGAGCACCGGTACACACTAAAGTCACCAAGTGCGCTATTGTTCAGATGTTGCCTTACCGGAGTTACACAGTAATAGCTTCACTGCTAGTAACTTCATGACATACTATGGAACGCCGTTTGGGTCTTTGCGTGTCAAAATATATACATGTCAAATAACACTATGACGTGTTAAATTAGCTTTTAATTTGACACGTCAAATAACACAGTTCTATTATAGAATGTTGTGTGTTCTGAATTTGCACATGCAAGCCAGGCGCCACCACTACTATCAGTAGCACTGTCAAAGCTGTACAAAAAAAATTAAAGTCCGCAAACAAGCAAACACCGGCCACGAACGATGTGTTTACAATACCGCGGTGGTAATAAAGTATTATTTGTTCAACCGCAACTTCTGGGGTAGCTAGCTAGCTTTAGCTTGGTACCCAGCTCGTACCAATACAAGGCTAGTACCAACCAGCCTGAAAACAATGACCAGTAGAAATTAGTCATTTTCACTATTCTTAGCAATGATTTAGGAATCCTTGTGAGTATTAGCTAGGTAGCCACTTGTTGCTTGCCTATTGAAATTGAACTTCAGTTCATGAAAATAAATAGCTAGCCAGCTACTTAACCCTGTTGCCCAAAGCTAACGTTAAAAGCAGCCAGCTAGCTTCATCTGGCTAGTGAGGCTTGACCTGACCGAGTTGTGGTGTGAAGCTAGCCACAATAGTGGAATTTGCGGTTTGCCTTCAAAATAAAAGTACCTATTTGAAAGTGATGCAGAACGTTACAATTGGTGGAATCATGCCATATTTAGACTAGATAATGTTAAACAAGGTTGGAATGTGAAGCAATTAAATGGTTTATCAATCTACTCGGTGACCCCCACAGAACACAACTGTGAAGAGTTCACGTAAAAATTAGCGTTGTAGCTCTTATCGCGGCACTGTGACTATGTGAAATCATCTCCCCAGTCAGCCTATTGTGTGTATTGACATTCATATTGCACTGTACAGTTTTACCTAAGATCAATGAAATGGGGTAACAGTCTACTCCATACCCAATATATTTTTTCCCAACGTCCTCCTCAGAGTTATCAGACTCCAAAACATCCACGCAGTATTGTTTCTCCTCTGGAATAGTGTTCCATACACATAGGTTGACAATAAATGTGGCTCAATTCACAGTTGTTTCAGAGTCCCGCAATAAGAGCTACGATGCTAATGTTCTCTGGGTGTCACCGAGTAGACTGATACCTATGGATTGTGGATCAACGACATGGGGTAAGGCTGTACAGTGAAATAAGTATGCCCCAATGCAATTCTAATGTAGCATACATCCAGTGTGATTGCAACAGATGTCAAATTGTCTTTTGTTAATTTTATATAACATTCCAACCTCGTTTAGCACGATCTAGTCAATTATGGCATAATTCTACTATTTGTATTAATTTGCATCACTGTCAACGACATACTTTTATTTTGAAGGCTAACCGCAAAGTCCACTGTTGTGGCTAATCCTTATTGTTGCTAATGTCACATATGTTCCAACCACCATTAATCAAATAAGAACTGTCTTATAAATTAGGGTTATTTTAGAGGACACCTAGCTATATAGTTAGCTAGCTAACGATAGCTACTGAAACAGATGTCGTTTTGCTATGTTTTGAGGGAAGAACATTGTTTGCATCCATGATGCATCACTGTAGGTGTGCGAGACAACTTTAATCGTTGTGACATGAAATACGAGTGATAGTGTAATCAATGTGTAATAACTACATCAAAAACGTATGAATGCGTTCAATTATTATGTGACGTGCAGTCATATTCAGGTCCTGATTGGTCAACCAGCTTATTTGACAAGTCAAATAGTGTTATTTGACATGCAAAGACCCAAACGGTGTTCCATAGAAATCCTGGTTGAGAATGAAATGACTGAACAAATGAACAACGAAACAGCACAGCAAGTAAGTCAAAGAAATAGGTTTGATTATGTTTTACAATCACGGCTTGCGAGTCCCATAGGGCGGCGCACAATTGGCCCAACGTCATCCGGGGTAGGCCGTCATTGTAAATAGGAATTTGTTCTTAACTGACTTGCCTAGTTTAAATAAAGGTTACACACTGACCAAAAAGTTATTTAGTTGCCTTTTACATTTTCATTGATCTTAGGTAAAACTGTACAGTGCAATATGAATGTCAATACACACAATAGGCTGACTGAGGGACTGTAGTGACACCTCTTGCACTGAGATGCAGTGCCTTAGACCGATGCGTCCATGTGTGTGTGTTAAATAGTTAACTGTACTAGAATGCTTAAAAGGACGCAAAAAAATGTAATATCGGTATCGTTTTTTTTCGGCAAGGAAAATATTGAATATCGGTATCATCCAAAAATGTGATATCGGTGCATCACTAATCATAAGTATCATGATGTTTTGGTATCGTGATATTACCGTGGTACTGGTATACCGCGCAACACTTGTTTGTCAAAAGAGGCAGTGAGTAGTTGGTTGTCTGTCAGGGCTTGACATTTCTTGCCTATATAGGAAACCACTCAGCAAAAGCTGGTTTGTAAAAGGATCAATCCAGAGAATTCTCCTTCCTGTTTGAGTGAATATAGGTGACACTGTAGACCACAGCTGTAGAAATGAAGAACAAAGCAGGAGAGACTTCTTACAGACACAGGGACTCTGCTTTCTCTCTGTATCAAACCACATCGATCGGAGCCAATGTTAATAATGTTCATGCTTTTATTTACTTCTGTAAAACCCATTGCAGGCAAAGACACTTTACAGTGACCACAAACGAGTCAAACCACCACTCGAGAGAGTTTCTCACAGAGTGAGAGGAAGCCTGCAATGGGTATCATTAGGCTAATCATCAGAAAACTACTAGAGCACTTATCTAGGGAACAATCTTCGTGATGTGTTAACAGCCTTATGGGCATGCATAATTACCACCATATTCTAATACGTTTAATAAAGGCAACAGCAAAAATATAGAATACCCTTGAAAATCTCTTGCTTTGAAGTACAGTATATTAACCATTGAACATTCTCCCTAAATAACCAGTGGTCACTCTCGCCAATTTCCCCATCTAATTATTTCAATGCCTCATCATCTCTCCCTGTAAGATCAATCTCCTCTGCTTTCCCTTTGGCTGAATATGCCAACACCCGCTTGTTTCCTACTATCTCCATCAAGGCAGCAGTGTCACAGGGGAGCTGTAAAAACAGGGCAGAACAGGGAAACTATTTTGACAACTGGAAGGCATGATGGCTCCATTTTTCACCAACCCGTGCCCAGAGAGTTTCCTCAGAAAACTCTCGCTCTTACTGACAGATATACTGTATTGGAGCACCCAGTCTCTGCCCCATCTACCCCTAATAAACCCATGCTACTGTAGGAGTTGTCATCACTACACTAGGCCTATATATAGGCCCATATAAAATATTACAACAGCAAGTCACTATTTGTTCAGGAGCACATACAGTATATGAAGAGAATGAGAAATGTAATTATTGTATACAGTTCAAGAATTTAAATAGGAGTATTACAAAAAATTATATCTAGGACCTCAGACATTTTTAAAACTCAAGCCATCATGCCGTCCATCTTGTCCTAACCAACACAATGGCATTCTGCTACAGAAGAGCCAGTTCAGAGCAGCTCACTGTGAGCTGGACCAATCTTGTTTTAATAGACACCCAACAGTAATGTCCGCTTACCCACCACACTGACTGACTGACCGCTACTACTGCTAGCATCCACCCAGGCCAGGTCTAAACATTACAGGGACACTTTATTCCCCCCACTAATTCACTTGGCACATTTTCCCCAGAGGTTGAGACAAACATTTGGTGTGAAACCCAGCATGGCCTGACAGGACTTACACAGTGGTCTAAAACTAAGATCTCAATGAATCGTAGTAAGGTTTTATTTTAAAGTTTAGATTCAAAATCATAGTATAGTCCAGTCTAAAATTAATTTAAAGAAATTTATGAGATTTATGAGATTATCATATTTTACTCCATCGTTATAGGATTAAGATTGAGGATTAATGGTATTTGTTGATAAAATGTTCATGTTTAATGTTCTCCTTCCTTACGTGATGCATTGAGTGAGTCTCTGTGGACCTTTCTTCAGACCAGGCCAAACCATGAGGCATATCCGTTTGATCATAAATTATAGAGGTAGCTCCAGCCGACCAGCGAGCCGTCCACAGTGACTGCCCATTCATCTCCACCTCTCTCCCTACACATTGTGTGCAGTAAACTTTTAAACGCCCAGCTTTTTGAAGTGCCAAGAGGGGGAAAAAAGTGCATGCTTTGTAATGAGCGAGAGTGAATGGCAGTTCCCCTGTGCCCAACCCCCATCCACACACACGTTTTGTAAACAGACATTTCACACAGACTGAAATATCCACCTATACGAATGCATCTCCTCCTTCAAACAAGTCAAATGAACTGGGATAAGAGTTTTAATGGGATCACATACAGTCCCAATAGAAAACCAGAGAAGAAAGTCTCCCTTTGTGGCGTCTACAAACGTGGGGAAATACGCGGCCTAAGTGATTTACAGATTAATTCAATGCAATAAAACCATTCAATTTGAAAACAACAAGAGTATGTCACAGCTAAATCTTGACCAATAAGGTACTCACAGATAAGTAGGCTAACCTATATACACTGCTCAAAAAAATAAAGGGAACACTTAAACAACACAATGTAACTCCAAGTCAATCACACTTCTGTGAAATCAAACTGTCCACTTAGGAAGCAACACTGATTGACAATAAATTTCACATGCTGTTGTGCAAATGGAATAGACAAAAGGTGGAAATTATAGGCAATTAGTAAGACACCCCCAAAAAAGAAATGGTTCTGCAGGTGGTGACCACAGACCACTTCTCAGTTCCTATGCTTCCTGGCTGATGTTTTGGTCACTTTTGAATGCTGGCGGTGCTTTCACTCTAGTGGTAGCATGAGACGGAGTCTACAACCCACACAAGTGGCTCAGGTAGTGCAGTTCATCCAGGATGGCACATCAATGCGAGCTGTGGCAAAAAGGTTTGCTGTGTCTGTCAGCGTAGTGTCCAGAGCATGGAGGCGCTACCAGGAGACAGGCCAGTACATCAAGAGACGTGGAGGAGGCCGTAGGAGGGCAACAACCCAGCAGCAGGACCGCTACCTCTGCCTTTGTGCAAGGAGGTGCACTGCCAGAGCCCTGCAAAATGACCTCCAGCAGGCCACAAATGTGCATGTGTCTGCTCAAACGGTCAGAAACAGACTCCATGAGGGTGGTATGAGGGCCCGACATCCACAGGTGGGGGTTGTGCTTACAGGGTTGTGCTTACGGCCTCCTCCACGTCTCTTGATGTACTGGCCTGTCTCCTGGTAGCGCCTCCATGCTCTGGACACTACGCTGACAGACACAGCAAACCTTTTTGCCACAGCTCGCATTGATGTGCCATCCTGGATGAACTGCACTACCTGAGCCACTTGTGTGGGTTGTAGACTCCGTCTCATGCTACCACTAGAGTGAAAGCACCGCCAGCATTCAAAAGTGACCAAAACATCAGCCAGGAAGCATAGGAACTGAGAAGTGGTCTGTGGTCACCACCTGCAGAACCATTCCTTTTTTGGGGGTGTCTTACTAATTGCCTATAATTTCCACCTTTTGTCTATTCCATTTGCACAACAGCATGTGAAATTTATTGTCAATCAGTGTTGCTTCCTAAGTGGACAGTTTGATTTCACAGAAGTGTGATTGACTTGGAGTTACATTGTGTTGTTTAAGTGTTCCCTTTATTTTTTTGAGCAGTGTATATATATATTTGTTCTAGACATGATCCGCCAGGCACCAGATATCACACCACAATGTTTGCATTTAGCCATTCCAGATGAGAAACGTGTCCCCATTGCTCTAGTAGTGGTGTTGAAGATAGTATAGTACTGTATACCTATGCATCAGTGTTACATTATGCCATAAACACCACTGTGGTGCTAAAGGGCAATAAGGCATCATTATTCACATTTTAGAGGACTTTTTAAAAAGTTGCATTCCTCACTTCCCAGGGGAAGACAAACTGCCTCAAACAGGAACCTGGGAGTCTGAGAAGATTCACTTTTTAAACCCCCAGCCCAAAAAAAGACTTGTATACACATCTCTCTCTCTCCTCAACATTCCTGCTAAACAGTTGAATTGTCCTTGAGGATTCGCAATTGCCATTGAAACAGTGGTCCAACTGCTGCTTGAGCCAAAAAATTAACTTGTCTATAAACAACCTGTGTCATTTCAATGGGATGAGGACTGAAATGTTCTCAAGTTCAAGACACATTCCAAGAAAATGTTTCTCAATTGGCTCATTTCCTAAACAAACCTGCAGACTGTGTCCCCATTGTGGCCAATGATGTCTTGAGAATACACGCTTAATTTACTAGAAATCCAATTTGTGGGCCACGGCCACAGAACCAAATAGGGGATAAAGGACTAATATTGTAAGTATCATAAATCTATTTATGATGTGAAGTTTAGACAACACAGAGGTTTAAATCCAATGAGATTTAAGCTAGTCAATTTCCTTGTAAAAATGATTTGCCCAAATACCTAAGTAGATATTGTTTAGATTGTTGAAAATGTATCTAATCTTCCTAATTGACACGATTTAGTTATATAGGCTATTTCCTCCCAAATGTATATATTTTTGGTCACCCTTGAAGTAGCCTATTCAGAGGTGGGGAGTAGCCTAATACGTCAATAAAGCCTATTATTGAACGGGATAACAATTGAAAGCAACTTGTTAAGTAGTTTCAGATTCAGTGGAAATGACAAATCGACAAAGTTGTTGTTTTGACATTATCCGTATTCCGCTGTCCATGCATGAATAGCCCATTTGGGTTCTGGTGTGCCGCAATGATGTGAGGCATAGGCTACAAAGTAATAAGACAACCATGCAATCAGGCAAGTTACAACTCTATAAAAGTTAATTTAAATATTAATTTATGTCCTTGCAACAAAGATTCCAACAGTCGATGGAGGGCTGCGTTCCCTTCGGCAACATTGTATCTTATCCTGATATAGGGTGGTCAATTAATACTGCAGCTCGAATCTACTTACAGGGAAACTGTCTGAATCGGCAGGTCCAGCGGTGTATCTGTCAAATCCAAATGACTACAGTCCACATAATCTCCATTGCAGGTACAGTTCTGAGCACATTGTAAATCTGAGCTCAAACCGTAATTGATTAACAGTTCCAGCGAGAACACTAAATAAAAACCATAGTGAGAACCCGATCCAATTCGCTCCAGGGGCGCCGCCATTTTGTATCCAGTTTAATCGAGCGGCCACTGATCTCTCCTCAAATTGGAAATATGATACCGTTTTTGAGATAGTGAGGTCTGTTATAGTACATCAATTGCGTTGTGCTAAAATGAAGTAAAAACAAAAACGTGTGGTGTAGGTCAATAGGTCTACTCTTCCAAATAAGTAATTTAAAACAATTTCAGTACAACTTTCTCCTCGTGTCCTATGTGGTCTGAAATCAAAGTTGAATCACGGTTTACTTAGCAATAAGGCTACAAACTTGTCAAGTAAACATAATTAAATGTAAGTAGAACTTGTCCATAAAAGGCTGAAAACGAGGACTCTTGGCAAAGCGATTTGTTTTGGCAAACATTGAAATAATAGGCAAAAAAAATATGGCAAACATCAACGGCGGCTCCTCATTTTCAGTACAACTTTCAGCATGTCAAACATACAAGTGACACACACATTTTCCTATAATAAATGGACACATTATCTAAACACTAGCCTATGCGCGTTGCCTCCGCACTCAAAATAAACGTTGAAACGTTATCTTCTCTTCATCGCGGGCTTGGAATGTTGGCTAAAACGTGGACTGTGTTACAATGTTCCATTGCTATGCAAATGTAACAGCTAAAGTTTAGTGCCGAAAACGATCGTTGACTTCTCGTTTATGACGCTTGCAAAACGCCAAAAAAAGAAACACCTTGCTAGTGCCAATTGATCCCAACTTCGCCGCACCCTCGACGCGTTATGCTATCCGAAGAGCCTAGGAAATGTTTATCAGATGCTGTCGGATTATTAACAAATTCAGTCCCCAACTTCAGACTGTATCCACTATGAGTTGTTTCTTCTTGATTTAGTTTACTTTTTTCAATCTTCGTTCCATAGTAATCCCACTTTGGATGCACAAGGGAACCTCCCATTTCCCTTGCAATTGGCTGTTCAAATTTGAGGAACGGTAAACTCCTAATCTCACTGGCTGTTTAGGATTCTACATGCGGTTCGACTGCCAGTGACCAGCTGTCACTCACCAGTCGTTGACCCAACCCATGTTTCCCACCCTGGGTGTGAAACCTCACCACCTCCTTTCATGCTCACCGCGTCTTAAAGGGGCAATCAGCAGTTGCTACATACATTTTGGGACGTATACATTAACGATATGTACCCATTGATTCTTGACTAATATAACTTATAAAGGCCTCATGAGCTTAGTTCAATTGTCGTACCCCATCAGAACCCAAAATATAAGATTGTTTTACTTCAATGTTTGTAAACAAAGAAAATGTAAACACACACTATGTAGCCTCAAAACATGGTTAAAACGATCATTTTGATATCTAGGAATTGGAGAGTGATACAATTTATTCAGCCCCATCCCTCAGCTTTTTACCAAACCAGGGGTGGGGATTACGCAATGTTATTGTTTTTACTGCTGAGTGCCGCTTTCAAGGGACAAGGACCAGGTTAAAGCACTATAATCGGTTAATGATAGCCTTCCGTAATAGATAGCAGTGGAAATGCTGCAAATACTGTATATCATTCTGACACTATTGTAAGGGAATTCTGCCCTATGTGCACACAAGTGACCACAGGAAACTTCTTTGATCAGAGGTTAGTTTGTTTAATAAGGATTGCAACCCGGAGTATACACTTACAGTAATTTGCAAGTAACACACTCAGTACAAAGATGGTGTTATCCCGTTTTATCCCTTACTGAGGATCACCCCAGCCAGGGTGATGTCCCTTAACTTTAATACCATATAACCTCATAATTAATAGGTGCTAATACAAAGATGTCTCTGCTAGGCGGAGTTCAGTTTATTGTTATTTGCAGTTAGTTTCCCAATCCTTCTTCCTCCTATTGCTATCATGTACTAGCAGAAGTAAGACTGGAACATAGTATCAACAGGAACTGAAAGTATAGCTTCAACACACAGACATCTGACTATTGTACAGTTGACCTCTTCATGCACTTACAATGTCTCTACCACTGATTATTAATCGCATACTAAAGCAAAACATTAATCATTGTACTTTTGTACTTACAGGTGTTCCTATAATGTACAGATATTATAAAATTCCTTTCACTATGAATGTTTTTTCGCCCTTAAAAAAGTTTACGTAAATCTGACCTCCGCTTAGTAGGCCTACCCTAGGTTGTTGCATTCAGTATGCATTGGAGTTACATAGTAAGGGAGTTGAGCTTTGTTTGTTATTAACATAGGGACTGTCCTATAGTAATTGCATTGTTATTATACAGGTATAAGTAGTGTTACCATTTAGTTTACAAACAAAATATAAAATCCATTATTGTTGCAATGATGTTGAACTTTTCCTTTTCCGAAAATATCTTAGTTGGAGTTGAGTTGTGAGTGTGTATTCAGAAGGATCTTTACGTGATTCAGAGGTGTCCTATAATGGGTCTCATGATAGCGCATAATTCTTCCCAAATGGTGAAGTCATGTCCGCCCGTTGTCTCAAAATGCACATCTGCAATAAATTGTTGAACTTGTCAGCCTTTAGGCCTTGTGAACTGTTTTTTCCGTTTACTTTTTTGTGGCTATGACAGGTCCTATTGATTGACTCAGAATGAGCTATTGCTACATGTTAGGATAAGTCCTGAATTGTCATGCAATTAATTAATCACTACACTGGGGACATGGATATTCACACCTGCAGCACTGCAGATGGTTCTGTAGATGAGTTCCTTTTTCATTTTGCAATTAATAGTTCTAGGTTTCACATTGCTTCACATTGCATCAGAAGTATTGAGCTATGCATAGACAGTGTGCTAGCCCACAGGTGGGGTGAGGTGTTTGTGGCATGTTGTCCCTGATGTTTCCTTGACTGAAACTATGGGCGGTTGAGGGGATACAATCACAGCCATCTGAAATATGTGGCCTTGCATTTTAATGTTCTTTTAACAGATATGGCATTTAGATCAGGTATTTTGGTGGTCTATTTTGAGAATACTGTTGACATGTTTTCCAATATGATGTATCTGGTGGTGGGGCTTCTGTCAATGATTTGGTGCGCAAATGACTTTTGTGTGACTTTTGGAGTCATAATTCTGCTGTACCAGCTGTGAATGTGCATGAGGATCTGTCAAATTAAACCTTAAAGTGAATCTTGTTGATAACAAATTAAATATTAGTTGAATTAATTCACAGAGTTATAATTCACCTCTGCCCAGTGAAGGTCTACATGCCATCAAATTAAATGTTATTCATTGTACAAAGAATGTAACAATCACTAGATAATGTACCAAATAAACTAAAGAGATAGAAAGATAGCTCACCAGATATTTTACACTTTGTTCAATACACGTACTGTAAACTTGTGTGCTAAATTACTACATGCTGTGACGAAAAGAATGTGAAAGTCACTCCATCACAACACAAGACAATGGCACCATCCTGCACCACGTGTGCATTACATGTATGTAGCCTGATTCCATGGAGACTTTAGACACATTTCAACAACTTTGAATGGATTGACGGATTGATTTATGAGTGTGGCTGCTCGGTCTGAGGGAGAGAGGATCCACAGCGTGAGGAAGGCATTAACAGCTATGGCTACCACAACTGGACTTCTGCTTTCCCTGTGGCCCCATCTGGGTCTGACTCTGTGAAGTTTGACTGATGGGAGAGTGGATGTGAATTTCTCATGAGAGTGTGCTGTAAAGGAGGTAATGAGCGCATCAGATGAGCGAAGCTCCTTCTCTCTCTCTCTCTCTGTGCATGGATGTTTTTAACACCAACACCAACCAATATTGACTTTGATCTCAGGCCCTTCTTATGAACACATTTTCCTTCATGAACAAGTTTTATATATTGAAAAATAATTTTTACAGCTTATTAGCATACACCTAATATGTTTCCCCTGTTGATGATGATCATTATATATTAAGGTTGAACCAATATTACATGTAACAAAAATTTAATACGAAATTATGTGAAATTGAATGAAACAATAATGTATGTTGACGCTAATATGATGTACAATATTCCATTATGTTTCTATATGATGACAATAGCATAATATATTTAATATGCCATATACTATTTTGTTAACAGTTTCACTAATTCATTTTAATTAACGTAATCATTATGATACACCCCTCACCACTGTCATTGGTTACACTAATTGCACTGTGTGTCTACATAACCTGGTTCGAGTATTTATGACATTACCCTGAAGAAGGCACAGTGATGCCAAAACGTTGGTAAATACCCATTAAATTGCTGGGAGATTATACATGGAGTGTGCAATTTTCTTTATTTTGATAGTTTAACACCAACCATAGCATGAGTTTGCACAGCTGGAATGGGATGAAAGCGGGAAGTGCAGGCCAGGCAGTTAAAAAGAAGGTGCAATGCATAAAGATGTTTGGACTTGGTATGGAGAGAATGGTGCTGAGGAGAATTTTGTTGGTATGTTAAATAGTTTTCACATTGTGAGATTATTCCACAGTTTCTTGAGGGACGGAGGCTGGAAGGGGTGAGTGTGGGGCCCAGAATGATTTGTCACGCTTGTCTTACTGGAGTCTTCAAAGATAACGAGCCATCTGCTTGAGCCATTCATCAACAATAAAACGGAGAGGTGTGAAATGAGGCCAACTCATCAAACTCTCATTGGATGGCAAACGGGTGTGCGTGAGCATGGAAATGCCTTGCTATTGGGTAGCATAGACAGTTGGACATGTCCTGTGATACAAGGCCGTTTGCTAAGTGGTGTGATGCGTGATCTGAGAGAGAGCAGGGGGGAAAGCAAAGGCACACAGATGTAGGTGGACGGTGAGAAGGGGAAAATATGAAAGGACAACACTCACTAATAGAGTTGAGCCCTCTTGGGAAGGAGTGCAAGTTTCAGTTGCACTCTTTTGAGCACTCACTCTCTGCTAAAGGGACTATTATATCTTTCACTTATCCCTTTTAATCTCTTGTATACGCTCTCAACTTGTCCAATTTGGGTCAGTGTATTGAGAAGTATTGAGAGATGTGGGCCATAAAAACATGTTTGTAGAAAACCAGAAACAAGTATTCCACACAGGTCATGAACTTAACACCTGTCGCTGGAGGAGGGTGAAAACAAAGAGTGTGCTGAATAGACAAGGCTTTAGTGTGGTGGAATGAGTTCCACACAACCAACCACTCCCCACCCAGGTGTCCAAACAAGATGGCTGGATTTTCTTTTCTTTTTTATTATTGAAAGTGTGTACTAACATTTACATTTCTCACCATTGTTTGTTTAATGAAGTGAGTAAATCTCACCCGGTTCTTCCAAGTTGCTGTCATTGGCCAGGGCTTGCCGCTCAGCGGGGCAAGGCAATGAGCGATGCCTCCTCCTCCTCTTCCCCAACCTGCTCCGCTGAAGGGTGGGCGTGGCATACACTCCAACACTGTCTTTTACTCATGTACCTCAGTCAATGTCAACTACAGTGAAGGCATCCATTGTTGAAAACAGGGCTGTGTCTACAGTTTTGTTTCCATTTCTTTTCAACAGATGTTTACCTCTGTCGTACGTCCCTCATGTCCTTACATCAGACAAAGTTGAACACAGTGCACTGGTTGAGTCAAGGCTTCGATTGGGAGGAGAACGGGTGACTTATTTGTTTATTTGACTGTGTTTGTTTTAATAGGCCTTGAAGCGATGGCCTGGAGAAGTTTTTGTTCTGTCCCAGGAAAGGAATGTTATAGCTCTTTGAAAGGTGACTTCTGTGTAGCGTGGCCGCCCAGCATTTGTCTGGGAGCTTCCTTTGTTCTGTGCTTTTAGTGCGAATGCATTAGTGCCAAGACTTTCTCTCTCTCTTTCTGTCCCTCTCTTGAAGTTTCTGCTTCATTGGCCCCAAGAAAGACTTAAAGGCCAAGTGCAGTCAGAATTCAGCTGATGAAACTAGCACTGTAAAAGTACTGTATAAAACAATTTGATCAGTGTTATTTCCTGATAGTTGCTGGTTGAAAATACAATCTACACCTGAGCTTCTAATCAGCAGGTTTGCATGTGTAGGGCTTTCCATGGTGACATCCCCATGTGGTAAATTGATTAATATTGATATAGAAATGTCTGCATTGGGCCTTTAAAATAATCTATTACAGTAAGGTACTTAAAGCGCCGTTTTCATCTCAAGTAGTATGGCACCGACAGTGATGTTCGCTTCGCTATGAGTTTCTGCTGACTCTGAAAAACACCAAAAGAAAGATGCCCAGGGTCCCTGCTCATCTGCGTGAACGTGCCTTAGGCATGCTGCAAGGAGGCATGAGGACTGCAGATGTGGCCAGGGCAATAAATTGCAATGTCCTTACTGTGAGACGCCTAAGACAGCGCTACAGGGAGACAGGACGGACAGCTGATCATCCTCGCAGTGGCAGACCACGTGTAACAACACCTGCCCAGTATCGGTACATCCGAACATCACACCTGCGGGACAGGTACAGGATGGCAACAACAACTGCCAGAGTTACACCAGGAACGCACAATCCCTCCATCAGTGCTCAGACTGTCCGCAATAGGCTGAGAGAAGCTGGACTGAGGGCTTGTAGGCCTGTTGTAAGGCAGACATCACCGGCAACAACGTCGCCTATGGGCACAAACCCACCGTCGCTGGACCAGACAGGACTGGCAAAAAGTGCTCTTCACTGACGAGTCGCGTTTTTTTCTCACCAGGGGTGAAGGTCGGATTTGCGTTTATCATCGAAGGAATGACCTAGGCCGAAGTACACCTAGGCCTGTACTTTGGAGCGAGATTGATTTGGAGGTGTATGGTCCGTCATGGTCAGGGGCGGTGTGTCACAGCATCATCGGACTGAGCTTGTTGTCATTGAAGGCAATCTCAACGCTGTGCGTTACAGAGAAGACATCCTCCTCCCTCATGTGGTACCCTTCCTGCAGGCTCATCCTGACATGACCCTCCAGCATGACAATGCCACCAGCCATACTGCTTGATCTGTGTGTGATTTCCTGCAAGACAGGAATGTCAGTGTTCATGGCCAGCGAAGAGCCCGAATCTCAATCCCATTGAGCACGTATGGGACCTGTTGGATCGGAGGGTGAGGGATAGGGCCATTCCCCCCAAAAATGTCCGGGAACTTGCAGGTGCCTTGGTGGAAGAGTGGGGTAACATCTCACAGCAAGAACTGGCAAATCTGGTGCAGTCCATGAGGAGGAGATGCACTGCAGTACTTAATGCCACTGGTGGCCACACCAGATACAGACTATTACTTTTGATTTTGACCCCCCCTTTGTTCAGGCACACATTATTCCATTCCTGTTAGTCACATGTCTGTGGAACTTGTTCAGTTTATGTCTCAGTTTACCAAGAAAGTAAAGATAACTGAACTAAATGACTACCGCCCCGTAGCACTCACTTCTGTCATCATGAAGTGCTTTGAGAGACTAGTCAAGGATAATATCACCTCCACCTTAGACCCACTTCAGTTTGCATACCACCCCAATAGGTCCACAGACGACGCAATCCCCATCATACTGCACACTGCCCTATCCCATCTGGACAAAAATAATACCTATGTAAGAATGCTGTTCATTGACTACAGCTCAGCATTCAACACCATAGTACCCTCCAAGCTTATCATCAAGCTGGAGACCCTGGGTCTCCTGGACTTTCTGACGGGCCGCCCCCAGGCGGTGAAGGTAGGAAACAACATCTACACTTCGCTGACCCTCAACACTGGGGCCCCACAACGATGCGTAGTCAGCCCCCTCCTGTACTCCCTGTTCACCCATGACTGCGTGGCCATGCACACCTCCAACTCAATCATCAAGTTTGCAGACGACACAACAGTAGTGGGCTTGATTACCAACAACGACGAGACAGCCTACAAGGAGGAGGTGAGGGCACTCAGAGTGTGGTGTCAGGAAAACAACCTCTCACTCAACGTCAACAAAACAAAGGAGATTATCGTGGACCTCAGGAAACAGCAGAGGGAGCACCGCACCTATCCACATCGAAGGGACAGCAGTGGAGAAGATGGAAAGTTTTAAGTTCCTCGGCGTACACATCACAGACAAACTGAAATGGTCCACTCACACAGACAGTGTGGTGAAGAAGGCGCAACAGCGCCTCTTCAACCTCAGGAGGCTGAAGAAATTTGGCTTGTCACCCAAAACCCTGACAAACTTTTATAGATGCACAATCAAGAGCATCCTGTCGGGCTGTATCACAGCCTTGTACGGCAACTGCACCACCCTCAACCACAAGGCTCTCCAGAGGATGGTGCGTTCTGCACAACGCATCACCGGGGACAAACTACCTGCCCTACATGACACCTACAGCACCCGATGTCACAGGAAGGCCAAAAAGATCATCAAGGACATCAACCACCCGAGCCACTGCCTGTTCACACCGTTACCATCCAGAAGGCGAGGTCAGTACAGGTGCATCAAATCTGGGACCGAGACTGAAAAACAGCTTCTATCTCAAAGCCATCAGACTGTAAACAGCAATCACTAACTCAGAGAGGCTGCTGCCTACATTGAGACCCAGTCACTGGCCACTTTAATAAATGGATCACTAGTCGCTTTATACAATGCATTCTAAATAATGCCAATTTAATGATGTTTACATATCTTACATTACTCATATCACATGTATATACTGTATTTTATACCATCTATTGCACCTTGCCTATGCCGTTCGGCCATCGCTCATCCATATACTTGCATGTACATATTCTCATTCACCCTTTTAGATTTGTGTGTATTAGGTAGTTGTTGGGAAATTGTTAGATTACTTGTTAGATATTACTGCACTGTCGGAACTAGAAGCACAAGCATTTCGCTACACTTCCATTAATATCTGCTAACCATGTGTATGTCACAAATAAAATTTGATTTGATATCAAATAATTTCTGGTTAACAATTAAGTGCCTTACTGTGATTATTTTCAATTAAAGGAATGATTCACCCATTTTGAATGTTATATTGTTTTTGTGCATCTCTGAGAGATGTTCTATCTATTCCCTGGGTCATTTGATGTTTTCATGTGTATCTGAGCTATTGCGGTTCAAGCAGGCAGAAATTCAGCTGGTATGACGTAGCATTGCGATAAAGCCGCTCTCACTACACTGTAAGTGAATTAGAATACACATTTTACATCACGAAAACGTCTATCATACTTGTCATATTTCAATACTGGCTGATGTCATAACACGTGAGGTTCTTCTCTTGAATGAGCCATTGATCATATTTTTGCAATATTCCTACCTGGAGAAATGTGTCATTTAACACAGGGTGTAGCACATTTTTCCTACAATATTTGTCTGCCTATTCAGTCCAGGGTGCATTGCATGGTGCCATTGCATTTCTGTTGCGAATGTCAGACTCCATTCTCTGAGGCACATCGATCTGCAGGTTGAACATGGTGTGACTGTAGACTTTTAAATTGATAGTGCAGTTTGTTTAGGTGATTGTACAGCTAACTAGCTACTTCACATGCTGATATTGACTTTAGTATTATTGCTAACTACCCAGCCAGCCCATAGAGAGCACTGCATTGTGGGTTTTGTAGTCGACTTGAGCTGCAACAGATTTCCACAATGATATTTACGTTGCTACCAACGTTACCATAACGACAAAATGAAACAATTGTTCACAAAAATATTGTTCTGACATATTAGTGTTATTTAACACTGTAAATTATATGAATGAGTGGTTTTGCGTGGATTTTTCCTTTAAAATGGTCAAAAAGAAACAAAAATAGCTTCTTAGCAAAGAACAATTTCTCAAGCAAGAATATTGCTATGACTGTCTGGGAGTGGTTTGAGTGGGGAGGGGAAAACTGAAAATAAGCAGTTATTGGCAGAGAGGTTTGGAACTCTCTTTCTTAAAGGATTGTTAACTAATTTATCACATGGTGATGTCACCATGGAAGGCCAAAATTCCCTCCCACCAAAACAAGCTGAAATTTCAGGCAGTCTTTTCAAACAGCTCTTACACTAAAAGGGCATTATCATAATTTTCATAATTTCACAGTATTATTCCAAAGTCATAGTGTGGAAATATATATAAAACACAGGAATATCATGTCTAAAGGTGTTTTATGTTAAAGCTAGGTTCAATATAGTGCAGTTCTCTGCCCTAGCCTACTATGGGTAGAGAAAGTAATACATTTATACTATAAACACTTAAGAATAAGTATATATGCTAATTGTGCGTCACCATTGATTGCACATGCGTAGAGTGTTTACAAATCCACTAAGTAGTTTAATAAGCCAGCTAAATCAGAATGACCCCTGGGTATAAATTTAATTATGCCTTCAAACATGCTCAATAAAAGTACAGGCCAGAGGTGGAAAATTCAATTAATTTGAAGTAACATGATCCCCATTTACCTCCACAAAGGAACATATGGCCTCTCCCTCTGTGTGTGTTGTATATGTTTACGAGCAATTCATATGACATCATTACATTATCTTAAGTGTATCATTAACTGTGGAGAAATGGCAATTAGCGCTTGTGTTAGCTCTAGCAGTAGGGCTGGTCAGCTTTGCCTGTGCTGTGCTGTGTATGTGTTCCATCCCAGTCTGATAGGATAGACAACTTGCACAGACATACAAATTGAGATTCTCACTCCTCTTTGCTGTACCAATGACAGTAATTTGCTGTAATAAGTTTACATATGACTGAGATTATGCCAAAAAAGACCCCAATAACATGCTATCAGTGAAATTAATTAACGTGAATAAGACTCATTAGGAAGACTTTGTTGAGGACTTGTATAGCTATTGGAAATTAAGAAAAAAATAATGGTTATCCCTCCATTCTACTCTGACAAAGTGGGACTGGTGAATATGAGGTTCTGGCACTGTTCAATGGGACTGGAGGACTGTGGCTCGCTCATGCAGAGAGCTCCCAGCCCCTCAATGCCCCTCTATACCTGAAGCAAAGAACAGCCAGCTGCTGCTACAGCGGCTTTTTCCCTGGGCTGAATAGAGCCACTCTGAATGGAGCGAAGGACAGGGAAGTTGAATAAGGAGAGAGTGAAGGATGGAAGGAGGGAGGGAGGAGGGTAGGGGGCTGCCCAAATCCATCATTACCCCCATAGAGTGCAGTGCTCACTGGGCCGGTTATGACAACGAGGAGGGGGGTTTGGTTTAATCGATCATAATAGAAATTTGCATGGTGTAATGAACCTGCTGGAAAAGCCATTATTTAAGCAGATCAAAGGGGAAAGTTACTTTGGAGTGCAGAATCTGCTGCCTCCAGCCAAATCTTAATTGGCAGAGGGCCTTTGCTTCTATTAATTTAACGCTACGAAAGCCAAAGTGAAAAAGTGTGTTCAAAAGTCACATACTGTAGATTTACTGTTGAAAAAACAGACCTAGATTTTCTGTATTACAGTTTTTCCCCATAGTTTGTAAGTATTCATTAGCATATTCGGCAACATTCTCTAGTTTTCTCCTGGGGTGTCTAGTAAAAACAGTTAACCATCGATGCCCTACCACCACCTCTCTGATCCTCTCTGTCATCATCCCAACCGAGGCTCAGCGTCAGCCCAAGCTAACCTGATGATTGTCGTCCTCTGTGTAACCCCCCTCGTAGTATAATGGCAGAGATTTCTCCAGTCGACCGACAGTACGTTGGCTGCAGCTGCTGAGCTTATGGCTGCCTGGCTGCCCCCAGGCCTTTGCTGCAGCTAATAGGATCATGGCTGCCACATTATGCACATTTAGGACCCACAGTGCAGCTCTGTGGGCTGTGTGCTGTGTGATGTGTGCTGTGCTGTGTACCTGGGTGTGCACTGGACTGTGGGAAATACAGCAGGGCTCTACCCTACTGAATCCTCTCCTCAACAGAAACCACTGAGGGGGATGGAGTGGTGCTTTGGAAAGTATAAGGAGAAGCCATTGAGGAAGGTTTCATGATGTTTAATCCTACAAGTTTCTAAAGAGTGAAACATTTACCATAACTGTACTATCTTTTTGAAGCAGATACTTTGCCATAGCATAATAAACCATTTAAAAAGTTCATAAATGATACTTCCATCAAATTGCACAACTCAGTGAGAGAAAGTGGTAATAATTGTGACCGAACCCTCATGTAGCCCAACCGACCACTTCAACCTCTAACACAGAAGGAGCGTGTGACAGCGGTCCCATACACTGTTATAGAGGGTATGTGTGATTAACCAAGGGCTCATCTGGGACCCCTTGAGACCGGCCAGGGCCATTTGGTATTTGGTGCTGTGGTGAATGCAGGGGACTGAATGAGGCTCTCCCAGAGACGTCCATTTTGTTCAACCCAACACGTCAGACAGATGACAGCTCCACCATTCTCTGAGCTCAATGACTGCCTCATTCCTCAACTCCTGAGCCTATACACTCACCACTTAATTAGGGTGTTTCTCTGTTTAATATAAAGGCTTACACACTGTCTGAATTAGTATTTCAGAGGAAGTGGATGTTTTAAGCATAAGGAAAGTGAATAGTAATTTTTTTCTGCTGGATATCAAATCAAAGTGTTTTTATCACGTGCTCTGAATCAGGCCTACCACTGTTGTGTCGTCTGCAAACTTAATGATGGTGTTGGAGTCGTGCCTGGCCATGCAGTCGTGGGTGAACAGGGAGTACAGGAGGGGACTGAGCACGCATAATATTCTTCAATTAGTAATACTATTGTAATAAGTACATTTCAGGTCTAATAAGTACATTTCAGGTCTGTCTTGACTTTCAGCCAGATTTAAAAGTATAAACTGCACAGCAGATGTTTTGCTCCTTATGATGTGTGTTGAATCACATTACAGAGCATCTTATCTCTGAAGCCTGCGAACTAATTTTGTGTCTGTCTGTCTGTCTGTCTGTCTGTCTGTCTGTCTGTCTGTCTGTCTGTCTGTCTGTCTGTCTGTCTGTCTGTCTGTCTGTCTGTCTCTCTCTCTCTCTCGCTCTCTCTCTCACACACACACACACACACACACACACACACACACACACACACACACACACACAATGAAAAAGAACCAGGGAGGGAAGAGATATAGATCTCCCCTAGCTAATATGATTTTTTCAACTCCACCATAAAAGAGCAAACCATGGGGTTAAACTGTAGAAAAAACAGAGCCCGAGTTTCTGTCAGTTTGTTGGATCCTGTTAGAAATGTTCTGGATGGATGCTCATAACATTTTAACATTTTAACACACACACACACACACACACACACACACACACACACACACACACACACACACACACACACACACACACACACACACACACACACACACACGCACACATCCTCACTTCATTCTGCATGGTTTGCATAGGCACATTCGAGGTCTCACTCCCTTTACTCACTCCAACCGACATTACAGTTTGTACACCTTGGAACACAGAGTTCAAGGTCAGGAATACCTCATTAGGATGAATGATGAACCTTTCAAAACAAACTTGAAAGTCAAGCACACTGTTTAAATTAACATTCCAAAGCAACTTGACAAATGTGACATTCTGTGCGAAATGGTTTGTGAAATCATTTTAGCCATACTATCCAATGTGACAATTTAACATCTAGCATTACACAAGATCTGGACAATGGCTTCCATATGCGCTGATTTGAATGCTTTATACTGTACAATTCTCCTTTGTTATTTCAGTTAGTAGCATTTGGCACCAGCAAAAAGGCACAAAATACCTACGAATTACAAGTTATTTGGTAGATTAAGGAAAGATTATGCATTAAACATTGGTAGGCTGTACAGTGTGTTACAATTACTAAGAAACAGAGTAAGAAAATGCATTAGATCCAAGTTAATCCAGAAGTGGTCATCTAAGATCTATATTTGTAGTATTTGCTCTAACACAGCTTCCTCTTGCTAACACACACACGCACAAATGTTCACACAGCTTCCTCTTGCTAACACACACACGCACAAATGTTCACACAGCCTCCTCTTGCTAACACACACACGCACAAATGTTCACACAGCCTCCTCTTGCTAACACACACACGCACAAACGTTCACACAGCCTCCTCTTGCTAACACACACACGCACAAATGTTCACACAGCTTCCTCTTGCTAACACACACACGCACAAATGTTCACACAGCTTCCTCTTGCTAACACACACACGCACAAACGTTCACACAGCCTCCTCTTGCTAACACACACACGCACAAACGTTCACACAGCCTCCTCTTGCTAACACACACACGCACAAACGTTCACACAGCCTCCTCTTGCTAACACACACACGCACAAACGTTCACACAGCCTCCTCTTGCTAACACACACACGCACAAACGTTCACACAGCCTCCTCTTGCTAACACACACACGCACAAACGTTCACACAGCCTCCTCTTTCTCTGGGGTCGTTGTGCTTCTTTAGCGTTGGCTCCGCAGCCTGTTTGATGGCAGGAGTGTTACAGGGCAGATGCACAACACTTGTGCATGTCTAACTCCAACCAGACGCGTTACATCTCCCTCCAGGTTTAGGCCAGACCCATAGAGTCCTGGGACAGCTTGTCCCGCACCTGCCCCCTGGGCCTCACAGTGGAAGAACCCATAAACACCAGAGCCTGGATGTACAGAGTTCAGATCAACTTGGTTTGAGATTTAGGGCTCTATTTTCGGCTGGCGTTAAGGCGGCACTAGTGTCAAACGCACGTTAGTTTGCAATTTCGTCGTGTAAAAACTGGCGCACTGGCATTTTCCAGCCCAAACGCCAGATTCGGCAATGTACCTGTCTCATATCAGCTCGTTTACACTGTGATGGGCGGGTGGAAATATTTGAGGTGTGTCCTTAAAAACATGATCCAACGTGCTAATTTCAGCAGCGCTAATAGGGATATTTAAGAGCAACCAAAAACTGTTTTTTTGCCGTAACAGTTGGTTATGGCAGGAATTTTGACCGCGGAAACGCAGCCTATCCAGCTGTGATGCACACTGCCCATTTGTGCATGGAACAAGAGTAGCCTAATGTGCTTTTGGTGCCTTTATACTTCGTAATTTAGAAATATAAAAACTTGTGTTTTTTCCCCATTTCGTAGAACTAAGCTTAGCCTTTTTTGTCCTGTCCAATGCAATCGCAAAGTAGTCAAGACTGTCGATAAAGGGTTTGATTCCTGACACTGCTTGGAAATAAATCTTAATCACCAAAGCTTTATTAAAATATCAAACGTGAGAGGAGTAAAACAGTGAGCTGACGTTCCTTTTTATCTATGCATATCTATGCATCTGTGGCATTGTTTTGTGTGACAAAACTGCACATTTTAGAGTGGCCTTTAATTGTCCCCCAGCACAAGGTGCACCTGCGTAATGATCATGCTGTTTAATCAGCTTCTTGATATGCCACACCTGTCAGGTTGATGGATTATCTTGGCAAATGATAAATGCTCACTAACAGGGATCTAAAATATTTTGTGCACAAAATTTGAGAGAAATAAGCTTTTGTACGTATTTCAGCTCATGAAACATGGGACCAACCCTTTACATGTTACGTTTATATGTTTTTCTCAGTCATTTTACAAAATGAAAGCCCTGTAATGACTATGGCAATAATAAGTTAGCATTTGGTTATGTTTGTGGTTGTCCAAAACGGCTTTGAATCTGGCAGTTATATGAAGACACTGCTCATGGTTGTGACACATATATGATTTCACATAAAAGTCAATGTGAAATAGGAGTTTGCTCTAGGGTATAAGTGTCTACATGTCAGCCCCATGCCACTGTTCTGTTTCCACCCTGCCTATAGTGACTGAGTGTGGAGGTAGGGTAGGATACCTTGGCAAACACACTTTGATCTTTACTCACACTGATGATGGAAAAACATTTTTTACCCAGAACTACTGCTCTTTAAGCCCCTAATGCATGTTGAGCACATTCAGACTCTTTGCCAGTTCTATATAGTTAAACCTTTTCCAAAAGTTGGATGAGTTTATCTGCGAAAAACAATGAAGTCCCTTTCATAGACTGGTCTGACCAGAATAAGCAGAGAGCAAACATCTCATGAAGATCTCCCTCCTTTAGGAAAGCTGTAAAGTTGCAGAGGCAGTTTGAGTACAGGATGTTTTTCATGGCCGTGGTTGGTCCAGGACCTTCCCTTCACCAGTTGGTATTTCAATCACTGAACAGCAGTTCTACTGCATGTCAACTGCCTGGTTTCAATCAACCTGCAGAGCCTTAACTCCTGATTGTGACTTGAGAACGTACAGTTGGTCATGTTTACTAACTTCAATGTAATGAAACAGGCAGGGAGCAGGTCTCGAACCCTCGAAAATACCACAAAGAGTACTGAAAAACCACCACTGATGTTTACTACTTACAAATTAATAATGACCATAACACAGTTGGATAACCCCTGAATTCTTGATAGTGCATTCTCATTATGTTTAGATAAATACTGCCTCTGAACCATTGGTGATTGATTATAACACTGTGGTCCATTCACTAGCCTCAGCTGCAACGCTCTATGCAGACAGATGGGAAATAAGCCACCATTACTTACTATTACTCACTTATCGTTAAACTGCTGCATTTAAACTTAATTATCTCTATTGGCGAGCAAATCGAGACAAGACTACCCAGGACATCTGCATGGACCGTGGAGGGGGGGGGGGGGGGGGGGGGGGGACAAACAGAGATCCCATCAGAGATCCTTTACCTTTTCATCTAAAAACACAGCATTTCACACACCACAACGCTCGTACACAGACAGATGCTGTAATACTTTTACCCATGTTTCACAGCTTAGATTGTCACAGAGCTTTATGTTGTGCAGCTGTGTTTAGACCATAATCTAATGTTGACTAGATTCACTGGTTATCTTAAACATTGTAACCTGTTGGTTGGAATGGTGTTACTTTACAGAGGACTCTGTTTGTTTCAGTTAGCAGAATAACAGGAATATAACATCATTCCCACCTCTTTACTTCACCGTTTACCTACTGGCTGTGTAACACTATTGAACCATAGCTGCCTTGAATAATATCTAATTAACCACAAAGGAGATGGACGTTCTAAGCAATCAATAGTGATTGTCAAGTGAAGGTGTGCATACAAATCCCACACAAATGAGCTGTAAAGTTCTATAGAAAAGGGCTGCATTGACCAAAACGTGTACAAAATTGACGCACGGAGGAAGGAATGTGTGCAGGGACATGTTCTTTCTATAGGCCGACTATAGGCCTGCCCAGGAGGTTGTTCCTACCAACAGCAGCTCAGCTAGCCCCAGGCTCCCAGAGCACAGGTGCAGCTCTGGCATCTCTTTCCCCCACAGCGACCCCATGACACTTATACATAAACAAATAATGGTCCATATATTGGTGGCCAAGGTTGTTCTTTCGTTTTTTTGTTTTACCAGTTTCAGCTTTTGGGGTAGTTTCCGTCCACAAAGCTACAAAGCAAATATAATTCCCTGTATGTTGAGGTAAAGGGTAAACATGGGTTGTTGTGACGTGTGTGGTGAGTGAGTGCTGGTGTGTGTCTGAAATTGCTGACATTGAGCCCTGCACAATGTTTTTTCTGGGTTATATGTTTTGAGAAGTCTCTCCCTGCCTCTGGCTCACCTGTTGAGGTCTGACAACAAAACAAATGGCTTCCACCGCGGCTGTGGGTGACCTATGACCCTGTCTTCAGTTGCCCTGCGGAGCCAGGGAGTTTGTCAAGTCTCTGATTCAATAACATATTTCCCCAATGAGCTTAAGCGCTTAGCTGTTTAACACCTGTAACGCCATCTCTGCAACTTATACACTTTATATACACAAGTATGTGGACACCCCTTCAAATTAGTGGATTAGGCTATTTCAGCCACACCCGTTGTTGACAGGTGTATAAAATCGAGCACACAGCCGTGCAATCTCCATAGACACATTGGCAGTAGAATGGCCTTACTGAAGAGCTCAGTGACTTTCAATGTGGCACCATCATAGGATGCCACCTTTCCAACAAGTCAGTTCATCTAATTTCTGACCTGCTAGAGCTGCCCCGGTCAACTGTCAGTGCTGTTATTGTGAAGTGGGAACGTCTAGAAGCAACAATGTTTCAGCCGCGAAGTGGTAGGGCTAACAAGCTCACAGCACGGGACTGCCGAGTGCTGTAGCGCGTTGCGCATAAAAATCGTCTGTCCTCGGTTGCAACACTCACTACCGAGTTCCAAACTGCCTCTGGAAGCAACGTCAGCACAATAACTGTTCGTCGGGAGCTTCATGAAATGGGTTTCCATGGCCGAGCAGCCTTACACAAGCCTAAGATCACCATGCACAATGCCAAGCGTCGGCTGGAGTGGTGTAAAGCTCGCCGCCATTGGAGCAGTGATCAATCATGCTTCACCATCTGGCAGTCCGATAGATGAATCTGTGTTTGCCGGTTGCCATGGGAATGCTACCTGCCCAAATGCATAGTGCCAACTGTAAAGTTTGCTATGGGAGGAATAATGTCCTGGGACCTTTTTTCATGGTTCGGTCTAGGCTCCTTGGGGAAATCTTAACCCTACAGCATACAATGACATTCTAGACGATTCTGTACTTCCAATTCTGTGGCAACAGTTTGGGGAAGGCCCTTTCCTGTTTCAGCATGACAATGCCCCCGTGCACAAAGCAAGGTCCATACAGAAATTATTTGTTGAGATCGGTGTGGAAGAACTTGACTGGCCTGCACAGAGCACTAACCTCAACTCCATCAAACACCTTTGGGACGCCGACTGCGAGCAATGTTCCAACATCTAGTGGAAAGCCTTCCCAGAGGAGTGGAGGCTGTAATAGCGGCAAAGGGGGGACCAACTCCATATTAATGCCCATGATTTTGGAATGAGATGTTTGACGAGCAGGTGTCCACATACTATTGGTCATGTAGAGAATTTAGTTAGAGATGGTCTCCTTACATATAATAATAATAATAATACTGCTGATACAAACCACTGACTGATAGCGTTTTTAATACATGCAAATATATTCTTCAGACATAGTAGTTCATGATTTTTAGCTATTTCTTGGTTCTCTCTCTTAACTAAGCATACACCTCCGTGCACATGTGTGTGGACATTAACTCTACCACATAGTCAGCCAAAGTAAATGGAACCGCAAGCCATTTTGATCTGTTTAGCCAGACTAAAGAATATTCAATATGTAGCAAAGGCAGAGTAAATTTCAATAATTGACATAACATAAGACTACAGTTGAAAGATTGAATATACAAGTTTATTGAAGCCAAATTTGCAGTGGTGTAAAGTACTTAAGTAAAAATGCTATAAAGTACTACTTAAGTCGTTTTTTGGGGTATATGTACTTTACTATTTATATTTTTGACAACCTTTACTTTTACTTCACTACATTCCTATAGAAAATAATGTACTTTTTACTCCATACATTGACACCCAAAAGTACTCGTTACATTTTGAATGCAGGAAAATGGTCCAATTCACTCACTTATCAAGAGAACATCCCTGGTCATCCCTACTGCCACTGATCTGGCACACTCATTTACACACACAAATGCTTGGTGTGTAAATGATGTCTGAGTGTTGGAGTGTGCCCTGGTTAGCTGTAAATTATAAAATAAATACAAAATTGTGCTGTCTGATTTGCTTAATATAAGGAATCTAAATGATTTATACTTTTACTTTTGATACTTAAGTATATTTTATAAATTACATTTACTTTTGATACTTAAGTATATTTCAAACCAAATACTTTCAGACTTTTACTCAAGTAGTATTTTACTGGGTGGCTAACTTTCACTTGAGTCATTTTCTATTAAGGTTACTCTACTTTTACTCAAGTATGACAATTGAGGTACTTTTTCCACCACTGCCGAATTGACTAGAGGGAGCTAAGTATTGGCTGTGTAAAATCTACTGTGTGATCCGATATAATATTCAGAACCTTTCATTAACTGAACCATAGTTTGGTGCAAGATAGTGCTAATGCTCAATCCAAACATTATGTGATGAGAAAAAGAAGAAGTACAAAAGAGGCATGAAGTGAAGCATTTTGAGTTGCATGTGGGTTAAGTGTTGGGGAATGGGAGCCATCTGGAGCAGGCCTGACTCTCCTCTGCGACCCACAGCCCACTTCCGTGCCCTGGCTGCCAACGAACTGTGCAATTATAAACGCATCCGCCTTCAAGGTGCATGGTACGATCAAACATGTGCCGCTCATCAGTCCTCCAGCTCAGAAAGGAAGGGGGAAAGAACCTCTAAACACACAAGTGTTCACTAGCACGTACACACTAATGCAGGTATCCACAAGCCTGCACTACACACATAAACACAAACTGAACTTGTTGCTTTAGGTTCAGACACTGAAACATTTGCAGACAGGATTACACATGCTTACACACTATGTCCTCTGACTCAACATTCTCCCTCCATCCCCTCTCTCAGCTGGTCGTTAAAATGCAATATGCAGATTTATAAGCTCCCAGATCCCGGTGCTAAGTAAATAAGCACACGAGACACATCAAACCGGACAGTGTTTTACTCATTCTCTGGAACTCACACATGCACGCACCGATACATGTGCACTGTAAACATATCCCAAATTAAAACCTGACTGTTTTTCTTCTACTGTAAGCCAACCCCAGCTATGGGCCCAAACAGTACATTAAGCATTTTCATATGACAGACAGCTTCAGCTCATATCATCGGATAATAACTATGTCATTGTTGCGCAATGTGACTGTGAAAGTATACAGACCACAGTCACTAAACGCTAAACATGTATGGTAACTGATGCTGTAGGTAGGCCTTTAAAGGTTGATCTGCTGCATAGGTCTATGAGGACGTAACACATCGCATCAAGCTGATGCAAACACACATACAGAAGAACCATTCAACCAGCTTCATACAGAGCCAGATCTGTTGTTCAGTCTGCTGCCAAATACCAAAACAAACAACAGAAGCACCTGGAACTGTGTCCGTATGTGTGTGTCTGTGTGTGGGTGTTGTTGTGTTAGTATATTTCCCTCGCTAACTTTAAACATCAGCTATCTGAGCAGCTAACTGATCGCTGCAGCTATACATAACCCATCTGTAAATAGCCCACCCAATCTACCTACCTCATCCCCATATTGTTTTAATTTACTTTTCTGCTCTTTTGCACACCAGTATTTCTACTTGCACATCATCATCTGCTCATCTGTCACTCCAGTGTTAATTTGCTAAACTGATATTACTCCGCTACTATGGCCTATTTATTGCCATACCTCCTCATGCCATTTGCACACACTGTATTAAGACTTTCTTTTTTTTCTATTGTGTTATGACTGTACGCTTGTTTATTCCATGTGTAACTCTGTGTTGTTTGTGTCGCACTGCTTTTCTTTATCTTGGCCAGGTCGCAGTTGTAAATGAGAACTTGTTCTCAACTAGCTTACCTGGTTAAATAAAGATGAAAAAAAAAAAAAATAATAAATGCTGAGCCAGGAGGAGCATGATGAAGCAGGATGGGATTTGGTCATGAGACCTGATGCATCATCAGCTGTTTTCTGCTGTGGATGTATGTTAAAATATGGAGTATGGACCTCCCAGCCCAACACAACAACACTTTCCATTGTCTCATAGCACTACAGTGATGGATATGGTCCACTTTTTGTTTGGTTGTTTGTGTCTTTGTCTCACAGTATTAGCTGATAACAGATGATGTTATGGGTTTTGGCTCACACCCTCTGCATGAGTGTTTTATGTGTTATATCACACCATAACAGGTCTCAGTCATGGACTGCATCCCTGCAATTGACCATCTGGTAATATGGTTGTGAGTAGTTTACAGCACCTTTGACAATAAAAAAAATATCTGATCTTGAAAACAAATAAACAGAGAGACAACCAAACAGACAGACGCACAGGAACACACACACACACACACACACACACACACACACACACACACACACACACACACACACACACACACACACACACACACACACACACACACACACACACACACACACACACACACACACACACACACACACACACACACACAGCAACATAAATCAGCCCCAAGGGAACTCAGCCACTTCTAGTCCATTGAATGGTTGAGGGAGGAGCTGTGTGATGTGTTTAGTGGGGGTATTTTGAGAGTGTATTCGGAGTACACAGAGTAAATAAATATTTGATGACAGTGCCACCTCTCCTTTGCACCGTGGGAGGGCCAAGCAGATCATCTTGTGACCTTCAGACACCCAGAAACAGATGAATAATTCAGCCAAGTGTTGTCAATCATCCTGTTGGGTCCAGATGGAGTAGAGATGAGACGCATCATGGTGCTATGGAGGGATATCTGAGATGACATCTCACTGGGGCGTCAATCAACAACACGTGTTGAGTTGAACACTCTTAATGAGATTTCTACAATCACTGAAAACATAACCTTTTCAATGATTATAACTACTGCCCTACAAGCATACAGTATGCCAGTGGGATATATAAAACAAGAAGATGTCTCAGGGTATTGCATCTCCGATTTGAGTTGCGCTGCAAATTAATATGGGATGGAATCCAAAGTACATTGCATCAGACTGTTTACCTTTCAATGTCAATGTATCCATCCCTCCCCTTCAATAAACCATTACAGTAAATTAGGTTGAATTACTGTACTGTAAAAACAGGTCATGAATGAATGCAGGTCTGGGACTTGGCCATTAGGTGTGAGTGGTTTAGAGTTACTTTATTCCCATGCCCCTGAGAGACCCATGCCCCTGAGAGACCCATGCCCCTGAGAGACCCATGCCCCTGAGAGACCCATACCTCTGAGAGGCCCATGCCCCTGAGAGACCCATGCCCCTGAGAGACCCATACCTCTGAGAGACCCATGCCCCTGAGAGACCCATGCCCCTGAGAGACCCATACCTCTGAGAGACCCATGCCCCTGAGAGACCCATGCCCCTGAGAGACCCATGCCCCTGAGAGACCCATGCCCCTGAGAGACCCATGCCCCTGAGAGACCCATGCCCCTGAGAGACCCATACCTCTGAGAGACCCATGCCCCTGAGAGACCCATGCCCCTGAGAGACCCATACCTCTGAGAGACCCATGCCCCTGAGAGACCCATGCCCCTGAGAGACCCATGCCCCATCCCCCTCTGTCCCTCCAAGCAAAGACTGAGCTCAACTTCCAGCTGATGGGCATTTTTGTTTAACTTTGGGTGAATGTTGAACAAAGGTTACACCGTGAGGTCAATGACTCAGTGAAGTCCTAGTTACATATTATTTTACAGTGCTTTTCACCAGATTATAAACAGCTAAATACCACATAATCATCTGCTCTTACACTACATATATGGCTACTATGTTACAACTTGGTATACTTTTTTGTAATTCTGTCTTGTTTTTGTAATGTGGAGAAAAGTTTATATATTGTAGCTCCTTACACTCGTACCCGTGTACAGATTTGGGACTGATAAGTGACCTAATTGGAATGCAGTGGCTGTACAGTAACATGCTATACATGATGTCAGAGGTCACGGTTTCCGCTTCACAGCGGAGTATTGGTTTTGACTGAGAGCTGAAGTTGCCCTCGTCCCTCCCACTAATTGGGAAACTTTTGCAAATGTTTTGTTTCAAATATTGCAAATTAAGAGGACTTTATGTATTTTCAAAGAGGAGCCAATGAGGATTATAATAAATACCACTTTGATGTCATACATGCAAGCCAAACACCCTTGTGTCCAAATGTGCACATTTCCATATCATAAAACTCATGTCATATACAGTGTCAACGTTTATGTTCACTATGCTTGATGTATATGGCGTCATACATCGGGTTGTTCTGAACAGAATGAGCCTACGTATGTTTGTCGTATTGTGAACAAATTTGGCGAGGAACATGCATCTCTATTCTATGTGCACCAAAATTACAATGTGCTTCACTGAATTACCTTGTGAAAGCCTAACACTGTAAGATTGTATTTTGTCACTTAGCTTGTCATGTTTTCAAATGATGCCCACCCGACCCAGATTGCCATTTAAAATGGACTGCTTTTGAAATGCGTAAACAACAACAGTAATTGTGTGATGGCAGGGATGAAGGGCTGCATTCCAAACAAAACAACTTCAAGTGTGCTTGCTGTAGTTCCTCAACGGCACAGCTAGGAGATCTCAAAATAGAACCTTATAGTTGAAGACTCTACTTTGTCATAAAAGTGCATTGCAATTATGTAGGAACTTTGAACACTTTGGAGAGATGTGTGGCCACTTGAAAATACCAGTTAGACCTCTCACTTAAACCCTTGTCATTTGTGTGTCTTTTGTTGCACCTACCCCACATTTTCCATGACTATTCTTATCATGTTACTGAATGTATCCAGAGTATTTTCAGATTTTGTTATCAACAGTCTTGTGTCAGATTAACTGTTTTGTCCAAACCTTTAGTCTAATAATTGTCTCATAATCTCAAACTATTCCCTTTTAATTGCTACCATGGTTATGCATATGCATTTCATATTTCTTCTGTAAGGAACATTCATATTTAAGGAATTAACGTTATTTATAATAAGGGTTACCTGGAGAAAATCCGACCTCTCTGAAATGAAAATGGATGGCCCTCCGTTCAGCAAAATATATTTTTTTAAACCTGCCTGAACGCTTGAAAAAAAAAAAGAGCCCTTGTGAGACCATATGCTGACACATGCACATTTGTGGCCTGCTGGAGGTCATTTTGCAGGGCTCTGGCAGTGCTACTCCTTGCACAAAGGCGGAGGTAGCGGTCCTGCTGCTGGGTTGTTGCCCTCCTACGGCCTCCTCCACGTCTCCTGATGTACTGGCCTGTCTCCTGGTAGCGCCTCCATGCTCTGGACACTACGCTGACAGACACAGCAAACCTTCTTGCCACAGCTCGCATTGATGTGCCATCCTGGATGAGCTGCACTACCTGAGCCACTTGTGTGGGTTGTAGACTCCGTCTCATGCTACCACTAGAGTGAGAGCACCGCCAGCATTCAAAAGTGACCAAAACATCAGCCAGGAAGCATAGGAACTGAGAAGTGGTCTGTGGTCACCACCTGCAGAATCACTCCTTTATTGGGGGTGTCTTGCTAATTGCCTATAATTTCCACCTTTTGTCTATTCCATTTGCACAACAGCATGTGAAATGTATTGTCAATCAGTGTTGCTTCCTAAGTGGACAGTTTGATTTCACAGAAGTGTGATTGACTTGGAGTTACATTGTGTTGTTTAAGTGTTCCCTTTATTTTTTTGAGCAGTGTATATTTTTTTTACATAAAGTGGATAGCAGAGAACATGCCTTGGATATGCAGTTTTAGCAACTGGTCTCTGTCCTGTAAGCATTACATGGCAACGCAGGAATTTTTATAGGGCACAGTGCTGCGAGCCAGAAGGTTGTGGGTTCACAGACCACCGTGGACAAGAGTAGGGGTGGAAAGATCTCCTTTATAGTAAAAACATTGCATGAATTTATCATCGTATTTGCGGGTCAAAGAAAAATTGGAATTTTATAAAAATGTCATGCAATTCTACGTCATTTTACATGACTGGAGACCTTAGCAGAATATTTTTTAATACCACACAAATGTCCAAAATTACAGGATAAGAATGGACAGAGAGATAAGTCTATGCGTTCATCTTATCATATTTCTCCAATGCCAAATTAGTGTGTCTTGTTTTGCAACGAAACTGTCCCTGTTTGCAAATATTTAAATCTGAGACATCATTATGAATCTGAGCGTAATACTTTCAAAAGTTGTGCCTACCTTTCCACCCCAGACAGAGTGGGCGTACCTTTCCACCCCAGACAGAGTGGGCCTAACAATGCAGAAACATTTAAGTTTAGCTGCTGGCTACTCTTCTTCCGTGGCTTAACCCAATTAGAGATCACCAGTGGCTGGGTTTAAACATATTCTATTGTAAAGAAAGTGAACAATTGACAGTGACAGAATTAGATTACTTCCTAAGCAAAGTCATTTTTTTTGTCTCCTCGGCTATAGAAGGTTGTCTCTCAGCCTCTGGATGTGAAAGAAAGGAAACAGTGATATCGCCATATCCATCGTAGTCATGTCTTCCCGTCTATTTCACAGCTTCTTTCTAGCATAACCCATCACGGACCAAAGCGCTGTTATACATCACTTTATATATTTGGATCATTTTTATTTTCTTCAAAATCTTACGCTAACAAGGGGTAGAGCCTATGCTTTTTACCATTTTCTTTCATTAAAGGTAGGCCTATGGCATACCTTTTCATACCCCTCAATCCGAGTCTTGGTTTTAATTTAATATCCTTTCACTAACATGGAGGTAGGTTATTTAAAGAGCGCATGGCGTTTGGAGGAATTCAATATTAAGAAGGTGTTCCTAATGTTTGGTGCACGCAGTGCATAGCCTATTAAGCAACTAATTCTAAAACACTGAGAAATGTTGAAATTTCAACAATTACAAATTACATGACCATGGACTAGATAGAAAACATTCTAAACACTCCCCCTGACTGAAATTTAAAAAGCATAAAAAATAATGACCCTCCCCCTCAGGTTCCTATTATGTCAATTTCAAACCATTCCTTATCCCTATCCATATAGGCCAATTCCCATGACTGTCAATATTTGAGAGCATATTGGTGAATGCAGGCAGTGAATTATATCTTTTTTGAAGGGAGGGTGTCTGGCCAAACTCAGAGTGCCGTTGACAGGGGTTTCAACCATGACAAGCAGAGGACATGAGCAACAGCAGGACATTTCATTTAGTGATTTAGATAAATGTTCTCAGGCTGACCTAATCAGATTTCCAAGGAGGCAGCTTTGGTTAAGTCCCCTCTTGAGTGACAGGTGACATTGGTGTTTGTCAAAGTCAAAAGCATGTGAGGAGAGGGGTCAGTGTTGTTGATATTCCCCAGATTGCTAAGTCACTATGTGGTTCAGGTCTTAAAGGAGAAGTTTTCTTTTTTACAACCAAATCTCAATTTTTGATGTAAATTGCACGTTATAGAAGGGTCCAGACACCTTTTTTGTGATTTCACATGTTTTTGAGAAATGTACCCCAAACAGCAAATCACTTCCTCATCCTCGTTGTGTAGTATGGGGGCCCCGAAAAAACATGAACAAAGGTTCCAAAATCACCCAAATACATCGTTAGAAATTACAAAGCTCTCAGTATAATGATGCAGGTCTTTAGGTATTGTACACATGAAATTGTGTCATTCAGAACTTTATCTGCAATGCTATATTTCCGTTTTTCGCGACACACACACACACACACACACACACACACACACACACACACACACACACACACTTTCATGATGCTTGGAGAGGGACTGGCTCGGGATTAACGTTATTGTGCCCTGTGGACATTTTCTTTGTTTATTTCAAACATGGCCCTTCTGCTTTCTCTGCTATCTCAGCTAAGGGGCGCCAAGGGACACGTTCTGTTTGAGGCTTGGATTGTTATGTATTTCCTAAGTGAAAAGACAGCCTCATCCTCTGCTTGGGATACTCCCCCAGTTTGTAGAGATGGCTTTTCCAGGGACACCCCATTCATATACAGTACTATCCTTGTTGTGCTGTTCCTCTCCTGTCAGCAATACTAGAGAACAGGCCAAATTCAGACTGTTTCTCTTTACATTAACCTTAACATTTGCCAGAAAATAGGGCAATTGTTTAGAGTCTCGAACCAGACTGATATCAGCTTCCCAAGAACCATTTTCAGATTCAAGGACTCGTATGTGACTTTATTTGACCATGACCATGAAAAAGCAATGCGTGTGCTAAGCAAGGCATCAGCTCCCCTCGTTAATATTTCAGAATAAAATATAAGATTAAAATATATGTGTGAAGTAATAAACTACAGCACATTTCCCATGAATAATTGTGTCATTTCATCACCATTTCATCACCTTCAGCCCTCATTCCTACCTGTCAGTTTTCTCTCTCTGAGATTTTGCTGATGTGTCTGTCTGAGTGCCTGTAGAAAAGAGCTGATTACATTTGCATCTCCCTCCTGTTGCCAAGATCCACCTCAGAGAGCGGCTCTTCAGCCTGCCTGCCTGTCTGCCGGCTGCTCCACCTATGGGGTTTCAGATTCCTGTGAGCGCAGGGAAAAACGCGTATTTCACAATTAAACTGAGCGACTCCTATTAGCTCAGGGCCCCTTGGGGACAACTCAGGGGAGGTGGTGACAAATTGCTATTTGTTCGGAGGTATAGCTCTTTTATGAATGCCTTGAAGGGATTGTTTACCAATCACTGTATTCTAGCGCTGAAAATACAGCTTTCTTTTCAGTGGCTATTCAATCTCATTTTGTTTTACAGAAAGTGGTGACTTGAAATACATTTCTCCTTTTTGATGAGAGCTTGTTGACGAGTTTTGTCTCAAGTGTGTTGCTTGGCATATCCATTTTATTATACATTGAACATCTTTCTGAGTACTAATGAATCATTGTATTCTTGTGACTTCTGCAATCATTAAGCACTTTCCATTTCCTGTCAGAATTATTAGGAGAACGCCAGAACATTACAAGAATCCAAGGAGCATATTCAATCATTTATTTTAGTGGGACGCTTCCTGAGTGAGTGAGGGAGGGAGGGAGGGAGGGAGGGAGGGAGGGAGGGAGGGAGGGAGGGAGGGAGGGAGGGAGGGAGGGAGGGAGGGAGGGAAAGAGAGTGAGTTTGGCTGCGGTGCCTGGTGAACTTTTCCCCAGTTTTTCCCCAGGTGCCTGGTGAACTTTTCCCCAGTTTCACCTGGCTGCAGCGGAGGTCTTTTCAGCCAAGACGGGCCCCTGGGATCCGGCGCTCATCGGAGCGGCCCGTGCTTATGAGCTGTGATCAGGACTTGGGTGGTGGTGGGGTTGGGGGGTAGGAAGTTGGAGGGGCCCGGAGAGACAGCTGTCCGGCTCATCTTCCCCTCACGGCCGCCTCATTTATAATTAACACAGATGACCAGGTGGCTATGTTCCTCTGTCCCTGCCAAGGCCTACTTCCGACTGACCTCCGACCTTCTATCAAACATTCCGAAGAGGGGAATCAGTGAAGGATCAATTGATCATGTTTACTGTTGAAGTACTGCTGGCTCACTCACTGGGCTAGCTTTTAAAAAACACTGTTTAGATAAATGCAATCTTAGAAAAAAAGGTTCTATCTTGAACCGTAAAAGGTTCTTCGGCTGTCCCCATAGGAGAACCCTTTGAAGAACCCTTTATGGTTGCAGGAAGAACCCTTTCTACAGAGGGTTCTACATGGAACCCAAAAGGGTTCTACATGGAACCCAAAAGGGTTCTACATGGAACCTAAAATGGTTCTACCTGGAACCACAAAGGGTTCTCCTATGGTGACTGCCGAAGAACCCTTTTGGAGGACTTTTTTCTAAGAGTATACATGGGACAGAGGGAGGGAGGAAGGGAGGGAGGAATGGAGAGAGGGGTGAGAGAGGGAAAGGAAGAGACAGACAGACAGACAGAGAGAGAAACATTTTAAGTGAAGAAGAGAGGGACACGGGAAGACAGAAAGACACAAAGTAAAGAGTGAGGAGTGGAGCCACAGAGAGAAAAAGAAAAGCAAGGAGAAAGAGAAATAGAGAGGGAGAGCCAGACACAAACAGAAAGAGAAAAATAAAAAAGGTCTTTATAGCTTTGGCTGGGCTGAAGGCTGAGGTCCACTGGGAACTCCCACAGGTCCAGAGCTCACATGAGGCCAGGTCTGTGGAACAGGACGCACTGTGCACAGACGTCAATTCAACGTCTTTCCCACGTTGGTTCAACGTAATTTCATTGAAATGACGTGGAAACAATGTTGATTCAATAAGTGTGTGCCCAGTGGGGAAGTTATGGAGGCACCTGCGATTCTCATTCCCGCTTCCCCAGACGACAACAGCCCTGCAGCAGTGCTAGAGCAGCAGTACAGCAGTGCTAGAGCAGCAGTACAGCAGTGCTAGAGCAGCAGTACAGCAGTGCTAGAGCAGCAGTACAGCAGTGCTAGAGCAGCAGTACAGCAGTGCTAGAGCAGCAGTACAGCAGTGCTAGAGCAGCAGTACAGCAGTGCTAGCTACAGTACAACGTTCCCCGCATGGAGCTCCTAAAGCTCTTGTCTGCTCCATCTCTGACCCTGGTCACTGACTGACTGAGCCCAGACAAACAGACAGCGGTTTGGGCCCCTGGACCTGCTTAATCAAAACCACAGACTAACAACTGACCTCTAACATATATCCCTTCTGGCCAAGCACTCTCCTTCCACCCCTAACCCCACCCCCATTCCCCCTATGTGTCGTTGCTAGGACAACCTTAAAGGTTTTTCCAGATGTGTCTGGGATTCATGAATATACACCATATAAACAAAAGTATGTGGACACCCCTTCAAATTAATGATTTTGGCTATTTCAGCAACTCCCATTACTGTGAGGTGTATAACATCGAGCACACAGCCATGCAATCTCCATAGACAAACACTGGCAGTAGAATATTCACACTGACGAGTTCGGTGACTTTCAACGTGGCACCGTCATAGGATGCCAACTTTCCAACAAGTCAGTTCGTCAAATTTCTGCCCTGCTAGAGCTGCCCTGGTCAACTGTAAGTGCTGTTATTGTGTAGTGGAAACGTCTAGGAGCAACAACGGCTCAGCCGCGAAGTGGTAGGCCGCACAAGCTTACAGAACGGGACAGCCGAGTGCTGAAGCGAGTAGCGCATAAAAGCCATCTGTCCTCGGTTGCAACACTCCCTACCGAGTTCCAAACTGCCTCTGGAAGCAACATCAACACAAGAACTGTTCGTTGGTAGCTTCATGAAATGGGTTTCCATGGCCAGGCAGCTGCACACAAGCCTAAGATTACTATGCATAATGCCAAGCGTCGGCTGAAGGGGTGTGAAGCTCGCCGCCATTGGACTTTGGAGCAGTGGAAACGCTTTCTCTGGAGTGATGAATCACAATTCACCATCTGGCAGTCCAACGGACGAATCTGGGTTTGGCAGTTGCCAGGAGAACAGTATCTGCCCGAATGCATAGTGCCAACTGTAAAGTTTGGTGGAGGAGGAATAATGTCCTGGGGCTGTATTTCATGGTTCAGGCTAGGCTCCTTAGTTCCAGTGAAGGGAAATAATAACGTCACAGCATACAATGACATTCTAGACGATTTTGTGATTCCAACTTTGTGGCAACAGTTTGGGAAAGGCCCTTTCCTGTTTCAGCATGACAATGCCCCCTTGCACCAAGCAAGGTCCATACAGAAATGGTTTGTTGAGATCGGTGTGGAAGAACTTGACTGGCCTGCACAGGGCACTAACCCTCAACTCCATCAAACACCTTTTGGATGAATTGGAACGCCGACTGCGAGTCAGGCCTAATCACTCAACATCAGTGCCCAACCTCATTAATGGTTTTGTGGCTGAATGGAAGCAAGTCCCCGCAGCAACATCTAGTGGAAAGCCTTCCCAGAGAGTGGAGGCTGTAATAGCAGCAAAGGAGGGACCAACTCCATATTAATGCACATGATTTTGGAATGAGATGTTCGACAAGCAGGTGTCCACATACTTTTGATCGTGTAGTGTAGTTCTGCACCCTCCCTGCAACTCTGCCTGCATCTCCAAACAACGTTTGGATTATTATTACGCCTGTGGACCCATCCAATAACAGACTGACCTCTAGAATAGGTTGAGGCTAACACATTCTCTGTTCTCTTCTATCGTCACCATCATAATGGTTCGGGGCTAAGGCCCTGACTGGGACCCAGGGTTAGAGAACAAGCCATATCCAGTTTCTTTATTGTAACCAGAGTACCTCTGACTTCCTGTGCACATGTTCTGGGTAGTGTTCATGTCTGACTCTGAGTGATCGGCTGGGCCATTAGAAGACCTGTTAGAACTTGATTCACTCTTTCATCTGTTGGTTTCTATACTTTTAGGAATCCTGTTGTGATTATGAACGGAAACAAATGATACCCACCGTTTGGCACAGTTTCTCCCTGTTTCTCCCTGTTTTCTGCATTTCAGGTTTATTCTGCTGCAGAGTTCATTCAGCACTTCGCCTGGTCCACAGAAAGGCATGATTCAGCAGCCAGTGGAGTGACCCTGTGCTGTGGAAACTCCTCTCTCCTCTCTGTAAAGGGCAGGGCTGTGGCCCACTAATCTCCCAATGCCCGCTCTACCCTTCACTGGCTGCCCCACCCAGCCCCACATTGCCTCTCTTTGTTTGCTTTGGCAGTGGGTAGCACATCAATCACGCCACCTGCCACAGCGGGCCGCAGCCTGCACCTACTTCTCTGCCCATGCCTCTACCAGTGTGCTAAAGGGCGAGCCACGTGTCCCCACCACCGCTAAACGGGTGATAATACTGCTGTCTTCGCCCGTCAGGATTAGGAGCTAACACTCTGCTCCCTGTCCCTGGGCTGCTGGTAAGGAGAGGGGGTATGGGAGAGAAAGAGGTGTGTGATGGTTTTTTATACATGGCCCACATGTGGGGAGCACATTTTTCTCTGTCCACAGAACTAGAAGAGAGGTGTCATGCTGAGGTGCAGTGTGAGGGTGGGGAGGCAATGGGAAGAAGGGTGAACAGGTGATACAGGGTCTTCAGATGGTTTGAAATGTTGTCCAACTCTGTATTATTTTCCCGTTTGTCCTGGGACCTCATTTATCAAAGGTGCTTAAGCACAAAAAATACTATATACCTTGCATGCGCCAGTTTTCCTGCAAAGATTGGTATTTATCAAATTTGAACACGATGGGGAAATGTGCATATCTCCACGCACAACTTCTGGTGGTTGAAAATTGTATTGCAAGTAAATATTGTTATTTTGGTTAAATGGAAGTGTTTGTTGACATGCACGGAATTAATTCATGACAATGGTAATAAAAATATGAAAACATTATTATAAATAATATGCATTTGCCGTTGGTAAGGAGATCGTACAACTGGGCGTGTAGGCCTAATATGTTTCTTTCATTATATAAATCATTGCAACGCCTGTCGTCGGAAGGAGTGGACCAAAGCGCAGCGTGGAAAGTGTTCATGATTTTATTTATCAAAGAAACACTTAAACAAAGTAACAAAACGAACGCGAACATTTCTGTCATGTAACAGACACTAAACAGAAAATAACTACGCACAAAACACAGGTGGGAAAAAGGCTGCCTAAGTATGATTCCCAATCAGAGACAACGATAGACAGCTGCCTCTGATTGGGAACCACACTCGGCCAAAAACAAAGAAATAGAAAACATAGAAATAAAGAAACTAGAATGCCCACCCTAGTCACACCCTGGCCTAACCAAAATAGAGAATAAAAGCCTCTCTATGGCTAGGGCGTGACAATCATAATCATATTGCAGGTCATTTCTCTACTATTCTGACATGATTGGTTTATTTCCTCTACAATAGCTTAGGCTTGTAACAAAAATTTCCATTCATCCATCCCTCATTCAAGCATGCTGGAAAGTAAATATAACGGTAGCCTTTTTAAAATATTTGACAATAGGTAAGCTATAGTATTGGCAGAAGCGGAGGTAGCACGAGGACCGTGGGTGTGACCGCCCAAGGGCCCATGCACCTACGGGGCCAGTTAAAAGAAAAACATTTTTAAACGACGATGTACCAAAAAGATCCAAAAAGAGAAAACATTCTCTAACATTATAAACCATTGCAAATGTATATCAGATGATATACTGTATATGATATGATTTCATAAAATCCTGGAAGCAATTTCCAGCTGTGTCTATCGCTATACCCCCTTGAGGGGCCCCCTGGCCTGGGACTGGCCTTGCCTTCACCGTGCTGCTGTTTGGCTGCTGGTGATTATTTTATTTCACCTTAATTTAAGCAGGGAGTCATGCTGAGACCACCGTCTCTTTCGCAGTTGAGCCTTGCATGAACGCATCAGTAAACAATTACACTATACCAGTGGCAACCCATCATTCAGGACAGAGCCCCACCTGTTTGCGGCTTGTTTTGCATGTTATTTTGGCATTAATGTGTCGCATATCAGTTTGCAAAAAATGTATAAAAAATTATTGAGTTAATTAAGCCACATCCAAACATGGTCTCTTTTTTGCTTTCTTGAGTAAGGCAGCTCCAAAATGTGCAGCGGGTGTGAGTGATCCACAGTGTCGAAGCTTTTCATTATGGATATATTATCAATGTCACGTTCTGACATTAGTTCCTTTGTTATGTCTTTATTTTAGTTTGGTCAGGGTGTGAGTTGGGGTGGGCATTCTATGTTGTTTTTCTATGTTTTGTTCTGTTGGTAGATTTCTATGTGTTGGGCCTAGTATGGTTCTCAATCAGAGGCAGGTGTCAGTCTTTGTCTCTGATTGGGAGCCATATTTAGGTAGCCTGTTTTTCATTGTGTTTTGTGGGTGATTATATTTTCTGTTCTGGTTTTTGTTTCACCGTACAGGAGTGTTCGTTTGTCGTTTTATTGTTTTTGTTCAGTGTTCATTATTCGTATTAAAACAATATGGACACTTACCATGCTGTGCATTGGTCCTCCTCTTCTTCCAACCACGACAAGCGTTACAATCAAGGCTCAGGAAAAGACCCAGATGCAGACAGTTTCGAAGTAACAAAAGTTTATTACAGAAACAGGGGGGCAGGCAAACAACAGGTCAAGGGCAGGCAGAGGTCAGTAGTACAGAGCAGAGTCCGAAAGGTACAGAACGGCAGGCAGGCTTAGGGTCAGTGCAGGCAGAGGTCAGTAATCCAGGGTAGTGTGGCAAGGTACAGAGTGGCAGGCAGGCTCAGGGCAGGCAGAATGGTCAAAACCGGGAAAGCTTGTGTCAGGATTTGGCCAGGATTGTTCAGGTTTTGGTCACTAGATGTCCCCATTGCACCTTTTTTGAACCTTTTGTTTTTTCCTTGCTCTAATTATTGTTTGCACCTGTGTGTCGTTTCCTTGTTGGTATTTAAACCCTGTGTGTTCCTCAGTTCTTTGCTCAGTGTTTGTATGTTAGCACCCAGCCCCAGCCCAAGCCTTGTTGTGAACATATATTTCTCTTATTGGATTTTCCAGAGGTTCTCTGGTTTAGTTCTTGTGTATTTTTGATTAGTCTTTTGAGGTTTGTTTTTTCTCTGCTGTTTTTACCACTTTGTGGAGTTTCTTTGTATTTTGGAGGATATCCATTTTTTGCCTTTTGGCTTTATTTTGGACGTTGTGGATTTATATTCTTTGCCTGAAGATCTTGTTCTTTTATTAAACCACCATCTCTAGTACTGCTGAGTCTGCCTCATCTTCTGGGTTCTGCCGACTATTAGTGACTGTTTCTCACACCGGGTCCTGATAGCTTGAAACCAGGAACTAGTCAAAGACAGGCGCACGGGGAAACAGCTGGTAGGCTTGACAAAACAAAACGAACTGGCAACAGACAAACAGAGAACACGGGTATAAGTACACTGGGGATAATGGGGAAGATGGGCGACACCTGGAGGGGCGGTGGAGGCAAGCACAAGACAGGTGAAACAGATCAGGGTGTGAAATATGCAATTGCAATGGAATAGCCTTATTTGTTAATTTAACATAAAATACACTTATATTCCCATGCCCTTACTGCAGAGATTGCTTGCAGAGTTCTGTCATACTTTCCAGGTCTATGCCCAAACAGTTCAAGCTTCTAATTTAAAAAATGAATCTCTCCGGAAATAAGTCTCTCACTGTTGCCGCCTGTTATAGACCCCCCTCAGCTCCCAGCTGTGCCCTGGACACCACATGTGAATTGATTGCCCCCCATCTATATGCTTAACACCCCATCATTCCTACAATCTAAGCTAGATGCCCTCAATCTCACACAAATTATCAAGGAAACCACCAGGTACAACCCTAAGTCCGTAAACATGGGCACCCTCATAGATATTAGATTATTAGGTTGAACTATAGTCTAATAGGCACATGGGATTTAGTTAATTGTGGTGCTTTTCAGACTACAGAAAGCAATATCAAATTGATGTGGATGTATTTGCTGGCTATGTAGACTGCTGTCTACCTGATTGTAATGATGGGGCGGTGAGTCAGAAGCAGGTGAAACGTTTTAATAAAACAACAAAACCAAGAACACAATACTAACATAAGGCAGTATGCCGATAGACAAAAACAATACCAACTGGTGAGTGAACATGGGAGAGTGACATATAAAGGGGAGGAAATGATGAAGGTAATGGAGTCCAGGTGTGAATCATAATAATTCAAAAGTGCATGTAATGATGAGTGCCAGGTGTGCGTAATGATAAATCCCAGGACCGGTGGTTAGTACGCCGGAGGGGAGGAGCAGGAGCAGACGTGACACTGATCTTGCATGATTAACATTATTTTGTTTATTGTCCGGCTAATCTAAAGAACAAGGTGTACAGTAGCCTAGGCCTAATTCTTTCCCCACTGTTCTGACTTGCCTGCTCATTGTAACAATCTGTGCACTAGCTATCCAGGTACAGGTATAGCCTAATTAAATACATGCTCTGGTACTTTGGTGACTAAGAAAGTATTTTTTACACCTCCCACTTTGGGCTGGATGTGTCTACATGTGGTTCATACAGTACATGCATAATCTATGAGCAGATTTACTATTTTACCTTAATTAGCCATGAAATCCCTAGTTTGATAGAGAGTTATTTTTTGAAGCTGTGCCATGTCATTTTGCCTCCATTTCCCCCCATGTAGGCCGGCCCCCTAGCAATTTTAGTTCAAGACAATGAGCTTCAGCCCCTCGCATTTGAGTGACAGCTAGCAAGTCCTACCCAGTGTTATCCAATGAGGTTGCAGTGCGGGCCCAACAGCTCAGTGGACACAGCAGAGAAAGAGAGAGAGAGACGGAGAGAGAGACATGACGTGGTGGACATATGTGACGTAGTATGCTATTTTCGGGGACCAATTTTGGTTCGTGAGTGCTACTTCAGAACTACTGTCAAAAAAAGTATACAAAAGTAACAAAGAATCTCTTTAACGATGATTGACAACCATTCAAACATTAATGCATTTATGTTACCAGCTACTCCTCAAATGTTTTTCGTCACCCCTGTGGCGAAACCCTAGCTCAGAGTATTGGTATTGTTGTGCGATAGGGGCGCAACATCATAGCCTATATAATATAAGCGCATATAAAAAAACAGGGAATAGAAACAACAATCTATCGATTAACAAAATATTCAACAACAGTTTGTCTTTTGGTCTGTAGAGTTTACTTTTAAATCGCTTGAATAGGCAATCAATCTTGCAGAATTAGCAGCCAGTGGATAGCACTCGCTATAGACAGAATGTGTGTTTAGTAAAAAATATTCACTGCAAAAGATGAAAGCATTCTGCATACACTGCTATAGAAATGTGATCAAAGGTACCATTGCTCTTTCTTTCAGAAACTGTCATGGACCAGTTCCAACATTTCCAAATCATACAGCAAATGAGGGCATTTTTGCCACCACACAAGTTGAATGGAGGCGGGAGTTGTAATGCTCGTTCACGTGTTAAATCTCAATAACTTGTTGCGTACGCAAATCCTAGAATCTCCATGTGCGGCAGAATTTTGTGAGAAAAGTAGCCAGGGTTGATAAAGAAGAGCCCTGGTGAAGGCCAGAGAGCCTTCAGCACACTACGTCCAAACTAGGATTCTGGACCTTAGTTTCAATAGCTGCAACAAATACATGAATACACTATTTAATTGGGGTTTACAATTCATCATGACACAACATCAATGATGAACGAACAAACAGTGTTATAATGTCTGTTGGTCTGTTGGAGAGGACCCCTCATTTCACTAGTGGAGGTAAAGATGTGGTAAGTGGGTCTCCTGTGTATTGTTGCTGGCCTGAATGCTGTGGTCCGGTGGCCGAGGTGAATTCAGCTCTGAGTTCTTTGAGGAGTGGTGGCATCTCCACATACCTTCATCAAGGCCTCTTTGTTCTGCTGCCCATATGTGCAGTGCAGAGAACCAGTGTCCCTGTGACCACGCTAACCATGGCCACAACTAGGCCACAGTGAAAGAGAGAGCACTTGCTTTTGTCCACAACGGTCCCTGTAATGGACTGATAGGATCACTCTGACCTCCACCTCCTCCTCTTCTTCCTCTTATTAGTAGTCTATCTTGGCTGTTAACGGCCTCGTTGTGTGTGTGATACTCTTAACCTTTGCCTCAGACAAGCATAGCCAGAGATGGCCAGATCTCTCCCCTCTGATAAGGAGCTGAGAGGAGGGATGTATTGGGTACATAAAAGGTGTATCAATTCTGAAACTAACCCTTGGGATTCACATCAGTGGGGATGATTCAATTCGTAGTCTAGACCATGCAGCCATCAGACAGAGCAGAGGGGAGAGCTGACTCCCATGAGTCCCATGCTCCCATGCAGGTGAAGGGGTAGGAGAGGTAGGATCACCCCAGTGTCAGACCTCCCAGGTCCCCTGGCCACCCTCCCTCACAGCCAACATCATCTCCCGATTCTTTCACCATGTGAGAAGACCTCTGTCACAGAGCCCCGAATGAAAGAGAGTCTTTCTTCTCCTCCATCCCTGGGCCAACTGTAACCAGACACCCCTCCTCCCCCTAGCTGATAGGACTCTCTGCTTCTCTCTTCCCTTGCTCCTTTCCTCTCTCTCTCTATCACCCTTTCTTTCTTCCTTTCCTCCTTATTTTTCAATTGTGGTGGCAGAGATCCACAGAGAGGTGATCGTTGGCAGTGCAGGTGTCTGATTTTCATTAGAATTGCAAATTGAAGTGGATGCCTGATCTGATAAGGAGAGGCGGCTGGGACTCGCTGGGCTCTCTTTCAGCTCAGGGAGGTCGAGCAGGGATCATCACACTATACAACACACCCACTCACCCCCCTTATCTCCAAACCTCTCTCACCAGCCACCAGCCACCCACCCTCTCACCCCCCATTCCTCCACCCCTCACCCCCCTTACCTCCACCCATCTCTCACCTGCCACCCATGTGTCACATTGGACAACGCCAGGGGGCCATAGACCTCCAAAGGAGTCTGGGATGAGACAATACTTTTTCTTAGTCCGTGGTGTGCCATATCCAAACGATGTAAATCAATTTCCATAAAACAATGTTATTAAGGAAAGGAAAGGGGGATACCTGGTCAGTTGTACAACTGAATGCATTCAACTGAAATGTCTTTATTACAGTGTTGTTACTACAGTAACTACTGTTTAATTACTGCGGTATAAGAGGAAACTTAAGTGTTACCATCACATCCTGAAATTGTAATCATGTCATCTACACTGTTACAACCTGCATGTCATTACAAAGACACTATAAATAGTGAAGATGATAATACGACTTCAACATCAGGCCTATTAACTTACAGTAAATGGATCTAAAGTGATACAGGGCTGTGGATAAATAGCACAGAGCACCAACAGCTGGACCTTTAAAGCAGAGAACAACAGCTGTGCTTTACACTTCGCCCCTCTCCATGAAATATCCCACCATATTTCTGCCACCAAAAATCACAATCAACAAAGAGGATTTGCTCAGTGTATCAACCTTCCAAGTCTGGGGAAACAACCGATTTGCTCAGTGTATCAACCTTCCAAGTCTGGGGAAACAACCGATTTGCTCAGTGTATCAACCTTCCAAGTCTGGGGAAACAACCGATTTGCTCAGTGTATCAACCTTCCAAGTCTGGGGAAACAACCGATTTGCTCAGTGTATCAACCTTCCAAGTCTGGGGAAACAACCGATTTGCTCAGTGTATCAACCTTCCAAGTCTGGGGAAACAACCGATTTGCTCAGTGTATCAACCTTCCAAGTCTGGGGAAACAACCGATTTGCTCAGTGTATCAACCTTCCAAGTCTGGGGAAACAACCGATTTGCTCAGTGTATCAACCTTCCAAGTCTGGGGAAACAACCGATTTGCTCAGTGTATCAACCTTCCAAGTCTGGGGAAACAACCGATTTGCTCAGTGTATCAACCTTCCAAGTCTGGGGAAACAACCGATTTGCTCAGTGTATCAACCTTCCAAGTCTGGGGAAACAACCGATTTGCTCAGTGTATCAACCTTCCAAGTCTGGGGAAACAACCGATTTGCTCAGTGTATCAACCTTCCAAGTCTGGGGAAACAACCGATTTGCTCAGTGTATCAACCTTCCAAGTCTGGGGAAACAACCGATTTGCTCAGTGTATCAACCTTCCAAGTCTGGGGAAACAACCGATTTGCTCAGTGTATCAACCTTCCAAGTCTGGGGAAACAACCGATTTGCTCAGTGTATCAACCTTCCAAGTCTGGGGAAACAACCGATTTGCTCAGTGTATCAACCTTCCAAGTCTGGGGAAACAACCGATTTGCTCAGTGTATCAACCTTCCAAGTCTGGGGAAACAACCGATTTGCTCAGTGTATCAACCTTCCAAGTCTGGGGAAACAACCGATTTGCTCAGTGTATCAACCTTCCAAGTCTGGGGAAACAACCGATTTGCTCAGTGTATCAACCTTCCAAGTCTGGGGAAACAACCGATTTGCTCAGTGTATCAACCTTCCAAGTCTGGGGAAACAACCGATTTGCTCAGTGTATCAACCTTCCAAGTCTGGGGAAACAACCGATTTGCTCAGTGTATCAACCTTCCAAGTCTGGGGAAACAACCGATTTGCTCAGTGTATCAACCTTCCAAGTCTGGGGAAACAACCGATTTGCTCAGTGTATCAACCTTCCAAGTCTGGGGAAACAACCGATTTGCGGTGTTCTGTGAAAACCACCACAGCTGGGCCACATCATGCTTGGTTGTTTAATCAGACTGAAGAGTCCAGTTTGTAAAAGGGGGCTTTTGTTTTTTAAATGTCCTTCTAAATGTAATTATTCTTCTCTCCATGTGAGAAACGTTACCCACCTGTAAAGACACACTTTCCTCCCCATAGTCAGCGCTCCCTCCCACAGTCTCCCGGGGTGAAGTGTTGAAAATCATTGTTTCCCGTCGGCCTGTTGCCTTGGTGAAGACTTGCAAAAACACGGTTGGTTGGCTGTTGTGCTCCCAACATGCACCTGGATGTGTTTGTGAAAGGACGGGACAGGCCGGAACTGAGGAATGGGAAAAACAAACATTTCTGAATGAAGTTATTTTCCCCTCTATCGTAGCTCACCCCCCTCCAAGCACAAACACACACCTCACACTCACATACACAGACATACACACTGCAGACATTGTAAACTAAAAAGAGACAATTACATTTTTCTCCTACAACTGTAAATTTGAAGTCCTATACTCTTCAGCTTTGCAAGAGAGAATAAAACAAAAAGCTGCTTTTGTATCTCCCTCTCTTTCTGTATTATGCTGAAATTAAACCCTCTTTTCAATTAGGATTCTGCCAAAAATACTGTACGATATTATTCATACGTCACTGATATATCTGTCAAAACCCTGTGGAGCATGTTTTGGAGGTTTGCTATGGCTTAGCTCTCTATCTCTCTGCTCATGAAGAGGCCTCAGGGGCAGATCCACTCTAGCCCATGCCCCTGACTGACCCTGCCCTGGGTCGGGTTTATAGTTCTGCCTGGTTCAACACACAGATTCTCTATGCAGCTGGACATGGCTGTAGAGCACACTATGCCAAACCAGTTCTGGCGGCATCCATATTCTCACAACGTTGTGCCATTCCACAGCACCTGTTGGTAGAACCGTCGGCAACAGATGTTCCAGCCACATACCAGCAGTATGACTATTGATTTGAAGGAAATCCCTGTCAGGATCCAACACAGCATTTGCTTTGAGCTGTTGTGTGGGAGCATTGCAGCGTAATACTGTGCTGCTCGGAAACTAAGGCAGGAAAATACTGTCTCACCCAAAGCCAGGAAAGCAGTTTCCTATCATGTCATGACACATACACACACACACACACACACACATGCAAACACACTTGTAATTCAATGTGTCAAATTGTTTTTATTTATGTCCAGTGAAAGGATATAGACATGTTCATACAAAGAAATGAATTCAAGGTGCATCTTTTCTTCTATGTGACTCGATACAAACGTACAGTATTACATCTGAACAGATTGCTTTCTCTGGTCCCTTGGTGGTGTAACATGATATGTGGCAGTCTGAAGATATGGATCACAGAGCATATTTGCTGAGGAACAGGAGTGTCAAGATGAAGCACGGCTTGACAGCCTAACAAGTGGGTGACTTATGGAGCAAATCGGCCTTACATTCAGAGATATCTGACAGAGAGAGAGGGACGGAGAGAGAGTGACTACGAACACATGAGTGAGGGAGAGAGGGAGGGAGGGACGGGTTACTGAAATAATTCATTTGTGAATAACTGATGAGTGAATGGATGAATGAATAAGTGAGTGACAGTGAATGAGAGAAAGAAAGGGAGGGAGAGGGCTAAGGAGGGTTGGTCCTTGGTACTTTTAAAAGAAAGAGAGTGGGAGAGCTTTCACCTCTTTGGCCATTATAGTCCAACTTTCACAAGACAGCTCTTTGAGAGAATAGGCTGTACAGCTGCAACTCCCACAAAACGTATGGACAATTACAGATTTTGGTTGCCGTAGCAAGTCATTTCTGACAGAGCAATGCCATTTACCACGTAGCCAAATAACTTCAGCAGAGTGAACTACAGATCAACAATAGGCCGTTGGACGTTTACTTTTTTCTCCTTCTTTTCCATAAAATGATGCATTCTTCCTCAGTCCCTTCAAACGGACCAGCTACAAAAACGTTATTGTATGTTCCCCTGCATTACAGTTCCTCAGATACAGAGACACAGGCCCTCCTCTCAGAGGCTGAGGTGTCCTCAACCCCCGACGCTTTTCTTGTCATTGTGCAGTTTTTGTGGGGTCTGGCGTGGGTGTGAGTGACATATCCCGTGGAGTGTGTGTGTGTGTGTGTGTGTGTGTGTGTGTGTGTGTGTGTGTGTGTGTGTGTGTGTGTGTGTGTGTGTGTGTGTGTGTGTGTGTGTGTGTGTGTGTGTGTGACTCTGTGTGTGTGACTATGTACCACACAACAAAACATTGAACAGAGTCATCTCCATGTTGAGCTTCTGGCATCTTGAAAACCCGTAAAAGCCTTAAGACACGGATCAGTGAGCACCGCAGCAATATACGGGCAGGTGAGACAAAAAAATCTGGTTGCTGATCATTTTGTACATGCTGGACATCCTATTAGCTCTCTGAGATAAATTGGAATAGAAATGGTCAAGATGTCACACAGGGGAGGGGACATTGAGAGGAAACTTCTTCAAAGGGAATCTTTCTGGATCCACAGGCTCAACACATTGCCTCCTCTTGGCCTTAACAAGGAGTTTGACTTGAAATGGTTTATATAGTTTCAAAATGTCCCAATTTAAAAGAAAATCCTAATTGAATATTATATGTGTATGTATATTACTGTAAATATTGATCACATTCCTTGTGTATGATCATATATTTTGATACATTGAATGTTAATATTGTGAACCTATGTTATAATTTTTTTTGTCTCTGAGTACTGCCTCTATATACAGTGGCTTGCGAAAGTATTCACCCCCTTGGCATTTTTCCTATTTTGTTGCCTTACAACCTGGAATTAAAATAGATTTTTGCGGGGTTTGTATCATTTGATTTATACAACATGCCTACCACTTTGAAGATGCAAAATATTTTTTATTGTGAAAAAAGCTCAAAATATAAAAATCTGAAAACTTGAGCGTGCATAACTATTCACCCCCCCCAAATTGAATACTTTGTAGAGCCACCTTTTGCAGAAATTACAGCTGCAAGTCTCTTGGGGCATGTCTCTATAAGCTTGGCACATCCATCCACTGGGATTTTTGCCCATTCTTCAAGGCAAAACTGCTCCAGCTACTTCAAATTGGATGGCTTCCGCTGGTGTACAGCAATCTTTAAGTCATACCACAGATTCTCAATTGGATTGAGTTCTGAGCTTTGACTAGGCCATTCCAAGACATTTAGATGTTTCCCCTTAAACCCCTCAAGTGTTGCTCTAGCAGTATGCGTGGGGTCATTGTCCTGCTGGAAGGTGAACCTCCGTCCCAATCTCAAATCTCTGGAAGACTGAAACAGGTTTCCCTCAAAAATGTCCCTGTATTTAGCTCCATCCATCATTCCTTAACTTCTGACCAGTTTCCCAGTCCCTGCCGATGAAAAACATCGGGGATGGTGTTCTCGGGGTGATGAAACGTGTTGGGTTTGCCAGACATAGCGTTTTCATTGATGGCCAAAAAAAAACAATTTTTGTCTCATCTGACCAGAGTACCTACCTTCACCCACATGCCTTTTGGCAACAACCAAACGTGTTTGCTTATTTTTTTCTTTAAGCAATTTTTCTGGACACTCTTCTGTAAAGCCCAGCTCTGTAGCGTGTACGTCTTAAAGTGGTCCTATGGACAGATACTCCAATCTCCTCTGTGGAGCTTTGCAGTTCCTTCAGGGGTATCTTTGGTGTCTTTGTTTCCTCTCTGATTAATGCCCTCCTTGCCTGATCCGTGAGTTTTGGTGGGCGGCCCTCTCTTGGCAGGTTTGTTGTGGTGCCATATTCTTTCAATTTTTTTATGATGGATATAATGGTGCTCCGTGGGATGTTCAAAGTTTATGATATTTTTTATAACCCAACACTGATCTGTACTTCTCCACAACTTTGTCCCTGACCTGTTTGGAGAGCTCCTTGGTCTTCATGGTGCCGCTTGCTTGGTTGTGCCGTTTGCTTAGTGGTGTTGCAGACTCTGGGGACTTTCAGAACAGGTGTATATATACTGAGATCATGTGACAGATCATGTGACACTTAGATTGCACACAGGTGGACTTTATATAACTAATTATGTGACTTCTGAAGGTAATTGGTTGCACCAGATCTTATTTAGGGGCTTCATAGCAAAGGGGTGAATACATATGCACGCACCACTTTTAGAATTTTTTGAAACAAGTAATTTTTTTTCATTTCACTTCACCAATTTGGACTATTTTGTGTATGTCCATTACATGAAATCCAAATAAAAATCTGTTTAAATTACAGGTTGTAATGCAACAAAATAGGAAAAACGCCAAGGGGGATTGTAACGGCTGTCGTAGTCGTTCTCCTCCTCAGACGAGGAGGAGCATGGATCGGACCAAGATGCGGATTGGTAAGTATTCATGTTTTAATGGGAAAACAACAAACACTACAAAATACAACAACCAACAACCAACAACCGTGACTAACCTGAAACAGTCCTGTGTGGCCCAAACACTGACACAGGAACAAACACCCACAAAACACAAGTGAAACCCTGGCTGCCTTTGTATGATTCTCAATCAGGGACAACGATTCACAGCTGTCTCTGATTGAGAATCATACCAGGCCGAACACAAAATCCCAACATAGAAAATCAAACCTAGACCAACCCACCCAACTCACGCCCTGACCAACTAAAACAAATACATGACAAAGGAAAACAGGTCAGGAACGTGACAGGGATGAAAACTTTTGCAAGGCACTGTACAGGACCTTCCACCCCCACCTGGTATATGGATGCCTGATGAAGACCTAAGGGTTAAAACGGTGTTATACATAAATATCACATTTTCATTTCTGTTTTCCATTTGTCTTGAAAACTTTACCTTCACTCTGTGTGAACTCTGTGAAACTGGTTAGAAAGCCTCTATTGGGAGGCGGCGATAATGCCCTGTAAGAGTCACCTTTCATCAGACGCAGTCACAGGACTGACAGAAGCTGTGCCAGCTCACAACTTTGATTCCTTATCTCACATTTCAACAATCTACTTTTGGTGGGTTTTTTTCCCTCCTTCATTACACATCTATTTTATCTTGACAAAATGTCAGGCTACTCTGCTTTTAATTCACACTTTGTAGTTTGCAGGACGTGTAAGGTTGTGATTTACTTCAGCTCACCCATCTTGTTTTAACTGGTATGGAGTGACTTCCCATGCTGTGATACCAGAAGCTGGGAGTGTCTACTGGTCCTGACTGGGAGTGTCTACTGGTCCAGACTGGGAGTGTCTACTGGTCCAGACTGGGAGTGTCTACTGGTCCAGACTGGGAGTGTCTACTGGTCCAGGCTGGGAGTGTCTACTGGTCCAGGCTGGGAGTGTCTATTGGTCCAGGCTGCGAGTGTCTACTGGTCCAGGCTGGGAGTGTCTACTGGTCCAGGCTGGGAGTGTCTACTGGTCCAGACTGGGAGTGTCTACTGGTCCAGGCTGGGAGTGTCTACTGGTCCAGGCTGGGAGTGTCTATTGGTCCAGGCTGGGAGTGTCTACTGGTCCAGACTGGGAGTGTCTACTGGTCAAGACTGGGAGTGTCTACTGGTCCAGACTGGGAGTGTCTACTGGTCCAGGCTGCGAGTGTCTACTGGTCCAGGCTGGGAGTGTCTACTGGTCCAGGCTGGGAGTGTCTACTGGTCCAGACTGGGAGTGTCTACTGGTCCAGACTGGGAGTGTCTACTGGTCCATACTGGGAGTGTCTACTGGTCCAGACTGGGAGTGTCTACTGGTCCAGGCTGGGAGTGTCTACTGGTCCAGACTGGGAGTGTCTACTGGTCCAGACTGGGAGTGTCTACTGGTCCAGGCTGGGAGTGTCTACTGGTCCAGGCTGGGAGTGTCTATTGGTCCAGGCTGCGAGTGTCTACTGGTCCAGGCTGGGAGTGTCTACTGGTCCAGGCTGGGTGTGTCTACTGGTCCAGACTGGGAGTGTCTACTGGTCCAGGCTGGGAGTGTCTACTGGTCCAGGCTGGGAGTGTCTATTGGTCCAGGCTGGGAGTGTCTACTGGTCCAGACTGGGAGTGTCTACTGGTCAAGACTGGGAGTGTCTACTGGTCCAGACTGGGAGTGTCTACTGGTCCAGGCTGCGAGTGTCTACTGGTCCAGGCTGGGAGTGTCTACTGGTCCAGGCTGGGAGTGTCTACTGGTCCAGACTGGGAATGTCTACTGGTCCAGACTGGGAGTGTCTACTGGTCCAGACTGGGAGTGTCTACTGGTCCAGGCTGGGAGTGTCTACTGGTCCAGGCTGGGAGTGTCTACTGGTCCAGACTGGGAGTGTCTACTGGTCCAGGCTGGGAGTGTCTACTGGTCCAGGCTGGGAGTGTCTACTGGTCCAAACCTCGACACTTCTGGCCTGAGTCAAAATTAACAACCCCAGCAACATGACCAAGTTAGGCAGCACTGAGGCAATGAGGATAATTGACTTTGAAAGGCATGATAGAAGTCTGCCACTGCAGGATTCTTCTCCACGTATTCATTGTTCTCCAAAGCAACTCAATATGTTTTTGTAATCTACAGGTTATATGCACTGCCAGAAGGGAAATATATGCTAAATGCATTTCTCACTTGTAGCATTTCAAATGCATAGACATTCAGCTGCAGAACAGTCCCTGGACAATGTGTTCCGAATGAGAAACTATTCCATATCATATCTTAACATTGCATCTTGTGCTTTGTTGCAGTTGTGTGTTCAGGATCATGTGTTTGTGCATACCATTAGGGATACAGGCTCTGGAGAGCACATGTGAGAGTGAGCGCAAGGGTTTATGTGCATGTGTATGTGTGTGTGTGTGTGTGTGTGTGTGTGTGTGTGTGTGTGTGTGTGTGTGTGTGTGTGTGTGTGTGTGTGTGTGTGTGTGTGTGTGTGTGTGTGTGTGTGTTTGTGTGTTCTGTTGCTGACATCGGAGCATCAGCAGCTGGTAAACTTTTCTCACACACCAGGTGCAACCTGTATCTCTCAGCACTGTGTCAGCACATGGTCTGGCAACATGTCACTGTCTAACACAACGGACACACACATATGCACGCAAGCATACACACCTGTGCTATGCGTCTGTTAGGTCAGTTGATGCATCTGTGTGTGTGAGAGAGGCAGACCTGTCATAGCCACATTGCTGATTTCTGAAGTGACAGAGGTAGTAAATCCGCATCTGTCTCTTGCCTCAGTGTGAATAGTCATAACCACATCACAGCCACACAACCAGGAGATGATGACCATATTCTGTCCTACAAAAATATTCATATATACAGTAAGGGTTCCATGATCATGTTATGCAGTGCCAATGATCGTATATAGCCTAAAGTTCTTTCTAAAAGGAAAAGCTATATTGAGTAGGTCATTTACTTTTTTGTTATTCTACACACTGTTTTGCAATTAGCTATTTATGGAATTAATCATGCCATGTCTAGCCTACTTATATAGAGCAAGTTCAGATCGTGTCCTCTGTCTCAGTTTGACCCATTCCAGGACAAGGCATCAACTTTTCCCAATTACTGGTTAACAGTAAGTACTTTATTGAACCACGATAATCTGCAGAATTAATATGTTATGAGAAAATTGGCGGTGTAGGGCAGCAACTGATATGAGCGGACGCTGACAGATGCTGTGAGAGACGAACACTGGTCCGGGCCTCTCCAACAGACCGTGCTGCAAACTTCCCAATCGTCTCCAAATTCACATAATCCCACCGTCCGGATTTACAAATGATTGCCTGTGTTCTAATCTTTGTCTCAGGGGTCATATTTCAGGGCTGAGGTGACTCTGCGGTGAACACTCAAGGATTGTAGCAGAACGGGATAATGTAGCGTTGATGTAACACACAGCATCCCAATCCCTGCATAACGCTCATTAACTTTGATGGAAATCATCTGTGATGACAAACGTGAGGGCGGTTACCTTGTTAATGATATTCCTCAAGGCAGTAGCAGTAGTGATAGGTGCATGGGGAGGTACAGGCAGGGCAGGCCAAACTGGGAGGCCGGTTGAATGTTTGAACACTGAAGTGGGTAACACCTGTTTCCCGTTTCATCTCCGAAGTCAAGTTGAGTCTCTGCAGCCAGGGTGAAATTGTGTTGTAGGCATTGGGGGGGACGAATAGTAGACGGGAGTGTATGTATGTGTGTGTCATGACATGATAGGAAACAGCTTTCCTGGCTTTGGGTGAAACAGTATTTTCCCGCCTTAGTTTCTGAGCAGCACAGTATGGCTCTGCAATGCCCCTACACCACATTTACTGCAATTCTACACAGTTTGACATGACTTATTAGTCCTCTTTTGAGGGATATTTTGAGGGGTATTTTGAGGGGTATATGGAGGCGTATTTTGAAAACATAGTATAAGTTGAAGGATAAGTCCTCACCATCATTAATGAAGGTATTTCAAGGCAACTATTAAGAAGACACAAAAGATGAGTTGACTGAGTTGTATTATAATGATGCACACATGCATATTTATTTAGGAAGACGCAAAAGAGGAAGACTGAGTTTTATTTTAGTTGGAGTTTGCCTACCTTATGCCCAGTCCAATTTTTGTGTGTGTGAACATACATACTATGGTTGAATGTTGATCCCGACTCCTGAGTCTTTCTCCCGACCGTATTCTGTCAGCAAATAAAAATGCTTTTCCAGCCAAAGGGAAAATCAGTATTTTCTTCTTCAATCTGAGCCAGATTGACAGTGCTCTGACCCAATGAGAATGGGGGGGCACCAAGGGTCAGAGTGCCAAGGGCCAATCATATTTCAGGGAGGGACATATTTCAGGGAGGGACAACCTCTGTGGCAATTTATCGACTTCAAGCTTACAGTTGGTCCATGTACAATTTAATTAATTTATGTGTGAGCATCTGGTAGGTTCTAAAGAAAGTATATAATCACTAGAAATCTGAATGGAGACAGTTTGCCCCCTTGTGGGAGCTGTGAAATTTGTTTTGTTGACCTTGCGCAAACAAACAGAAGGCATCTCTATACAAATTCACACAGCTTGCCTCACACTATACAGGATCATGGTCTGTTATGAATCAGATACTACAGTCCAATCAAAGCTGCAACTTCTAGGCTAAAACAATCTTTCTTTCATGAAAATGGATGAAAAGCAGTGTTTTAATAAAGTTACAACGTTGTTGTAGGCATGTAACATTGTAGGCCTACATTCGATTTCTTCATGTTTTTGGGGAAAACACTGCTTAGAAACTCCTAAAATAGCTTAGTATTGCTTCTTACCTGCTCATAATGCAAATAACATCAGTTGCAAGGACGAGAATACGTTTTGAATAGCTCAACAAGCCAACCGGCACGTCCCCTGCCCAGCTGGCCTCGACCTCAGAGCATGTATATAAAATGTTCATATCTTTTTCTATGAGTGATGGAAAGAAAATCGACCTCAGCGACAATTATTTGAATAATTCAAGGGATATGTTGTGCACAAAGGTGATGAAATGTTCAAATTTGACTTCTCTATGGGGCGTCTCTAGGAATTGTCTTTCTGGGCCAGGCGTCAGTTAAACTGCAGTACGGAAGCAATACTGTAGGAGCAGTCAAACAAGTGTTTACAGACCGGAACCCTGGCCCCTTGATTGCTACTCTACATGGATAGAGTAGCAATACAACCAATACAACCTCACAAACGAGAGCCAATCGTAGGGTAATATAGCCTATAGTTGTTCTCACAGGCCAATCACGGTAAAAAAACACATTTTCAGCGCCACGCGGCATCACAATTAGTTTTCTCCTGGATTTATATTCCTCCATTAGGTCTACTACTGTTTGTAGTTGATAGTCTGTGATATTTGCAGATCATTGAACACGCAACAGGTTACATTGTAGGCTATACGTTCCTTTTGTAATGGTCTTACTCAGAGGTATTCTACATATTTTCCTGTGCAAACTAATATTAACCCATGTGTTTTGTGTTGTCATGGTCAGGCTGTTTGGCTGTTACCTTTAACATATGGTCTTGTGTAATGCTGTGTGCATGCCCTTATGGCAGGTTTGTGTTGGGAAGGCTCGTAGTCATTTTTATTAGCCCCCTGTAGCCCCCTGTTTCCCAGTTGAGTTCTCTGCAGCTGAGGCGTGAAACTGCTCTGTGTTTAGGGCCATACCCCCAGCTGCACAATAACTCAAGGTGCAACCACTGTATATAAATGCTGAATTGCTGATACTAAATGTATTGGCCATTAAGAGGCTTTGAAGCTACCAGTCGGGCATATTGGCAGTGCCCAGTAGGAGCAGTCCTCCATAGGGATGAATGGAATTCTACATTATTTCAATTAAATGTTTCAAGGACAAAATAACACGTATTTAAGTAATTTTTGTTGTTGTAGTGGGCACAGTAGCATTAGTAATCTCAAAAAAATACATTAAGGAAAAGGTTTTTATATATTTGTCTGACTTTTACTTTGTATGTTTAGCTCATACAATTTAAAGTATGCATTAAGGTGTCTGTTGGTCTAATAGAATAAATGTGGCAAAAATGAATGTAGACATCAATAAATTCATTTCTATCGCTTTGAAAATATTTTCTTCAATGGTGTGGGAGTACCAAGATGGAGGCATGTTGGCTTTAACACAGCACCCCCTACTAGTCATGTAGTGTACATAGAAATCATTGGGTGCAACCCATACTCCTTCTCCCTCCTGCTTGGTTTGTAACATGCAAAAGCGCTTACCCCTGAGCAGGGTTCTCTCTCTCTCTTTGTCACTCCCTCTCTAAAACCATTACACAGACAAGAGTGCATCCACATGTAGACCAATGCTAAAAATAATTACTCCATGTCATATGTTAAACATGACTGCACTGAGGGACACATGTTAGTCATTGTTGAGTAGATCCTATAATAGCACAGTGGAGGTTGACAATAATGACAGAACCATACAAAACCAAAACCAGAAGATGGCATCAGTGTGCCATAACTTCACTGTAATGAAGGAACACCTTCCTAATATTGAGTTGCACCCCTTTTTGCCTCAATTTGTAGGGCCATGGACTCTACAAGGTGTTGAAAGCATTCCACAGGGATGCTGGCCCATGTTGACTCCAATGCTTACCACAGTTGTGCCAAGTTGGCTGGATGTCCTTTGGGTGGTGGACCATTCTTAATACACACTGGAAACTGTTGAGCGTGAAACACCCAGCAGCGTTGGAGTTCTTGACACACAAACCGGTACGCCTGGCACCTGCTACCATACCCCGTTCAAAGGCACTTAAATCTTTTGTCTTGCCCATTCACCCTCTGAATGGCACACATACAAAACCCATGTCTCAATTGTCTCAAGGCTTAAAAATCTTTCTTTAGCTGTCTCCTCCCCTTCATCTATACGGATTGAAGTGGATTTAACAAGTGACATCAATAAGGGATCATAGCTTTCACCTGGATTCACCTGGTCAGTCTATGTCATGGAAAGAGCAGAGTTCTTCATGTTTTTTATTCTCAGTGTAGATCTTAGATGACCACTTCTGTTCTGATTATCTTGGATCTAATGCCTTTTCTTCTACTGTTTCTTAGTAATTGTAAATCACTGTACAGCCTACCAATATCTGAGGCATAATCTTTCCTTAATCTACCAAAGAACTTCTAATTCATAGGTATTTTGTGCCTTTTTGCTGGTACCAAATGCTACTAACTGAAATAACAAAGGAGAATTGTACAGTATAAAGAATTCAAATCAGCGCATATGGAAGCCATTGTCCAGATCTTGTGTAATGCTACATGTTAAATGATCACATTTGGTGGTATGGAAACAACAAAAATTCACAAACCACTTCTCCCAGAATGTCACATTTGTCAAATTGCTTAAGAATGTTAATTTGAAAAGTGTGTTTGACTTTCAAGTTTGTTTTAAAGGTTTATAATTCATCCTAACGAGGTATTCCATGTCTTACCTGTCTCAAGGCTTAAAAATTATTCTTTAACCCGTCTCCTCTTCTTCATCTACACTGATTGAAGTGGATTTAACAAGTGATATCAATAATGGATCATAGTTTTCCCCTGGATTCACCTGGTCAGTCTATGTTGTGGAAAGAGCAAGTGATCCTAATGTTTTGTACGCTCAGTGTATTTCTCTGGAAAGTATTGGACTAGTCAATGTGGGGTTTGTGTGGTATTGTGAAGAGGACAATAAAGGTGTCGGATGTTGAGAAGATATTAAAATATTGCAAATGAGCCAGCTATCACTGTAAAACACGTCTTAGACAACTGTCATATTTCTATTCAGTTGGCGTGGATATATTGGCTCTCCACCAAAACTAGTGCTAGTAATGCCATGTTTCTGCCCCCTAGAGGATTTACCTCAAATGATTCATCCCAGCTAACTCTGACAGACAACAGGTATTTCCCCCATCATTTATGACTATTTTACTCTTTTTAATTTTATTTTTATTTATTTAACCTTTATTTAACTAGACAAGTCAGACCATTTTACTTAATCTCTCATTCGTATGGCAGCCATCAAACATGCTTTCTCATCCAGGCTTGTAGTGTGATGTCATCTCTACTCCTGGTACTGTACAGTGTAGTGAGTTCACTCTTGTGGTGTTGTCACCGTGGGAATGTGACGCATTGACGGCAGGAGTGGGACAGCTGTATAGGCAGATCAAAGTTGTTCAGCCAATCTGGCAACTCGTCCTCTAGTCCAGATGGGGAGGTTGGCTTGGTAATGAAATTTAGCATCCTGTCAAATAACTTCTGATTCTTAATTAGTGAGGCTCCCCACGTGAAAAAATACTATGTATACTATGGTATAAATACTGTAGTATCACTATATTTGTATACTATAGTATTCACTGTAGTGTTTTTGCAGACTTTACTGTAGTATACTGTAGTATTTACTAAGTATAAATACTGTTGTATTACTATTGTTAAAAAAACTATAGTATATACTATACTAATTACTGTTGTGTTTTTGCAGACTTTACTGTAGTATACTGCAGTATTTACTCAAGTATAAACACCGTTGTATTACTATTGTTAAAAAACTATAGTATATACTATAGTAATTACTGTACTGCTTTTGCCGACATTTCTGTAGTATTTACTGCGGTAATGTTTTTATTTTATTATCTTTGACATAGAAGTGGGGGCTTTCTACTTGAGAAAACCTACTGGACAAATACTAAAAGAGAAACGTTTTCTTAATCTGTAGGTAGGGCTGCGTCTGAACGGATAGTTACTTCTACTTTTTTCTATAACCTGTAGAGAACACAATATATGGTCTATGCTTGACATATAGGGTTCTCACTCCTGGGTGGCACAAATTGGGATATTGGGGATGGGAATGGGTGGGGTAAATGCAAATGAAATACTGTAGTATTGCTATTGTTAAAAACCTGTTGTGTTTTTGTGAACACTGTAGTGTTTTTGCAGACATTACTGTAGTATTTAAATACAGAGTTATTCTCAGGATAATACAGTAGTATTCTTACAGTATGCTACACAATTCTATAGTAAGCACTAGACGATTGTGAGATACTACAGTGTGTAGCATAGTATTCTACAGTATACTACAGTTTACTACATAATTCTATACATTTATATATAAGTAAAACAATGTAATGTGGGTCTACCGTCTACGTAGCGTCTGGGTGATAATATCTATTGAATAGTTTAACATCAGCATTTCAATATGGCTATATCTACAGTGTGCTGGACTGAGCTTGCTTTCTGAACCATCTCTGTATGTTTCTGAGCAACTAAATTTCTTGCAACTCTACCAATTTTGCCATGGGCAGAGAGAAGAAAATGTAAGTTTAACAGCTCATTTCCTGAAATTCTACACATTTTGCCATAACTTATGCCATGTTAACATGATATCTGATTGAGAGTGACTAACAAAATGAATGGGTCTCCCTGGAGGTCAGGGCCCCTTGGCACGTGTCCTTCATGCCCCGCCGGTAATTCTGCCATGATTACTACAAGTTTAGATAACTATCGACCGGGGGCCCTAAGCGGCCACTTATGTCGGTTATGCCTAGGGCCGGCCCTGGGTGGAGGAAATTATCGATCTAGCCACTGAGCTGAGGCCTCATTTGTCTCCCTCTCACAGGCTTTTCAGATGACGGGATGCTGCCTTTTCCCCCAGCTGGTGACAGCCTTCCTCAGATAGAGAGACAACTTATTAATCAGGCTTTCCCTCCTCCTCATCCACCCCTCCTCAGCAGCCCCTCTGAGTCCCTTTCAGATTGTGCAGCTGCAAACAACGGAAATGAGCCTTGAAAGTGTAATTAATGAGTGTAATGGTGAGATAATTATAGGGAACAGAAATATTGATCAGGGCCATGAACTCCCGAGTCTTACAAAAATGGAGTGGCGCACTCAGCAGTTACCTCATCCATGTTTCAGGAAATATGGCATGAGGTCATGCGATACCTCTGACCATTTTATTGCAGTGAAGGATTATTGGGATAGATAAAGAACACTCAATCAAAGAAGAGACAGGTTCTTAGTTGAACTCTCGCTATTTTGATTTATGAGAAAGTATCTGAACTGGGGAAAATGATTGCTGCTGAGCAAGTGACTTTATTAGACTGTTAAATTAAAGTGCCATAAGCCATCCAGCAATCATATTATATGTCGTTCTTGTTTTAGAACTGGCTGAGTCAAAGTTTACATTAAAGCTGTTGGTAAAGTTTCATGTGTGAAGTGACTGTGAACTTTTGAAAGAAAGACACGATCAATGAACCAAAACTACTATCAGAATAGAATAAATAATACTCTATTGGTTCTGCATAACAAACGGCCAGTGTTTCCTGGTTGACTGATGAAATGAAGTCACAAACTGGACACGATCAATGAACCAAAACTACTAGCAGAATAGAATAAATAATACTCCAACATACACACTGAGACCTTAGTATGATCTCAAGGAGGAACTTCTCAACACTTATCCTGTCCTTACATACTCCTAATATATCACACTCAATATATCAATTCAATATCATGAAATAAGGACATCAATACAACAGACTGTTTCAACACATTACGGCACACTTTCTAATAGTAATGCCACACCAGGCACCACTTTGAAATCATCAATGAAATATTGATTTCACACAAAGAAAGATGCAGAAGATGATGATATTGCCTGAAATGAGATCAAATGATTGGCTGACACACAGCATGCGCTCCTCTCCTCATCTGATTGTGGTTAATGATGCTATGTGCTGATGGTGAGATGAAAGATGGTCAGTCATGGTGACAGGTTTATTTTGGGGCTCATACACGAGCAGGCATGAAAAGGACATGCCAGGCTGAATAATTCAGCAGCTCTCAGCTCTACTGATCTGTCCACAGATCAATAGACACCATTCAGATGGATTGTGCCATATGTCCTCTAAAACTCGACATCACAACTATGCTGGTTCAATTAATCTTAGTTAACCTTTCTAATGTCCAAACAACCAATAACTAAAAGGCAGTGGCATGTCCAGAATATTTTGAATGGGGTAGCCAAGGTAGGGCACAGACCCAGTTTAGGGTGGCCATAACATTTTGAACCTTAATCGAAGCAAGGTGGATTTTTAAAATATAATTATGATGGTTCAACACATTAAATGCTTCAGGTTAGGTTTGGTACATTTCCCTGTTTAAATAAATCATAAATCAATTCCAAAAGTTACAGTGTTTGCATTCCAAGTCAAGATTTTATATAAGGGCATTAGCATAAAACAGTCAATTCACTTAAAAGTGACATCTAGAGGGCCTCCCGAGTGGCGCAGCGCTCTAAGGCACTGCACTACAGTGTTGTGGCATCACTACAGCCTGGGGTTCGATCCCAGGAAGTCCGGAAGTCCCGTATGGCCACGCACAATTGGCCCAGCGTCATCCGGGTTAGGGGAGGGTTTGGCCGGGTAGGGGCTTTACTTGGCTCATTGCGCTCTAGCGACTCCTTGTGGCAGGCCGGCACCTGCAGGCTGACTTCGGTTGTCAGTTGAACAGTGTTTCCTCCGACACATTGGTGCAGCTGGCTTCCGGTGTTAAGAAGCACGGTTTCGCGGGTCATGTTTCGTAGGACGCATGACATGACCCACTGCCTCTCCTGAGCCCGTTGTGGAGTTTCAGCGACGAGACAAGATCGTAATCATGAAATTGGGGAGAAAAAGGGAGTAAAAAAAATAAAACGTCATCGAAGGTCTCTATTTTAACTTATAAAATGATTTCTCATTTGTGTCTATCTCTGTTTCATAATTTTCTTTCATTTCGCAAGAGGCTGAATTGATTTCACCCATAGAGATAGATAGAGGACTCATCTTTGAATCTGTACCATTATAGCACCTGTGACAGCATAGGCAGCACCATTGAGGCAATCTCCATTTTGAAATAATACATTTTCTTTTTCACGATTGGCTGATCCCTCCTGATGACCTGGTTGGACACGACTCCAACAGAGTCACCAGGAGGGATAAGCCAATGAAGTTGGAAGTCCCACCCAGTTGACTACATTAAAATGGTGGAAATCATCGATGGCGCTGCCCATGCTAACACTGCCTTTTTGCCACTAGAGACCTCTATCATTCTCTGGGATTTCACCAGAGAAAGCATCCGAGCTCGGCAAACAGCGTCCCTCTTTCTTAATAACTGTAGCTCATGTATTTTGTATTGGGCTGCAAAAGGTGGCCAGAAGCGCAACAGCATTAGGTGGCAAATCAGATTATCTCAGAACCCATGTTTGATTGAATGCAGCCCAACATGTTTTTTCTCTGTCTGTTAAGTGGCAGTGCTGCTCCCTGTGCAGGGATTAGAGTGTTTTTATTTCCTAAAAGGCTCCTGACCTCTGAGGCTCCCTGACAGGGTGAAGCATTAGCCCCTCGTGGTGGCGTTCGTCCCCAGCCCCTCTGATGCAAATTTCATGTCACAACATCAAACGCTCATCTGATCAAAGGTCAGCTCTCCTTTGTGTAGGTGTTTGATATAGAAATGTATATTTTATATCCAGCTGTCAGAGTATGTTAGGGTGGAGAGAGAGAGAAAGATTCATTGAAGAGAAGCTAAAAAGCTTGTCATTTGTTGAGTGTTTTTTTTTTTATCGCTATGTGTTTGCATTTAGCAAATGGTTATGGTTGGTTTGAGCAATACAGTTTGGCACTGTGAAAGTGAGAGCAGATTACCTGATTATTCCTGTATAGTTAGCCAATTGCTCCTTAAAATCCTACCCCAGCTTAATGTGAATATTAGATTGTGTTTTGGACATGCACCTACACTCACACAGGTACACACAAACAGATACACAGACACTCAAACATTATCCTACACACGTTTGATAGCAATAATGATTCTGAACAGCTATTATGATACTGAGCTGCTATTTTATGTTTAATAAAATGCCTTATTTGGGTTTACTGGCCCCTCACCTCAAATGGCATTGTTGTTATTTCCCCATGTACTTCTCATGAGCCACAGAATATTGGAGAGGAAAGGAGGAAGGAAGTTTGAATTGATGCATCATTCCGATTAATTAGGGACATGATTTGCTGCTGCGCTTCTGAAATAAACCAATCTGAATGTGAAATTAGGATTCATCAGAGAACAGCGTGGCCAGGAAGCATCCAGATCTGTGACATTATGCATTAAATTAAGTTTAAAAAAGAACCCATCCCTACCAATCAGTGACAGAGTCTTATGTCATTCAGGGTGAGTGCGTGCGTGTATGAGAGAGAAAGAGAAAGAGAGAGAGAGAGAGAGAGAGAGAGAGAGAGAGAGAGAGAGAGAGAGAGAGAGAGAGAGAGAGAGAGAGAGAGAGAGAGAGAGAGAGAGAGAGAGAGAGAGAGAGAGAGAGAGAGAGAGAGAGAGAGAGAGAGAGAGAGAGAGAGAGAGAGAGAGAGAGAGAGAGAGAGAGAGAGAGAGAGAGAGAGAGAGAGAGAGAGAGAGAGAGAGAGAGAGATGGGCTGTTGAGGCATGTGGTAGCTGAATAAACACACAGCCATGTCAGACAGATGTTTACTTACTTGCACCACCGGAGGTGTTATACATTATCTCCATAATATCTCACTGAGTCTGGCCAATCTGTATGTGTGCTACACTGGCACCATATTTGCCTGAATAAATTAAATAAGATTCATGGCAGGCACCAGTGGGACACCATGGCCTGTAGCAAAGGGATTGTTATTATTTAACTTTATGGAAGCACCAGAAGATTTGTCAGCTCAATGCAGACCATAGGAATAAATCTCTGAACTGCTACATGTAGCCAAGGCCATGGTGGTTGTACTATTATGTGCTTGATAAGTGTCACAGCACGTCAGGGCGGATGGCACAGAGAGACAAATAGGGAGCATTCTAGCTACAGTATCTCCTGTTTAGGGTCATAATATTTAGTCCCCTGTCTGTCTGAATAGCCCTGACATTTTTTTGATTGACTATACAAACTCTGAAATGAACTACTCTTGTATTTTAGCTGTGGTAGCACAGAGAGACTTTGGTGTCAGAACCTGCATAGTTCAGATCTCTCTCTGTTCATAGTTGCCTGATTATCGGGGCAGCTATCTCCAACCCTGTTCCTGGAAAGTTACCCTCCTGTAGGTTTTTGCTCCATCCCCAGTTGTAACTAACCTGATTCAGCTAGATCAGGGTTGAAGTGAAGTGTATAGCCAATCCTCAAATACTATCCTGTTTTTAAGGCAGATGAAGCTTGTTATTCCCTTTCTAGATGATAGATGGCAATGTTGCTCTTCCAAAGAATCCCATCCAGTCAAGTTGGCGGCTAATAAATGTGACTATGTTTTCCTCTCTGTCCCTTTGCTAATGTAAATGACTGTTCTTGTGAAGGGACAATTCATTTAGGTACAATACAACATCATTAAACAATACATCTGACGTTACTACACTAAATGTTCCAACTAAATCCACAGGTAACTTTTTTCAACTATGTCTTTATAGCAAAGCATAAAAAATACATACATTTTGAGAGCAACATTGAGTTTGATGGCTCAATAGTAGACATACATAATCATAAAAGATAAATATATATTCTTCACCACAGCTCTCATCATGTACAACATCATTTTTAACCCTACTCAGACATGTCCTTATATCCTATCCAGTGAAACATTAAATTCTCTCTTTGACTAGTTCGATGTGAATTATTGCACAATTCATAATGCTGAGAACTTTATAGATTCAGTGATAATAAAAAGGCCAGACTACTGATGATTTGGGGGAAGGGGAAGAATTTGCATTGCTCACAGGGGGCCCAAATATTCTGACAATAATCCATAAAGGAAAATCTGTATGTGAGAAGAAAAAAAGAAAAGAAAACGGGCATCTCTTAAACAGATTGCCTTATCATCTCAAATATAAAATGAATCAATGGGGAAGAGTTAGATTCATTCCACTGGGTAATTTATTCTCTCCCTGCTGCAAATGAAGGTCTGGTCTCATCTCTGTGGCAGTGAATAGGCTTTGTTTATGACTAAGCCTTGGTGCCCATAGACTGTTGCATTAATCGGCTGACAGCCCAGCGCTGACCAGGCCCATAGAGAGGAATGAGGGTGGGGGATCACAGAGAGAGAGGAGGGGAGGCAATGATTCACGGTCCTTTATTTGTGTGTACTCCACCTTATCCACAGTGAGAATGGAAGAAAAGAGAGCGCAAGAAAGAAAAATGAACAGAGGGGGAGAGAAACTGAAAGTGAGAGAGAGAAAGCAATTGAGGTTAAGTTAAATACAAATTAGGAAAGTTGAAGATGGGCTGAGAGGGGTAGTAAGAAAGAGCTAAAGGAGAGGAGGGGAGATAGAAACACAGTCAGACAGAAACTATGATTTTAGTACAGAGTAGGGATTAACATGGGTAACCCGGGACTGTTCCTGAACACTCATGTACATTCATGTAACAGTATAGCTTCCGTTCCTCTCCTCGCCCCAACCTGGGCTCGAACAAGCATTCTCGAACAAGCATTTACAGCATTTCCCCCCCAATGTAAGCACTAATGATATTCCACAAAAGAAAGGACAAGAGCAGCATCAGATTAGCAAACAATAAAATAGCATATTCTCCATACAGGTTGTCACATGGAAGTCTTTAGCCTAGTGTATTTAACCTACTTCACACAAAGTTGGCATACATTTGAAGCACACGCATAACTGACACTGCATAATTGACACTGCCTGACTAGTGAATAACATGGGTAACCGGGATCCTGGGACTGTCCCTGGATCACTCTTCACATTTCCCGAAAAAATAAAATGACAAGACCCGGGATATTACAACATTTTCCCCCAAAGTCTGCAATAATGAAATTCCACAAAATACACAACATGAGCAGCATCAGATTAGCAAAAAACACATTATCCAAACAGGTGGTCACATGGAAGTCTTTAGCCTAGTGTATTTACTTCGCACAAAGTTGGCAAAATAAATTCAAAGCACAAACATAATTGACACTGCCGGACTGCACACGTACCCGAATGCAGTTAATAAACCCTAAAGGAAACCCCTACAGTTTTGCCTATAAAAGAACGTGTGCCTCTTTGAGCTGTCATTGGGACTCTTCAAACAGTCACAAATGTGATAGGTGTACGCACAATTCACTACATATGCCTCTCTTTTAACAATTTATGAGGGAAAATGCTATCTTCTGTCCTAGCCTATCCAGTCCCAATCCCACTGAAACCCCAAATCCTAACTCCTGTTTTACATGAAAATTCAAACGTTATTCTGTATAGGTTGCATTATCAAAGCACGCCTCTCGTTTATGCATTCCCTAATACCACTATAACATTTCCCCGCGTCTCTGCGCTGTCTCTAGGCTACTTGCTGCCCATGTGAGAGCTTCGGTAGAGAACGTGTAATCAACCAACGGTGTGATTAATATATATTTTTAAAGAGTTGGTATCAGTTAAGGTACCTTGATATTTAAACTATTTGCATTCTTCATCTCCCAGTTATTGATCTGATCTGCTATCTGTATAATCACCGACTCGATTTAGCCAAATATAGGAGGTTATCTAACAGGTTTAACAACTTCGGTCATTTGAAATTTAGTAATTTGACAGCCGTTAAAACGTTTGTATGATTCGACAAGGCTATATTCGGGCTGCGCTCTCTGTGTCATCGGCGCGCTCTGTGTCGAGATAGCCTACTGCTTAAATGCGCTGAATTAATTGAGGAACATGATAACGCTCGGAATTTATGAACGGACTTTTTGGAACTTCACAACAACGTCATCATTGGCGATCAAATATAGTTACTCTATCATTACTAAATCTCTATTTAATTTGCTCTGAAATGTTTACATAGTGGCGCAGCCAAGCCGATAAGGTGGTGCAACGCCCTTCTTATGTGGGGAGAACCCTGGCATAATTATCATATCTTGGTTTTAAACGCTTTACATGGGCCACCACCAATTTTTGTGGTATTTCCCGGGACTCTCGGTATAAATATGAATTATTCCCGGTATTGAAATTAGGTAGATTCTCTGAAAAATAGTAATCCCTAGTACAGAGCTCCAGATGCTGTTTAAATATCCCTTTTCCACTGAGTGCCACATAGGAGGCTCCAGCGCTGCTCTCCTGTGTGGTGGCTGCTTCTGAAGCTGAAAGCTTAATTAACACACACATGCACACATTCACGCACACACGCACACACACACACACACACACCAACTGCATGGCTAGGATATGTCAAGCAGACACGTGTTCCATCTCTCAATTCTGATATAAAGATTTATTCAACATCAAAATGTGTTTTCATGTCACTTTTGTAAAGTGTCATTTCAGATGCAACTTATCACAGTGTGTATTGGAGTGCACTGGAGTGTATATTTCTCCATCACTTTTGCCTCCACACACACTCTAACACATAGCGTTAGGATGCAATGTGGTGTGGGTGTGCTTTGTGATTAGGCTAAGTTGATGAGGGAGAGGACTGATGGAGGAGATACTCAGTGACATTTCCTCTCTCTACATGGCAGGCAGGCAGATGGTGGCCCCGTCCCTAGCCCCTGCTGCTCCTGTGTCTCTGCTCTACCTCGCCACCTCAGGTCAGTGACTTTGATTCACTAAGCACCCTCATTAGTATTCCTAGAAGCTCCACAGCAGACACCCAGTTTCTGGGTGAAAAAACATTCGCTTGTGTCATTGTAGGACTCACTTTCCATGTGCCATATTATTCCAGAGATTAACATCAAGGGATGAGGGAAAAGTGAGATACTCTCAGACGTCTCAGTAAAAGTGTAAGATTTTATCTTAGGTAAAACTACCGGAAACAGGAGTGTCAGCCACTTTCATGATATTTGGAGGCACTGATGACACACACATGTGAAGCACACACACACACACACACATTTACTGACACACTGTCACAGGGCTCTCATGATGTCAACTGAATAATATTCAGCTAAATGAATTAATGCTCCCTCTATCAAAACAGGAAACAGGCAAAAATGGCTAAATGGTACATTTTGGTGCACAAGAAAATCTCCATATTGAAGGAACATTAAGCAATCACTTTAGAACATTCTCAAAAACCATGTTTTCAGATATGCAAATACCTCTGTGGGGTTTGGCTTGTTTTTGTTGCTGAAATGGAACAGTGGCAGAGAATTTTTATACGGTGAGTAAATGCTAAATTAAAACAAATTACTGCTCAAGGACATGAGCTACATACATTTAGGCACTTAAGGGCAGTATTAGGATGTAATTTTCAGGAACATTTTGTGGAATAGCCATTAGACAAATTCACTATGAAAATTACAGCATTTAAATGTCCAACCTTAAAATCAGAGACAATAAGAGGACAAAACCTGTCCATGTCTTTTAGTACTTTTCCCTCTCACATGTCATATTCCATGTGCGCACTTTATCTATATTGTTAAAGAAAGAGGCCAAGTACGTACAGTATGTGGTTGTATTGATTGGGGTTATGCACAAGGCAATATACAAGAGGCCACATGGGTCCAATTTCCAAAACATCTATTGTTATTTTCACATGCATAATAGGATGGACTTTCAGCAGAATTGTAAGTTCACTAGGACAAGGTTGTCTGCTTATACTGCCTAATATTGAGTTAAGTCGGACATTGATTTATAAGAACTTGTTTAACAATCATGGCCTTGCCACACAATTATATGGGAGCATCTTAGTGTGAATACCTTGTTAACTAATTCATTTTACTGACTGGTCCCTGGTCATGAGATTAGAAAGACTAAGAAAGGGGTCACGCATACTGGTAGCCTTGAATAGTAGGTTGCACCATTTGTCACTTCTAAGGCACGTGAATAAAACATGCGGTTGTCCGGCCCAACCAGTAAACCAAGGTCACTCTCAGTCAGTAAAAGGTATTGCCCTTGTCTAACCGGTTAGGCCCCCCTAAGGCTGATTCAGACAGGTCTATTTGGAACAGTCTTGCTTGACCTCCCACTATGTCTTCGCCTGGGGCCTTGCATGCAGTGAATCAATCACATGATAATACACACCTCACTATTCATGACCTCACCATACACACACAGGTACACACACACAGTCACACACCACTGCCCCTACTCGGCCGGTCCCTCTCTTTGCTACCATAATGTAGCAGGCAAGAAGGTGTTGTTCACTTAGTTGGTAACATGGCTCTCCCAGGCCACACCGTGGAGGATGCAGCAGTACATCTATCCATCCATGACATGTATGCCATCTACTTATCCAGGGTTGCAAAATGACGCTATATTACTGGAAACTTTTGAAGGTTACGATTAAACTACCAATATATTGGTGACTTTCAAGGTTTAATTGGCCTTTTTGGGTACTTCAGATGATCACTAGCGTCTGTAATTATCTTTGGCCCTCTGTGAGGCCTTATCACATATATCAACTAAACAAATATTTTCAGACCAGCAGTTCATTGTTATGCACTGCTCCTCTAGAGATTACTAGAGCCAAATGTTTTTGGCAAACAAATAGTATTTTTCACTGGTATGGTGTAGTGGCTCATTTTCTGTGGTATCCATAATGCAAATTGTAAATTCTTCAGCAGGTCCTGTATATCATCACACCCTACTGAGCTATTTTTCCGCATGGCATAACTTCACTTATAAGGCAAGGTTTCAGCTGGTGCATTGGTTTCTGGTGCTTCAAATGAGAGAGGGCAAATGGAGGGGCAGAAGCCCTAAGACAAGCTGGGGAATACAACAGTGCACCCGATGAGGAATGTGGTAACATATTGTTGGGAGAACGATCAGATAGACTGGTGTGGTCTGTATGGGTGAGATGATTAAGTGCTTAAGTTGCATTTTCTCCTCAGAGCAGCCAGCCTGGGGCTGGGAAGCTGCATGATTGCCTCTGTGCGCTACATTACATTGACATGATGGAGAATACTCTCCCGGGGTCTGGAATAATGTAAAAGGGAAAAAAAGCCCATTCCAGCCAGGACCTCAGAATTCTCAGTATGCAATCGGATTTGCTGATGTATCTCCCTGCGCCAGCGCCTCAATATTGATGACAGGCAGAGCTTTCACACACGGGTGAGCCGCACACATCGGGGGAGTCCTCTGAGAGAACCAGGCCTCCCAGCTGGGTGTCTCCCGGCCCGCTCCCCCTCACACCAAGAGAGCTCAACCGTGCCTACAGGAGAAAAAAAACTGAGCTGAAAGCTAAGTCAAAGTGGACGAAATGTGTATTTTTTTTCTTCAGTAATTAGAGAAGGGCAAAAAAAGGCTGATTTTATCAAAACCGAATCCATCAGCCGGACAACTGGAACAAATGACTCAACCTCACAGTGGGGAGCTGCAACCTTATTCTTTTGCTTTTGCAACTTGAAGGGCACATGACGCATGGTCATCTGGCCCAATGAACTGTCCCCAAAGTTAAGGTGGATATACATTAGTAAAATATGTGTAGTGAGATCTATCTCTCTTCAACATCAGATATGCAACTTTTCTGTTTAGACTCGCCTTGGATGTGATGTGGCCAAAGCCACTGCTTCATGTAAATATTATAGTATATAGACAAATAAAATAATGATAGAAATTCTAACTATACAGGAGCTCCTCCAAACAATATTGCACATGGTGTTGCACACACTTGATAAATGCAATGATTCACAAATGTGTGGATATTTTTTAAGCCTTTCATTTTCAAATTGGCTAAGAGAGCAGAAATGCTGTCTGCTGGTATTCTGGTATTTAAGGTCATTGTTGGAGGGATGTGGTGTGAGATCCATTGTCTTTACACAGTACCACTCAGAGGGGGATGTGGTGTAGATGTCTCCCACACTACCACCCAGAGGGGGGATGTGGTGTAGATGTCTCACACACTACCACTCAGAGGGAGGATGTGGTGTAGATGTCTCCCACACTACCACCCAGAGGGGGATGTGGTGTAGATGTCTCCTACACTACCACTCAGAGGGGGATGTGGTGTAGATGTCTCCCACACTACCACCCAGAGGGGGATGTGGTGTAGATGTCTCCCACACTACCACTCAGAGGGGGGATGTGGTGTAGATGTCTCCCACACTACCACTCAGAGGGGGGATGTGGTGTAGATGTCTCCCACACTACCACTCAGAGGGGGATGTGGTGTAGATGTCTCCCACACTACCACTCAGAGTGGGGATGTGGTGTAGATGTCTCCCACACTACCACCCAGAGGGGAATGTGGTGTAGATATCTCCCATACTACCACTCAGAGGGGGGATGTGGTGTAGATGTCTCCCACACTACCACTCAGAGGGGGGATGTGGTGTAGATGTCTCCCACACTACCACTCAGAGGGGGGATGTGGTGTAGATGTCTCCCACACTACCACTCAGAGGGGGATGTGGTGTAGATGTCTCCCACACTACCACTCAGAGGGGGATGTGGTGTAGATGTCTCCCACACTACCACCCAGAGGGGGGATGTGGTGTAGATGTCTCCCACACTACCACTCAGAGGGGGATGTGGTGTAGATGTCTCCCACACTACCACTCAGAGGGGGATGTGGTGTAGATGTCTCCCACACTACCACTCAGAGGGGGATGTGGTGTAGATGTCTCCCACACTACCACTCAGAGGGGGATGTGGTGTAGATGTCTCCCACACTACCACCCAGAGGGGGGATGTGGTGTAGATGTCTCCCACACTACCACTCAGAGGGGGATGTGGTGTAGATGTCTCCCACACTACCACTCAGAGGGGGATGTGGTGTAGATGTCTCCCACACTACCACTCAGAGGGGGATGTGGTGTAGATGTCTCCCACACTACCACTCAGAGGGGGATGTGGTGTAGATGTCTCCCATACTACCACTCAGAGGGGGGATGTGGTGTAGATGTCTCCCACACTACCACTCAGAGGGGGATGTGGTGTAGATGTCTCCCACACTACCACTCAGAGGGGGATGTGGTGTAGATGTCTCCCACACTACCACTCAGAGGGGGGATGTGGTGTAGATGTCTCCCACACTACCACTCAGAGGGGGATGTGGTGTAGATGTCTCCCACACTACCACTCAGAGGGGGATGTGGTGTAGATGTCTCCCACACTACCACCCAGAGGGGGGATGTGGTGTAGATGTCTCACACACTACCACTCAGAGGGAGGATGTGGTGTAGATGTCTCCCACACTACCACCCAGAGGGGGATGTGGTGTAGATGTCTCCTACACTACCACTCAGAGGGGGATGTGGTGTAGATATCTCCCATACTACCACTCAGAGGGGGGATGTGGTGTAGATGTCTCCCACACTACCACTCAGAGGGGGGATGTGGTGTAGATGTCTCCCACACTACCACTCAGAGGGGGGATGTGGTGTAGATGTCTCCCACACTACCACTCAGAGGGGGATGTGGTGTAGATGTCTCCCACACTACCACTCAGAGGGGGATGTGGTGTAGATGTCTCCCACACTACCACCCAGAGGGGGGATGTGGTGTAGATGTCTCCCACACTACCACTCAGAGGGGGATGTGGTGTAGATGTCTCCCACACTACCACTCAGAGGGGGATGTGGTGTAGATGTCTCCCACACTACCACTCAGAGGGGGATGTGGTGTAGATGTCTCCCACACTACCACTCAGAGGGGGATGTGGTGTAGATGTCTCCCACACTACCACCCAGAGGGGGGATGTGGTGTAGATGTCTCCCACACTACCACTCAGAGGGGGATGTGGTGTAGATGTCTCCCACACTACCACTCAGAGGGGGATGTGGTGTAGATGTCTCCCACACTACCACTCAGAGGGGGATGTGGTGTAGATGTCTCCCACACTACCACTCAGAGGGGGATGTGGTGTAGATGTCTCCCATACTACCACTCAGAGGGGGGATGTGGTGTAGATGTCTCCCACACTACCACTCAGAGGGGGATGTGGTGTAGATGTCTCCCACACTACCACTCAGAGGGGGATGTGGTGTAGATGTCTCCCACACTACCACTCAGAGGGGGGATGTGGTGTAGATGTCTCCCACACTACCACTCAGAGGGGGATGTGGTGTAGATGTCTCCCACACTACCACTCAGAGGGGGATGTGGTGTAGATGTCTCCCACACTACCACTCAGAGGGGGATGTGGTGTAGATGTCTCCCACACTACCACTCAGAGGGGGATGTGGTGTAGATGTCTCCCACACTACCACTCAGAGGGGGATGTGGTGTAGATGTCTCCCACACTACCACCCAGAGGGGGATGTGGTGTAGATGTCTCCCACACTAACACTCAGAGGGGGGATGTGGTGTAGATGTCTCCCACACTACCACTCAGAGGGGGATGTGGTGTAGATGTCTCCCACACTACCACTCAGAGGGGGATGTGGTGTAGATGTCTCCCACACTACCACTCAGAGGGGGATGTGGTGTAGATGTCTCCCACACTACCACTCAGAGGGGGATGTGGTGTAGATGTCTCCCATACTACCACTCAGAGGGGGGTGGGGTGTAGATGTCTCCCACACTACCACTCAGAGGGGGGATGTGGTGTAGATGTCTCCCACACTACCACCCAGAGGGGGATGTGGTGTAGATGTCTCCCACACTACCACTCAGAGGGGGATGTGGTGTAGATGTCTCCCACACTACCACTCAGAGGGGGGATGTGGTGTAGATGTCTCCCACACTACCACTCAGAGGGGGATGTGGTGTAGATGTCTCCCACACTACCACTCAGAGGGGGATGTGGTGTAGATGTCTCCCATACTACCACTCAGAGGGGGATGTGGTGTAGATGTCTCCCACACTACCACCCAGAGGGGGATGTGGTGTAGATGTCTCCCACACTACCACTCAGAGGGGGATGTGGTGTAGATGTCTCCCACACTACCACTCAGAGGGGGATGTGGTGTAGATGTCTCCCACACTACCACTCAGAGGGGGATGTGGTGTAGATGTCTCCCACACTACCACTCAGAGGGGGGATGTGGTGTAGATGTCTCCCACACTACCACTCAGAGGGGGATGTGGTGTAGATGTCTCCCATACTACCACTCAGAGGGGGGATGTGGTGTAGATGTCTCCCACACTACCACTCAGAGGGGGATGTGGTGTAGATGTCTCCCACACTACCACTCAGAGGGGGATGTGGTGTAGATGTCTCCCACACTACCACTCAGAGGGGGGATGTGGTGTAGATGTCTCCCACACTACCACTCAGAGGGGGATGTGGTGTAGATGTCTCCCACACTACCACTCAGAGGGGGATGTGGTGTAGATATCTCCCACACTACCACTCAGAGGGGGATGTGGTGTAGATGTCTCCCACACTACCACTCAGAGGGGGATGTGGTGTAGATGTCTCCCACACTACCACTCAGAGGGGGATGTGGTGTAGATGTCTCCCACACTACCACCCAGAGGGGGATGTGGTGTAGATGTCTCCCACACTACCACTCAGAGGGGGGATGTGGTGTAGATGTCTCCCACACTACCACTCAGAGGGGGATGTGGTGTAGATGTCTCCCACACTACCACTCAGAGGGGGATGTGGTGTAGATGTCTCCCATACTACCACTCAGAGGGGGGTGGGGTGTAGATGTCTCCCACACTACCACTCAGAGGGGGATGTGGTGTAGATGTCTCCCACACTACCACCCAGAGGGGGATGTGGTGTAGATGTCTCCCACACTACCACTCAGAGGGGGATGTGGTGTAGATGTCTCCCACACTACCACCCAGAGGGGGATGTGGTGTAGATGTCTCCCACACTACCACCCAGAGGGGGGATGTGGTGTAGATGTCTCTCATACTACCACTCAGAGGGGGATGTGGTGTAGATGTCTCCCACACTACCACCCAGAGGGGGATGTGGTGTAGATGTCTCCCACACTACCACTCAGAGGGGGATGTGGTGTAGATGTCTCCCACACTACCACTCAGAGGGGGATGTGGTGTAGATGTCTCCCACACTACCACTCAGAGTGGGGATGTGGTGTAGATGTCTCCCACACTACCACCCAGAGGGGAATGTGGTGTAGATATCTCCCATACTACCACTCAGAGGGGGGATGTGGTGTAGATGTCTCCCACACTACCACTCAGAGGGGGGATGTGGTGTAGATGTCTCCCACACTACCACTCAGAGGGGAATGTGGTGTAGATGTCTCCCATACTACCACTCAGAGGGGGATGTGGTGTAGATGTCTCCCACACTACCACTCAGAGGGGGATGTGGTGTAGATGTCTCCCACACTACCACCCAGAGGGGGGATGTGGTGTAGATGTCTCCCACACTACCACTCAGAGGGGGATGTGGTGTAGATGTCTCCCACACTACCACTCAGAGGGGGATGTGGTGTAGATGTCTCCCACACTACCACTCAGAGGGGGGATGTGGTGTAGATGTCTCCCACACTACCACTCAGAGGGGGATGTGGTGTAGATGTCTCCCACACTACCACTCAGAGGGGGATGTGGTGTAGATGTCTCCCACACTACCACTCAGAGGGGGGATGTGGTGTAGATGTCTCCCACACTACCACTCAGAGGGGGGATGTGGTGTAGATGTCTCCCATACTACCACTCAGAGGGGGGATGTGGTGTAGATGTCTCCCACACTACCACTCAGAGGGGGATGTGGTGTAGATGTCTCCCACACTACCACTCAGAGGGGGATGTGGTGTAGATGTCTCCCACACTACCACTCAGAGGGGGGATGTGGTGTAGATGTCTCCCACACTACCACTCAGAGGGGGATGTGGTGTAGATGTCTCCCACACTACCGCTCAGAGGGGGATGTGGTGTAGATGTCTCCCACACTACCACTCAGAGGGGGATGTGGTGTAGATGTCTCCCACACTACCACTCAGAGGGGGATGTGGTGTAGATGTCTCCCACACTACCACCCAGAGGGGAATGTGGTGTAGATATCTCCCATACTACCACTCAGAGGGGGGATGTGGTGTAGATGTCTCCCACACTACCACTCAGAGGGGGGATGTGGTGTAGATGTCTCCCACACTACCACTCAGAGGGGAATGTGGTGTAGATATCTCCCATACTACCACTCAGAGGGGGATGTGGTGTAGATGTCTCCCACACTACCACTCAGAGGGGGATGTGGTGTAGATGTCTCCCACACTACCACCCAGAGGGGGGATGTGGTGTAGATGTCTCCCACACTACCACTCAGAGGGGGATGTGGTGTAGATGTCTCCCACACTACCACTCAGAGGGGGATGTGGTGTAGATGTCTCCCACACTACCACTCAGAGGGGGATGTGGTGTAGATGTCTCCCACACTACCACCCAGAGGGAGGATGTGGTGTAGATGTCTCCCACACTACCACTCAGAGGGGGATGTGGTGTAGATGTCTCCCACACTACCACTCAGAGGGGGATGTGGTGTAGATGTCTCCCACACTACCACACAGAGGGGGATGTGGTGTAGATGTCTCCCACACTACCACTCAGAGGGGGATGTGGTGTAGATGTCTCCCACACTACCACTCAGAGGGGGGATGTGGTGTAGATGTCTCCCACACTACCACTCAGAGGGGGATGTGGTGTAGATGTCTCCCACACTACCACCCAGAGGGGGATGTGGTGTAGATGTCTCCCACACTACCACTCAGAGGGGAATGTGGTGTAGATGTCTCCCACACTACCACTCAGAGGGGGATGTGGTGTAGATATCTCCCATACTACCACTCAGAGGGGGGATGTGGTGTAGATGTCTCCCACACTACCACTCAGAGGGGGGATGTGGTGTAGATGTCTCCCACACTACCACTCAGAGGGGGGATGTGGTGTAGATGTCTCCCACACTACCACTCAGAGGGGAATGTGGTGTAGATATCTCCCATACTACCACTCAGAGGGGGATGTGGTGTAGATGTCTCCCACACTACCACTCAGAGGGGGATGTGGTGTAGATGTCTCCCACACTACCACCCAGAGGGGGGATGTGGTGTAGATGTCTCCCACACTACCACTCAGAGGGGGATGTGGTGTAGATGTCTCCCACACTACCACTCAGAGGGGGATGTGGTGTAGATGTCTCCCATACTACCACTCAGAGGGGGATGTGGTGTAGATGTCTCCCACACTACCACCCAGAGGAGGATGTGGTGTAGATGTCTCCCACACTACCACTCAGAGGGGGGATGTGGTGTAGATGTCTCCCACACTACCACTCAGAGGGGGGATGTGGTGTAGCTGTCTCCCACACTACCACTCAGAGGGGGATGTGGTGTAGATGTCTCCCATACTACCACTCAGAGGGGGGATGTGGTGTAGATGTCTCCCACACTACCACTCAGAGGGGGATGTGGTGTAGATGTCTCCCACACTACCACTCAGAGGGGGATGTGGTGTAGATGTCTCCCACACTACCACTCAGAGGGGGATGTGGTGTAGATGTCTCCCACACTACCACTCAGAGGGGGATGTGGTGTAGATGTCTCCCATACTACCACTCAGAGGGGGGTGGGGTGTAGATGTCTCCCACACTACCACTCAGAGGGGGATGTGGTGTAGATGTCTCCCACACTACCACCCAGAGGGGGATGTGGTGTAGATGTCTCCCACACTACCACTCAGAGGGGGATGTGGTGTAGATGTCTCCCACACTACCACCCAGAGGGGGATGTGGTGTAGATGTCTCCCACACTACCACCCAGAGGGGGGATGTGGTGTAGATGTCTCTCATACTACCACTCAGAGGGGGATGTGGTGTAGATGTCTCCCACACTACCACCCAGAGGGGGATGTGGTGTAGATGTCTCCCACACTACCACTCAGAGGGGGATGTGGTGTAGATGTCTCCCACACTACCACTCAGAGGGGGATGTGGTGTAGATGTCTCCCACACTACCACTCAGAGTGGGGATGTGGTGTAGATGTCTCCCACACTACCACCCAGAGGGGAATGTGGTGTAGATATCTCCCATACTACCACTCAGAGGGGGGATGTGGTGTAGATGTCTCCCACACTACCACTCAGAGGGGGGATGTGGTGTAGATGTCTCCCACACTACCACTCAGAGGGGAATGTGGTGTAGATGTCTCCCATACTACCACTCAGAGGGGGATGTGGTGTAGATGTCTCCCACACTACCACTCAGAGGGGGATGTGGTGTAGATGTCTCCCACACTACCACCCAGAGGGGGGATGTGGTGTAGATGTCTCCCACACTACCACTCAGAGGGGGATGTGGTGTAGATGTCTCCCACACTACCACTCAGAGGGGGATGTGGTGTAGATGTCTCCCACACTACCACTCAGAGGGGGGATGTGGTGTAGATGTCTCCCACACTACCACTCAGAGGGGGATGTGGTGTAGATGTCTCCCACACTACCACTCAGAGGGGGATGTGGTGTAGATGTCTCCCACACTACCACTCAGAGGGGGGATGTGGTGTAGATGTCTCCCACACTACCACTCAGAGGGGGGATGTGGTGTAGATGTCTCCCATACTACCACTCAGAGGGGGGATGTGGTGTAGATGTCTCCCACACTACCACTCAGAGGGGGATGTGGTGTAGATGTCTCCCACACTACCACTCAGAGGGGGATGTGGTGTAGATGTCTCCCACACTACCACTCAGAGGGGGGATGTGGTGTAGATGTCTCCCACACTACCACTCAGAGGGGGATGTGGTGTAGATGTCTCCCACACTACCGCTCAGAGGGGGATGTGGTGTAGATGTCTCCCACACTACCACTCAGAGGGGGATGTGGTGTAGATGTCTCCCACACTACCACTCAGAGGGGGATGTGGTGTAGATGTCTCCCACACTACCACCCAGAGGGGAATGTGGTGTAGATATCTCCCATACTACCACTCAGAGGGGGGATGTGGTGTAGATGTCTCCCACACTACCACTCAGAGGGGGGATGTGGTGTAGATGTCTCCCACACTACCACTCAGAGGGGAATGTGGTGTAGATATCTCCCATACTACCACTCAGAGGGGGATGTGGTGTAGATGTCTCCCACACTACCACTCAGAGGGGGATGTGGTGTAGATGTCTCCCACACTACCACCCAGAGGGGGGATGTGGTGTAGATGTCTCCCACACTACCACTCAGAGGGGGATGTGGTGTAGATGTCTCCCACACTACCACTCAGAGGGGGATGTGGTGTAGATGTCTCCCACACTACCACTCAGAGGGGGATGTGGTGTAGATGTCTCCCACACTACCACCCAGAGGGAGGATGTGGTGTAGATGTCTCCCACACTACCACTCAGAGGGGGATGTGGTGTAGATGTCTCCCACACTACCACTCAGAGGGGGATGTGGTGTAGATGTCTCCCACACTACCACACAGAGGGGGATGTGGTGTAGATGTCTCCCACACTACCACTCAGAGGGGGATGTGGTGTAGATGTCTCCCACACTACCACTCAGAGGGGGGATGTGGTGTAGATGTCTCCCACACTACCACTCAGAGGGGGATGTGGTGTAGATGTCTCCCACACTACCACCCAGAGGGGGATGTGGTGTAGATGTCTCCCACACTACCACTCAGAGGGGAATGTGGTGTAGATGTCTCCCACACTACCACTCAGAGGGGGATGTGGTGTAGATATCTCCCATACTACCACTCAGAGGGGGGATGTGGTGTAGATGTCTCCCACACTACCACTCAGAGGGGGGATGTGGTGTAGATGTCTCCCACACTACCACTCAGAGGGGGGATGTGGTGTAGATGTCTCCCACACTACCACTCAGAGGGGAATGTGGTGTAGATATCTCCCATACTACCACTCAGAGGGGGATGTGGTGTAGATGTCTCCCACACTACCACTCAGAGGGGGATGTGGTGTAGATGTCTCCCACACTACCACCCAGAGGGGGGATGTGGTGTAGATGTCTCCCACACTACCACTCAGAGGGGGATGTGGTGTAGATGTCTCCCACACTACCACTCAGAGGGGGATGTGGTGTAGATGTCTCCCATACTACCACTCAGAGGGGGATGTGGTGTAGATGTCTCCCACACTACCACCCAGAGGAGGATGTGGTGTAGATGTCTCCCACACTACCACTCAGAGGGGGGATGTGGTGTAGATGTCTCCCACACTACCACTCAGAGGGGGGATGTGGTGTAGCTGTCTCCCACACTACCACTCAGAGGGGGATGTGGTGTAGATGTCTCCCATACTACCACTCAGAGGGGGGATGTGGTGTAGATGTCTCCCACACTACCACTCAGAGGGGGATGTGGTGTAGATGTCTCCCACACTACCACTCAGAGGGGGATGTGGTGTAGATGTCTCCCACACTACCACTCAGAGGGGGGATGTGGTGTAGATGTCTCCCACACTACCACTCAGAGGGGGATGTGGTGTAGATGTCTCCCACACTACCACTCAGAGGGGGATGTGGTGTAGATGTCTCCCACACTACCACTCAGAGGGGGATGTGGTGTAGATGTCTCCCACACTACCACTCAGAGGGGGATGTGGTGTAGATGTCTCCCACACTACCACTCAGAGGGGGATGTGGTGTAGATGTCTCCCACACTACCACCCAGAGGGGGATGTGGTGTAGATGTCTCCCACACTACCACTCAGAGGGGGGATGTGGTGTAGATGTCTCCCACACTACCACTCAGAGGGGGATGTGGTGTAGATGTCTCCCACACTACCACTCAGAGGGGGATGTGGTGTAGATGTCTCCCATACTACCACTCAGAGGGGGGTGGGGTGTAGATGTCTCCCACACTACCACTCAGAGGGGGGATGTGGTGTAGATGTCTCCCACACTACCACCCAGAGGGGGATGTGGTGTAGATGTCTCCCACACTACCACTCAGAGGGGGATGTGGTGTAGATGTCTCCCACACTACCACTCAGAGGGGGGATGTGGTGTAGATGTCTCCCACACTACCACTCAGAGGGGGATGTGGTGTAGATGTCTCCCACACTACCACCCAGAGGGGGATGTGGTGTAGATGTCTCCCACACTACCACTCAGAGGGGGGATGTGGTGTAGATGTCTCCCACACTACCACTCAGAGGGGGATGTGGTGTAGATGTCTCCCACACTACCACTCAGAGGGGGATGTGGTGTAGATGTCTCCCATACTACCACTCAGAGGGGGGTGGGGTGTAGATGTCTCCCACACTACCACTCAGAGGGGGGATGTGGTGTAGATGTCTCCCACACTACCACCCAGAGGGGGATGTGGTGTAGATGTCTCCCACACTACCACTCAGAGGGGGATGTGGTGTAGATGTCTCCCACACTACCACTCAGAGGGGGGATGTGGTGTAGATGTCTCCCACACTACCACTCAGAGGGGGATGTGGTGTAGATGTCTCCCACACTACCACTCAGAGGGGGATGTGGTGTAGATGTCTCCCATACTACCACTCAGAGGGGAATGTGGTGTAGATGTCTCCCACACTACCACCCAGAGGGGGATGTGGTGTAGATGTCTCCCACACTACCACTCAGAGGGGGATGTGGTGTAGATGTCTCCCACACTACCACTCAGAGGGGGATGTGGTGTAGATGTCTCCCACACTACCACACAGAGTGGGGATGTGGTGTAGATGTCTCCCACACTACCACCCAGAGGGGGATGTGGTGTAGATATCTCCCATACTACCACTCAGAGGGGGGATGTGGTGTAGATGTCTCCCACACTACCACTCAGAGGGGGGATGTGGTGTAGATGTCTCCCACACTACAACTCAGAGGGGGGATGTGGTGTAGATGTCTCCCACACTACCACTCAGAGGGGAATGTGGTGTAGATATCTCCCATACTACCACTCAGAGGGGGATGTGGTGTAGATGTCTCCCACACTACCACTCAGAGGGGGATGTGGTGTAGATGTCTCCCACACTACCACCCAGAGGGGGGATGTGGTGTAGATGTCTCCCACACTACCACTCAGAGGGGGATGTGGTGTAGATGTCTCCCACACTACCACTCAGAGGGGGATGTGGTGTAGATGTCTCCCACACTACCACTCAGAGGGGGGATGTGGTGTAGATGTCTCCCACACTACCACTCAGAGGGGGATGTGGTGTAGATGTCTCCCATACTACCACTCAGAGGGGGGATGTGGTGTAGATGTCTCCCACACTACCACTCAGAGGGGGATGTGGTGTAGATGTCTCCCACACTACCACTCAGAGGGGGATGTGGTGTAGATGTCTCCCACACTACCACTCAGAGGGGGGATGTGGTGTAGATGTCTCCCACACTACCACTCAGAGGGGGATGTGGTGTAGATGTCTCCCACACTACCACTCAGAGGGGGATGTGGTGTAGATGTCTCCCACACTACCACTCAGAGGGGGATGTGGTGTAGATGTCTCCCACACTACCACTCAGAGGGGGGATGTGGTGTAGATGTCTCCCACACTACAACTCAGAGGGGGGATGTGGTGTAGATGTCTCCCACACTACCACTCAGAGGGGAATGTGGTGTAGATATCTCCCATACTACCACTCAGAGGGGGATGTGGTGTAGATGTCTCCCACACTACCACTCAGAGGGGGATGTGGTGTAGATGTCTCCCACACTACCACCCAGAGGGGGGATGTGGTGTAGATGTCTCCCACACTACCACTCAGAGGGGGATGTGGTGTAGATGTCTCCCACACTACCACTCAGAGGGGGATGTGGTGTAGATGTCTCCCACACTACCACTCAGAGGGGGGATGTGGTGTAGATGTCTCCCACACTACCACTCAGAGGGGGATGTGGTGTAGATGTCTCCCATACTACCACTCAGAGGGGGGATGTGGTGTAGATGTCTCCCACACTACCACTCAGAGGGGGATGTGGTGTAGATGTCTCCCACACTACCACTCAGAGGGGGATGTGGTGTAGATGTCTCCCACACTACCACTCAGAGGGGGGATGTGGTGTAGATGTCTCCCACACTACCACTCAGAGGGGGATGTGGTGTAGATGTCTCCCACACTACCACTCAGAGGGGGATGTGGTGTAGATGTCTCCCACACTACCACTCAGAGGGGGATGTGGTGTAGATGTCTCCCACACTACCACTCAGAGGGGGATGTGGTGTAGATGTCTCCCACACTACCACTCAGAGGGGGATGTGGTGTAGATGTCTCCCACACTACCACTCAGAGGGGGGATGTGGTCTAGATGTCTCCCACACTACCACTCAGAGGGGGATGTGGTGTAGATGTCTCCCACACTACCACTCAGAGGGGGATGTGGTGTAGATGTCTCCCACACTACCACTCAGAGGGGGATGTGGTGTAGATGTCTCCCATACTACCACTCAGAGGGGGGATGTGGTGTAGATGTCTCCCACACTACCACTCAGAGGGGGATGTGGTGTAGATGTCTCCCACACTACCACTCAGAGGGGGATGTGGTGTAGATGTCTCCCATACTACCACTCAGAGGGGGATGTGGTGTAGATGTCTCCCACACTACCACCCAGAGGGGGATGTGGTGTAGATGTCTCCCACACTACCACTCAGAGGGGGATGTGGTGTAGATGTCTCCCACACTACCACTCAGAGGGGGATGTGGTGTAGATGTCTCCCACACTACCACTCAGAGTGGGGATGTGGTGTAGATGTCTCCCACACTACCACCCAGAGGGGAATGTGGTGTAGATATCTCCCATACTACCACTCAGAGGGGGGATGTGGTGTAGATGTCTCCCACACTACCACTCAGAGGGGGGATGTGGTGTAGATGTCTCCCACACTACCACTCAGAGGGGGGATGTGGTGTAGATGTCTCCCACACTACCACTCAGAGGGGAATGTGGTGTAGATATCTCCCATACTACCAATCAGAGGGGGATGTGGTGTAGATGTCTCCCACACTACCACTCAGAGGGGGATGTGGTGTAGATGTCTCCCACACTACCACCCAGAGGGGGGATGTGGTGTAGATGTCTCCCACACTACCACTCAGAGGGGGGATGTGGTGTAGATGTCTCCCACACTACCACTCAGAGGGGGATGTGGTGTAGATGTCTCCCACACTACCACTCAGAGGGGGATGTGGTGTAGATGTCTCCCACACTACCACTCAGAGGGGGATGTGGTGTAGATGTCTCCCACACTACCACTCAGAGGGGGATGTGGTGTAGATGTCTCCCACACTACCACTCAGAGGGGGATGTGGTGTAGATGTCTCCCACACTACCACTCAGAGGGGGGATGTGGTCTAGATGTCTCCCACACTACCACTCAGAGGGGGATGTGGTGTAGATGTCTCCCACACTACCACTCAGAGGGGGATGTGGTGTAGATGTCTCCCACACTACCACTCAGAGGGGGATGTGGTGTAGATGTCTCCCATACTACCACTCAGAGGGGGGATGTGGTGTAGATGTCTCCCACACTACCACTCAGAGGGGGATGTGGTGTAGATGTCTCCCACACTACCACTCAGAGGGGGATGTGGTGTAGATGTCTCCCATACTACCACTCAGAGGGGGATGTGGTGTAGATGTCTCCCACACTACCACCCAGAGGGGGATGTGGTGTAGATGTCTCCCACACTACCACTCAGAGGGGGATGTGGTGTAGATGTCTCCCACACTACCACTCAGAGGGGGATGTGGTGTAGATGTCTCCCACACTACCACTCAGAGGGGGATGTGGTGTAGATGTCTCCCACACTACCACTCAGAGGGGGATGTGGTGTAGATGTCTCCCACACTACCACCCAGAGGGAGGATGTGGTGTAGATGTCTCCCACACTACCACTCAGAGGGGGATGTGGTGTAGATGTCTCCCACACTACCACTCAGAGGGGGATGTGGTGTAGATGTCTCCCACACTACCACACAGAGGGGGATGTGGTGTAGATGTCTCCCACACTACCACTCAGAGGGGGATGTGGTGTAGATGTCTCCCACACTACCACTCAGAGGGGGATGTGGTGTAGATGTCTCCCACACTACCACTCAGAGGGGGATGTGGTGTAGATGTCTCCCACACTACCACTCAGAGGGGGATGTGGTGTAGATGTCTCCCACACTACCACTCAGAGGGGGATGTGGTGTAGATGTCTCCCACACTACCACTCAGAGGGGGATGTGGTGTAGATGTCTCCCACACTACCACTCAGAGGGGGATGTGGTGTAGATGTCTCCCACACTACCACTCAGAGGGGGATGTGGTGTAGATGTCTCCCACACTACCACTCAGAGGGGGATGTGGTGTAGATGTCTCCCACACTACCACTCAGAGGGGGGATGTGGTGTAGATGTCTCCCACACTACCACTCAGAGGGGGATGTGGTGTAGATGTCTCCCACACTACCACTCAGAGGGGGATGTGGTGTAGATGTCTCCCACACTACCACTCAGAGGGGGATGTGGTGTAGATGTCTCCCACACTACCACTCAGAGGGGGATGTGGTGTAGATGTCTCCCACACTACCACTCAGAGGGGGATGTGGTGTAGATGTCTCCCACACTACCACCCAGAGGGGGATGTGGTGTAGATGTCTCCCACACTAACACTCAGAGGGGGGATGTGGTGTAGATGTCTCCCACACTACCACTCAGAGGGGGATGTGGTGTAGATGTCTCCCACACTACCACTCAGAGGGGGATGTGGTGTAGATGTCTCCCACACTACCACTCAGAGGGGGATGTGGTGTAGATGTCTCCCACACTACCACTCAGAGGGGGATGTGGTGTAGATGTCTCCCACACTACCACTCAGAGGGGGATGTGGTGTAGATGTCTCCCATACTACCACTCAGAGGGGGGTGGGGTGTAGATGTCTCCCACACTACCACTCAGAGGGGGGATGTGGTGTAGATGTCTCCCACACTACCACCCAGAGGGGGATGTGGTGTAGATGTCTCCCACACTACCACTCAGAGGGGGATGTGGTGTAGATGTCTCCCATACTACCACTCAGAGGGGGATGTGGTGTAGATGTCTCCCACACTACCACCCAGAGGGGGATGTGGTGTAGATGTCTCCCACACTACCACTCAGAGGGGGGATGTGGTGTAGATGTCTCCCACACTACCACTCAGAGGGGGGATGTGGTGTAGATGTCTCCCACACTACCACTCAGAGGGGGATGTGGTGTAGATGTCTCCCATACTACCACTCAGAGGGGGGATGTGGTGTAGATGTCTCCCACACTACCACTCAGAGGGGGATGTGGTGTAGATGTCTCCCACACTACCACTCAGAGGGGGATGTGGTGTAGATGTCTCCCACACTACCACTCAGAGGGGGGATGTGGTGTAGATGTCTCCCACACTACCACTCAGAGGGGGATGTGGTGTGGATGTCTCCCACACTACCACTCAGAGGGGGGATGTGGTCTAGATGTCTCCCACACTACCACTCAGAGGGGGATGTGGTGTAGATGTCTCCCACACTACCACTCAGAGGGGGATGTGGTGTAGATGTCTCCCACACTACCACTCAGAGGGGGATGTGGTGTAGATGTCTCCCACACTACCACCCAGAGGGGGATGTGGTGTAGATGTCTCCCACACTACCACTCAGAGGGGGGATGTGGTGTAGATGTCTCCCACACTACCACTCAGAGGGGGATGTGGTGTAGATGTCTCCCACACTACCACTCAGAGGGGGATGTGGTGTAGATGTCTCCCATACTACCACTCAGAGGGGGGTGGGGTGTAGATGTCTCCCACACTACCACTCAGAGGGGGGATGTGGTGTAGATGTCTCCCACACTACCACCCAGAGGGGGATGTGGTGTAGATGTCTCCCACACTACCACTCAGAGGGGGATGTGGTGTAGATGTCTCCCACACTACCACTCAGAGGGGGGATGTGGTGTAGATGTCTCCCACACTACCACTCAGAGGGGGATGTGGTGTAGATGTCTCCCACACTACCACTCAGAGGGGGATGTGGTGTAGATGTCTCCCATACTACCACTCAGAGGGGGATGTGGTGTAGATGTCTCCCACACTACCACCCAGAGGGGGATGTGGTGTAGATGTCTCCCACACTACCACTCAGAGGGGGATGTGGTGTAGATGTCTCCCACACTACCACTCAGAGGGGGATGTGGTGTAGATGTCTCCCACACTACCACCCAGAGGGGGATGTGGTGTAGATATCTCCCATACTACCACTCAGAGGGGGGATGTGGTGTAGATGTCTCCCACACTACCACTCAGAGGGGGGATGTGGTGTAGATGTCTCCCACACTACCACTCAGAGGGGGGATGTGGTGTAGATGTCTCCCACACTACCACTCAGAGGGGAATGTGGTGTAGATATCTCCCATACTACCACTCAGAGGGGGATGTGGTGTAGATGTCTCCCACACTACCACTCAGAGGGGGATGTGGTGTAGATGTCTCCCACACTACCACCCAGAGGGGGGATGTGGTGTAGATGTCTCCCACACTACCACTCAGAGGGGGATGTGGTGTAGATGTCTCCCACACTACCACTCAGAGGGGGATGTGGTGTAGATGTCTCCCACACTACCACTCAGAGGGGGGATGTGGTGTAGATGTCTCCCACACTACCACTCAGAGGGGGATGTGGTGTAGATGTCTCCCATACTACCACTCAGAGGGGGGATGTGGTGTAGATGTCTCCCACACTACCACTCAGAGGGGGATGTGGTGTAGATGTCTCCCACACTACCACTCAGAGGGGGATGTGGTGTAGATGTCTCCCACACTACCACTCAGAGGGGGGATGTGGTGTAGATGTCTCCCACACTACCACTCAGAGGGGGATGTGGTGTAGATGTCTCCCACACTACCACTCAGAGGGGGATGTGGTGTAGATGTCTCCCACACTACCACTCAGAGGGGGATGTGGTGTAGATGTCTCCCACACTACCACTCAGAGGGGGATGTGGTGTAGATGTCTCCCACACTACCACTCAGAGGGGGATGTGGTGTAGATGTCTCCCACACTACCACTCAGAGGGGGGATGTGGTCTAGATGTCTCCCACACTACCACTCAGAGGGGGATGTGGTGTAGATGTCTCCCACACTACCACTCAGAGGGGGATGTGGTGTAGATGTCTCCCACACTACCACTCAGAGGGGGATGTGGTGTAGATGTCTCCCATACTACCACTCAGAGGGGGGATGTGGTGTAGATGTCTCCCACACTACCACTCAGAGGGGGATGTGGTGTAGATGTCTCCCACACTACCACTCAGAGGGGGATGTGGTGTAGATGTCTCCCATACTACCACTCAGAGGGGGATGTGGTGTAGATGTCTCCCACACTACCACCCAGAGGGGGATGTGGTGTAGATGTCTCCCACACTACCACTCAGAGGGGGATGTGGTGTAGATGTCTCCCACACTACCACTCAGAGGGGGATGTGGTGTAGATGTCTCCCACACTACCACTCAGAGTGGGGATGTGGTGTAGATGTCTCCCACACTACCACCCAGAGGGGAATGTGGTGTAGATATCTCCCATACTACCACTCAGAGGGGGGATGTGGTGTAGATGTCTCCCACACTACCACTCAGAGGGGGGATGTGGTGTAGATGTCTCCCATACTACCACTCAGAGGGGGGATGTGGTGTAGATGTCTCCCACACTACCACTCAGAGGGGGGATGTGGTGTAGATGTCTCCCACACTACCACTCAGAGGGGGGATGTGGTGTAGATGTCTCCCACACTACCACTCAGAGGGGAATGTGGTGTAGATATCTCCCATACTACCACTCAGAGGGGGATGTGGTGTAGATGTCTCCCACACTACCACTCAGAGGGGGATGTGGTGTAGATGTCTCCCACACTACCACCCAGAGGGGGGATGTGGTGTAGATGTCTCCCACACTACCACTCAGAGGGGGATGTGGTGTAGATGTCTCCCACACTACCACTCAGAGGGGGATGTGGTGTAGATGTCTCCCACACTACCACTCAGAGGGGGATGTGGTGTAGATGTCTCCCACACTACCACCCAGAGGGAGGATGTGGTGTAGATGTCTCCCACACTACCACTCAGAGGGGGATGTGGTGTAGATGTCTCCCACACTACCACTCAGAGGGGGATGTGGTGTAGATGTCTCCCACACTACCACACAGAGGGGGATGTGGTGTAGATGTCTCCCACACTACCACTCAGAGGGGGATGTGGTGTAGATGTCTCCCACACTACCACTCAGAGGGGGGATGTGGTGTAGATGTCTCCCACACTACCACTCAGAGGGGGATGTGGTGTAGATGTCTCCCACACTACCACTCAGAGGGGGATGTGGTGTAGATGTCTCCCACACTACCACTCAGAGGGGGATGTGGTGTAGATGTCTCCCACACTACCACTCAGAGGGGGATGTGGTGTAGATGTCTCCCACACTACCACTCAGAGGGGGATGTGGTGTAGATGTCTCCCACACTACCACTCAGAGGGGGATGTGGTGTAGATGTCTCCCACACTACCACTCAGAGGGGGATGTGGTGTAGATGTCTCCCACACTACCACTCAGAGGGGGGATGTGGTGTAGATGTCTCCCACACTACCACTCAGAGGGGGATGTGGTGTAGATGTCTCCCACACTACCACTCAGAGGGGGATGTGGTGTAGATGTCTCCCACACTACCACTCAGAGGGGATGTGGTGTAGATGTCTCCCACACTACCACTCAGAGGGGGATGTGGTGTAGATGTCTCCCACACTACCACTCAGAGGGGGATGTGGTGTAGATGTCTCCCACACTACCACCCAGAGGGGGATGTGGTGTAGATGTCTCCCACACTACCTCTGGAGGTAGCGAATAATAAAGATCACATCATCATCTGGACCTCTTCTTCTTCGTCTTCTTCTTCTTCTTCACTGGTTGACATTTTTTGGGATGAGTCTTGTCCTGGAGGCATGAACTGAGCAATTTCCACAAGATGGGCCAGGCCAGCTGCAAAGTCAAAATTGGCTATATTGTAACAATTAATGAAAACAAAAATGTGCTTTTTGGTCTTCATTTAAGGTTACCGTTCGACATTAGGGTTAGCAGTGTGGTTAAGGTTAGGGTTAAAGTGTCACAAAGTGTGATTTGGGATGGGCATTCTATGTTCTTTTTTCTATGTTTTGTATTTCTTTGTTTTGGCCGGGTATGGTTCTCAATCAGGGACAGCTGACTATCGTTGTCTCTGATTGGGAACCATACTTAGGTAGCTTTTTCCCACCTATGTTTTGTGGGTAGTTGTATTTTCTGTTTAGAGTTTTCTGCACCTGACAGGACTGTTTCAGTTTTGTTTATTCTCTTTGTTATTTTGTTCCAGTGTTCAGTTCATTAAAAGTCATGAACACTTAACACACTGTGCTTTGGTCCGATTCTTCCTCTTCAGACGACGACACCCGTTACATAAAGTTAGGGTTACGTTGAAAAAATCTGATTTTTTGACTTTATGGCTGTGCTAGCTAGTGACCACCCTGCAGAGCTGCCTCCAGAGTAAGATTCATGACGAAAATGCTTCTGCCTCTTCTTACCTGAAGAGAACTGGAGAGGATTGTTTTTGACTCATTGACCATACAGACCTTCAATGAACCAAAGTGGTTTTCAATTCTGCTGTAATTCAACTCATAAACAATAGCTATTATAGTCATTAAGAAACATCCTCATCAGCAGTGTTCATGGGGTTGTGCTGAAACTAGCCAGATAGGATCAGAGCAAAAGCTGGGGTATTCATCCAGCCCCACAGATGGGTTAGAAAGGCACTTTTTAAACATGAAGCGGGAACTCCAGGTCTGTATTTACATCAGCCTCCCATCGAGCTCCTATTTGTTTCCTCCTAGGTGGGAAAGGAGACACAGACAGAACGAGAGAGGCTTCATAACATCAGCAGGCGTTCTCCCACAGGTCCCTGGAGGCATATAATAACCTATTACCTCCATCTCTGACAAAAACACACATTTAAACTACAATTACACCCCCTGCCTCCTCTCCCTCATGCATTCCATCTCATCCCCTCTTCTGTTCTGCAATTCAATCACTCCCGACCCAAAGCTCCTCCGCTTAACCCTTTCTTTCATCCGCCATGGAGAGGGTGCAAGATTGTCTCACAACTGGAGAGAGGCCTTTTGGGCAGGATAGGGAAATTCATCATAATGTGCAATCCTTCTATGGCGCGCACACACAAACACCCACACTAAAACACTTTGATTCCCTTATTCACGTAGACATCGGTTATTTTTATGGCGTAACATCTGTTGTGTAATTAAATGAATGTACAATACGTACCAAATAATTACATTTGGATTCCACAGGACAATATAGTGCTCATTCTCTCAGCAGGTTCTTGTTGCTAAGGGTAAAAATCTGAGAACAGGCAGGGCTAAATGAGGACATCGCAAATTCTTCCAGAGGAATATTTGATCGCATCTCTGTTTTTAATACGGAATACATAAATGTTTCCCCCACTCAAACGAGGCTCTGTGACCCCCACCAGAAAATAATGGCATCTTAACAACGTGTATCAAAGGATTACATTTTTTAAACCATAAAGTATCATTCTCTAAGCCTATAACTGCATGATAAAGATCATCCAAAATATTGTCCCTTGGTAGTAAAACACCAGCCTACAAGTTTAGACTGCAGTCTGAGGATAAACAACAAAATATGACCCCATATATTCCCATTCTCTCAGTCAACATTCCCCACATTTCATGGGTTGCAGCAAATCACACTGTTTTTAAAGTTGAGACAGAGTAGAAAGTGCCCCAAAATAATGAATACTTTTTTCAGTATTACTGTGACTTGAAAATGCAGTGCTACGTGCAAGAAATACAGGTTTTAAAGAGAAGATATATCAGGAGATCAGTTTCAATGTATAAAAAGGGAACATTCTACAGATGTAAACATAAGCCAAAGGTATCATTAAATTACAGAAACCCCAGGAAGCCGCTTTCCCTCATCCCAGAGCAGCTAGGCCCTATTTCACAGCCTGTGCTGTAGCTGAAGGGGAAGAAATTGGAAAAAAATGTGAAATCGATTGCAGTTCTATTTTATTTGACTCTCCTTCTATCATTTTACAATGCTATGCAGCGTTAGTCCATTTCCATTCTGCACTGTGCTGATAATGGCAAAAAGAGCAGTCAGGCTGTTGCCTGTACTGTAATATTGCAAGACACAGACATCCTGAGCAGGAAATAGAACTAGCCCAGCCCAGGCCAGGCCAGGGGTGGAGATCAAATCAAATCAAATTGTATTCACATGCTTCGTAAGCAACAGGTGTGGACAGCAGGTGTGGCCATGTACTCTTATAATATCCACCCGGCACAGCCAGAAGAGGATTGGCCACCCCTCAGAGCCTGGTTCCTCTCTAGGTTTATTCCTAGGTTCCTGCCTTTCTATGGAGTTTTTCCTGGCCACCATGCATTTACATCTGCATTGATGCTGTTTGGGGTTTTAGGCTGGGTTTCTGTATAGCACTTTGTGACATCTGCTGATGTAAAAAGGGCTTTATAAATACATTTGATTGAATTGGATTGATTTAGCTCATCTGCTAGGCTTGCGTCAAAAGGCAGCTCATGGCTAGGTTTCCCTTTGTAGTCCGTAATAGTTTGCAATCCCTGCCACATCCGACAAGCATTAGAGCCGGCGTGGTAGGATTCGATCTTAGTCCTGTATTGACACTTTGCCTGTTTGATGGTTTGTCATCGGGCATAGCAAGATTTCTTATAGGTGACCGGGTTAGTGTTCCTTGAAAGCGGCAGCTCTAGCCTTTTGCTCAGTGCGAATGTTGCCTGTAATCCATGGCTTCTGGATGGGATATGTATGTACGGTCACTGTGGGGACGGCGTTGTCGATGTACTTATTAATGAAGCCTATGACTGATGTGGTAAAATCCTTAATACCATCGGATGAGTCCCGGAACATATTCCAGTCTGTGCTAGCTAAACAGTCCTGTAGCTTAGCATCCGCTTCATCGGACTGCTTCCATATTGAGCGCGTCACTGGTACTTCCTGTTTGAGTTTTTGCTTGTAAGCGGGAATCAGGAGGAAAGAGTTATGGTCAGATTTGCCAAATGGGGGCAAGGGAGAGCTTTGTATGCATCTCTGTGTGTGGAGTAAGGGTGATTTAGAGTTTTTTCGCCTATAGTTGCACAGGTGACAAACTGGTAGAAATGAGGTCAAATGTATTTCAGTTTTCCTGCATTAAAATCACCAGCCACTAGGAGCGCCGTCTCTGGATGAGCATTTTCTTGTTTCCTTATGGCCCTATACAACTCGTTGAGTGCGGTCTTAGTGCCAGCATCGGTTTGTGGTGGTAAATAGACAGCTACGAAAAATATTGACAAAAACTTTCTTGGTAAATAATATAGTCTATAGCTTATCATGACTCAGGCAAGCAAAACCTCAAGACTTGCTTAATATTAATGATTGCGCACAAGCTGTTTTTAACAAAGAGACACACACCACCCCCCTTGAGCTTACCCGATGCTGCCGTTCTGCCCAGCTGATGCATAGAAAAGACAGCTAAATTGATGTTATCCGTGTTTCTGGGAAACATAGCATATACAGTTTTACAGGTCCCTTTGATATTTATTGATTTTTATTTAACCTTTATTTAACTAGGCAAGTCAGTTAAGAACAAATTCTTATTTAAAATGATGGCCTACCAAGAGGCAAAAGGCCTCCTGCGGGGATAAAAAAAAGGACAAAACACACATCACGACAAGAGAGACACCACAACACTACATAAAGAGAGACCTAACACAACGACATAGTATGGCAGCAACACATGAAACACAGCATGGTCGCAACACAACATGACAACAACATGGTAGCAGCACAAAACATGGTACAAACATTATTGGGCACAGACAACAGCACAAAGGGCAAGAAGGTAGAGACAACAGTACATCACACAAAGTAGCCACAACTGCCAGAGTGTCCATGATTGAGTCTTTGAATGAAGAGGTGATAGGATAGTCTCGAATGGAGTTCATCCAGTTTGTTCTCCACTGATTGTACATTCGCCAATAGAAAAGAGGGTAGAGGCGGTTTATTTACTCGCCGCCGTAGTTTCATCATGGTGCCTACATGTCGGCCTCTATATTGTTGTCTCTTTCTCTTCAGAGGGTTGGGAATTAGGGCCTGGTCCTTGGTGACCAGTATGTCCTGCGCCGCCGACTCGTGGAAGTAGAAATCTTCATCCAAATCGAGGTTAAGGATTGCTGTTCTGATGTCCAGAAGCTCTTTTCGGTCATCGGAAGCGATGGCGGAAACACTTTGTAAAGATTGTCGCAAAAAAACCACATAAAATAACAGAACAAAGGTCAGGCGTCCATAAAACAGCCAGGCAGTTGTTCTGCACAGCCATCACTGGCCTGGACTAGAAACGTGTCCTGTTCTGCATTAATAAAAAGAACAAACAATACAGACAAAATCATTTTTCTCTCCAATGTCAGTGCACATGTAGCCTATACACAGGAATAAAATGTCCAAAAATATGCCAGTGTCAATGACTTGTTATAGCCACTAAAAGATAATGTACACTTGCATGTTGATGTAATTAATCTAATAATGCTGCCAGAATATAAATTCTAATTAAGAGCAATATAGATTAAATGACACACTGCATTAACATTTGGAAATTACAAGGTAATTGTATGGCTTATAACAGCAATTACCCTGTTTATCTTGACAGCATTAGATTGCAGGTGGCACCTCATGTGCTGAATGCCAAGAGGCCCACAGCACACGCTCACAACTGTATCGTGATTGAGAGCTTAAATAGAAATTCTTTGCCTTTCATGCATTCTTATTAATTACGGAAAGGGCATTCCCTAACGCTAATGTTGACAAAAGCTTGATATGGTATCTTTACTAACATAGGAAAAAAAACAGATTACACAAAAGTATTTGGACACCCCTACAAATTAGTGGATTCGGCTATTTCAGCCACACCTGTTGCTGACAGGTGTATAAAATCGAGCACACAGCCATGCAATCTCCATAGACAAAGTAGAATGGCCTTGGTGAAGAGCTCAGTGACTTTCAACGTTGCACTGTCAAACTGTAGGATGCCACCTTTCCAACAAGTCAGTTCGTAAAACTTCTGCCTTGCGAGAGCTACCCCGGTAAACTGTAAGTGCTGTTATTGAGAAGTGGAAAGGTCTAGGAGCAACAACGGCTCAGCCGCAAAGTAGTAGGTCACACAAGCTCACAGAACGGGACCGTCGGGTGCTGAATTGCGTAGGGTGTAAAAATCATCTATCCTCGGCTGCAACACTCACTACTGAGTTCCAAACTGCCTCTGGAAGCAACGTCAGCACAAGAACTGTTTGTCGGGAGCTTCATGAAATGGGTTTCCATGGCCGAGCAGGCGCACACAAGCCTAAGATCACCATGCGCAATGCCAAGCATCGGCTGGAGTGGTGTTAAGCTCACTGCCATCGGAGTTTTCTGGAATCACGCTTCAACATCTATCAGTCCGACGGACGAATCTGGGTTTGGCGGATGCCAGGAGAACGCTACCTGCCCCAATGCATAGTGCCAAATGTAAAGTTTGGTGGAGGAAGAATAATGCTCTGGGGCTTTTTTTCATGGTTCGAGCTAGGCCCCTTAGTTCCAGTGAAAGAAAATCTTAACGCTACAGCATACAATTACATTCTAGACGATTTTGTGCTTCCAACTTTGTGGCAAAGGTTTGGGCAAGGCCCTTTCCTGTTTCAGCATGACAATGCCCCCGTTCACAAAGCGAGGTCCATGCAGAAATTATTTGTCGAGATCGGTGTGGAAGAAGTTGACTGGCCTGCACAGAGCCCTGACCTCAACTCCATCGAATACCTTTGGGGTGAATTTAAACGCTGACTGCGTAATTGCCAAACATCAGTGTCCGACTTCACTAATACTCTTGCAGCTGAATGGAATTTTGGAATGAGATATTCGCCGAGCAGGTGTCCACATACTTTTGGTAATGTTGTGTATTTCTGGAGTAAAATAACTATATCTCAGATATAATTCGGCTGTTGAAGTCGTGTTTTGAGGGCGAGAGGAAATCAAATGTCTAGGTAGCTAACTAGCTAGATGGTTAGCTTTGGCTAACCCTGAATCTGACAGACAAAGTTTACTCTCCTGTTTTTAGCTCCCCATATGATATGTGCTTGTTGGCTAACTAGCCACCTTGTCATTGGCATAAAGAGTGATTCATCAGATATGTGTGGCAATAGCTAACATTAGGGACAGTTCGAAATTGACTGGGGGACTGGTCCAACTCAAGGTGTCATAAAAAATAAATGCACCCCCCTCCTCAACATAAAAAATATTTTCACAAGACCATAGTACTGTAAAATAAATTGCACACCCTCTCCCTCATAGAATTATCTAAAAATAATGTTTACGACCATAAATAACAATAACTGTAGCGACCCTGTGTTTATAAATGTGAGTATTGACTTCACCGCTTCAGCATGCTTTTGTGGCACAGTCGATGTCACGCAGGACTACTGGCCAGAAGGTTGAGGGTTTGACAAACCATGGTCGACCTCACTCTCCCTGCCTGTTTCATTAAACTACGATCAGAGACAATGATCAGCTACACTCTTAAAAAAAAGGGTTCCAAAAGGGTTCTTCGGCTGTCCCCATAGGAGTAGCCTTTTTGGTTCCAGGTAGAACAATTTTGAGTTCAATGTAGAACCCTCTGTGTAAAGGGTTCTACATGGAACTCAAAAGGGTTGTACCTGGAACAAAAAGTGTCATACCTGGAACCAAAAAGTGTTCTTCAAGGGGTTCTCCTATGGGGACAGCTGAAGCACCCTTTTAGGTTCTAGAAAGCACCTTTTTTTCTAAGAGTGTAGCGGAAAATCAGATATTCAACATTTTGATGCCATATTTATATAATTACATAAAATATATGCAACAAATATTCCACCAACAGGTTTCTGTACCAATGTACCACCAACCAAACAAAGCGTACCCATTTCAGGCACTTCAATATCATGGTTTGCGTTTTCAACACCACAGTAAATAGACAATGTCAATCTCGACAAACAGAAAATACATCCCCCCCTACCTTGTGGGCTTACCCAGTATCGAAGGCTTGGCTTGACAATCTCCGAATGTGATTAACCTTTTTGGTGTTTTGTAACAGATGTCTTTTTCTATTCATCAAATGGCCGCTGCACAGTTTGGATTGATTGATTTAATTTGTCAGTAAAAATAAATACATATACACACAGTACAAAGATGTTTAAAAGGGACTTATTTCCATTGTGGTCCCTATTTTTTTACATAAATAGATATACAACTACATAGATACATTACATAGATACAGAGACATTAGAGAGATACATTAGAGAGATACATTACAGACACATTACAGAGATACAGACACATTACATAGATACAGACACATTACAGAGACACAGACACATTACAGAGATACAAACACATTACAGAGATACAGACACATTACAGAGATACAGACAAAAAAATGCTCAACCCCCAGACGAGTATGAGGGGGGAGTTTGAATACAATTCTTACAAGCTTGTTTGGCTGGTATTTTATTCTTCAGATGTTTGGGGCTGCTGATGAACCATGATGTGCAGGCATAATCAAAGTGACACTGGACTAGCGCACCTGCCAGAGTCTTTAGGGTGTCAATAGCTGGGTTTCCATCCAGTTGGGGACAGATTTTCATGGGAATATTCTAAAATCTGCACAAAAACAATATGCACATTTTCCCATCACATTTGTGTTTCCATCAAATTGAGTTGTTGCGAATTAAAGTCTGTGAGTAAATACGTAGGGCACATAAAAATAACTTTGTGTGGTAAATTCCCATGTACTGAATAAAAAATACAAGTAAAATGGGTTTCCATAGCATTTTCCACTGTAGGCCTACTGATGGTTTTGTCACAAAAACATTGTGTAGGTGTAGTGAATGTGCCCTCTATGGTATTGGCATGTGCGCTCTAGCCAACAGCTCACAGATACAGTACGGGTATAGCCTGCTACATAATGAGATTATTATACACAAAAGTGAGAGTATTTATTATTTGTCAAACGGCAGCCATGCATCGATCATCATGTCTCCAGAATAAAACCCTTGATATTTATTGAAAGGAGCATCAAGCGCATCACCGTGCACTTTCACCACCCTGTGAAGTTCATCCTAATTTATTTAATCTGTAGCCTAATAAACTGCAAGCTTTCCCATGATGTTGTGACATTTTTTTATCTGACGTACTTTCCTCGCATAAAAAGGTTGGATGGAAACCTGGTTAATGTCAAGCCATTTTGAGGATGCTATAATTATATTTTGGACAAATGTGCGCATGCCTACAGGAGACTTTGAAGTAGCCTAATCAGATTAAAATGTTGACTGGTTGTGTTTATGCCACATATAAAAGGTTATACATTTTAAAAGTTAAATGACAAATATTTTTGATATATTGAAGCATTAGGTTATAGGTGCGAGAGAAATAGCCACTTGGATTGGAGACAGAGCTTGCGTTAAGCTTTTCTGAATAATTGGGCCTGTCGGGAGCATACAGTATGTGGCAACATTATTATAGGACTACTTGGGAGAATGATGATCTGCAACAGACTGCGCATTCAGTATCAGAAGTAAAAATATAGCCAGACAGGTCTGCTACTGTTTCTTTCTAAACTGTCCAGAGTAGACCCACAATGGATCCAAATGGAATGAAACATTAATCACAGGACTTTTGCACAGTTATTCCAAAGACATTTTCACTGCAGCCTAGAGTAGAATTTTGTACCAACTTGAAAACAATAATCCAAGTATTTGTTGCATTGTGGTGTTGTAGGCTACTATAGTCTAGGTAGGTTAATTGTATTATCCCTAAACAAGATCAATAGGAGAGCTTTTGAGCTGATTGTTTCATGTCTTCACTGTTCTTTCATGTGCAATGATGCACCTCACCTCTCCGCGTTGCATCGTGCCTAAGAACAGCTCTTGCCAAGGTATATTGGCCATATATCACAAACCCCGGTGGTGCCTTATTGCTATTATAAACTGCTTATGTAGTGCATAAGGGAAGTACCAAAACACCTTGATATGGGGGAGGCGCATGCAAGCAGATGAGGAAATGTGGCTAGCATGAAAGAAATGATATAGTAAAACCTGCAAAAGACCTAATATAAACCAGGGAAAAAACACACTACCATCACCTGCTCCCATAAAAAAAAAACACACAAACCTCCCCAAAGCAAACCCCTGCCCAGTACATTTTTATCTGTCCCTTAGCTAACTAGCTGCAGTGTCAACTATGTAGCTAGCTAACATGAGCTGGGTCAGTCCAGCGAAGCATCCTCCCACTCTACTGCTCTCTCTCACTCTGTGTGTGTCACGTTCCTGACCTGTTTTCCCTTGTTTTTGTATTTGTTTAGTATGGTCAGGGCGTGAGTTGGGGTGGGCATTCTATGTTGTGTGTCTAGTTTGTCTGTTTCTGTGTCCAGCCTAATATGGTTCTCAATCAGAGACAGCTGTCAATCGTTGTCCCTGATTGAGAATCATATATAGGTGGCTTGTTTTGTGTTGGGGATTGTGGGTGGTTGTTTCCTGTCTTTGTGTTTTGTCTGCACCAGCTAGGACTGTGACGGTTAGTTTGTTTTGTCATTTTGTATAGTGTCTTGTTTTGTGTTAATTAAATCATGGAAAATTACCACGCTGCACATTGGTCCTCAGATCCTTCTCGCCTCTCCTCGTCTGAGGAGGAGGACGACTTAGACTGCCGTTACAGAACCACCCACCAAACTCGGAACAAGCAGCGTGAGTACGAGCAGCAGCGGCCCACTACACAGGAATCCTGGACATGGGAGGAAATTCTGGAGGGTAAAGGACACTGGGCTCACATTGGAGAATATCGCCGCTCTCGGGAAGAGATGGAGGCAGCTAAAGCCCAGGAGCGGTGGTATGAGGAGGCAGCACGGAAGCGTGGCTGGAAGCCCGTGAAGAAACCCCAAAAATTTATTGGGGGGGGGGGGGCTAAAGGGTAGTGTGGCGAAGGTAGGTAGGAAACCTGCGCCCACTTCCCATGCTTACCGTGGAGAGCGGGAGTACGGGCAGACACCGTGTTATGCGGAAGAGCGCACGGTGTCTCCTGTACGTGTGCATAGCCCGGTGCGGGTTATTCCACCTCCCCGCACTGGGCGGGCTAGATTGAGCATTGTGCCATGAAGCCGGCTCAACATATCTGGCCTCCAGTACGTCTCCTCGGGCCGGTGTACATGGCACCAGCCTTACGTATGGTGTCCCCGGTTCGCCAACACAGCCCAGTGCGGGTTATTCCACCTCCCCGCACTGGACGGGCTACGGGGAGCATTCAACCAGGTAAGGTTGGGCAGGCTCGGTGCTCAAGGGAGCCAGTACGCCTGCATGGTCCGGTATATCCGGCGCCACCTTCCCGCCCCAGCCCAGTACCACCAGTGCCTACACCACGCACCAGGCTTCCAGTGCGTCTCCAGAGCCCTGTTCCTCCTCCACGCACTCTCCCTATGGTGCGTGTCTCCAGCCCAGTGCCTCCAGTTCCGGCACCACGCACCAAGCCTCCTGTGCGTCTCCAGAGCCCTGTACGCAATGTTCCTTCTCGCCCTGAGGTGCGTGCCCTCAGTCCGGTACCACCAGTTCCGGCACCACGCACCAGGCCTATAGTGCGCTTTGAGAAACCAGTGTGCCCTGTTCCTGCTCCCTGCACTAGTCTTGAGGTGCGTGTCTCCAGTCCGGTACCACCAGTTCCGGCACCACGCACCAAGCCTCCTGTGCGTCTCCAGAGCCCTGTACGCACTGTTCCTTCTCCCCGCACTCGCCCTGAGGTGCGTGCCCTCAGTCCGGTACCACCAGTTCCGGCACCACGCACCAAGCCTCCTGTGCGTCTCCAGAGCCCTGTATGCACTGATCCTTCTCCCCGCACTCGCCCTGAGGTGCGTGCCCTCAGCCCGGTACCACCAGTTCCGGTACCACGCACCAGGCCTATAGTGCGCTTTGAGAAACCAGTGTGCCCTGTTCCTGCTCCCCGCACTAGCCTTGAGGTGCGTGTCTCCAGTCCGGTACCACCAGTTCCGGCACCACGCACCAGGCCTACTGTGCGCCTCAGCAGGTCAGAGTCGGCCGTCTGCCCAACGCCGCCTGCACTGCTCGTCTGCCCAGCACCGTCTGAGCTGCCTGCCTGCCCAGCGCCGTCTGAGCTGCCTGCCTGCCCAGCGCCGTCTGAGCTGCCTGCCTGCCCAGCGCCGTCTGAGCTGCCTGCCTGCCCAGCGCCATCTGAGCCATCCGTCTGCCCAGCGCCATCTGAGCCATCCGTCTGCCCAGCGCCATCTGAGCCATCCGTCTGCCCAGCGCCATCTGAGCCATCCGTCTGCCCAGCGCCATCTGAGCCATCCGTCTGCCCAGCGCCGCTAGAGCCGCCCGTCTGTCCCGAGCCGCTAGAGCCGTCCGTCAGTCAGGAGCCGCCAGAGCCGTCCGTCAGTCAGGAGCCGCCAGAGCCGCCAGCCAGTCAGGAGCCGCCAGAGCCGCCAGCCAGTCAGGAGCCGCCAGAGCCGCCAGCCAGTCAGGAGCCGCCAGAGCCGCCAGCCAGTCAGGAGCCGCCAGAGCCGCCAGCCAGTCAGGAGCCGCCAGAGCCGCCAGCCAGTCAGGAGCCGCCAGAGCCGCCAGCCAGTCAGGAGCTGCCCTTCAGTCATGAGCTGCCCTTCAGTCATGAGCTGCCCTCCAGTCATGAGCTGCCCTTCAGTCATGAGCTGCCCTTCAATCATGAGCTGCCCTCCAGTCATGAGCTGCCCTACAGTCATGAGCTGCCCTCCAGTCATGAGCTGCCTTCCAGTCATGAGCTGCCTTCCAGTCATGAGCTGCCCTCCAGTCATGAGCTGTCCTCCAGTCATGAGCTGCCCCTCAGCCCGGAGCTGCCATTAGTCCGGAGCTGCCCTTCAGTCCAGAGCTGCCTCTCTGTCCGGAGCTGCCCTTCAGTCCGGAGTTGCCCCACTGTCCTGAGCTACCTCTCTGTCCGGAGCTACCTCTCTGTCCGGAGCTACCTCTCTGTCCGGAGCTACCTCTCTGTCCTGAGCTACCTCTCTGTCCTGAGCTACCTCTCTGTCCTGAGTTATCTCCTCTATTTTGGAGGGACCTTTGGGAAGGTTCCTAGACCAGGGTCGGGGGCGAGGGTCGCCACTCAAAGGACGCTAAGGAGGGGGATAAAGACAATGGTGGAGTGGTGTCCTCGTCCTGCGCCGGAGCCGCCACCGCGGACAGATGCCCACCCAGACCCTCCCCTTGAGTTTTAGGGGTGCGCCCGGAGTTCGCACCTTGAGGGGGGGGGGGGTTCTGTCACGTTCCTGACCTGTTTTCCCTTGTTTTTGTATTTGTTTAGTATGGTCAGGGCGTGAGTTGGGGTGGGCATTCTATGTTGTGTGTCTAGTTTGTCTGTTTCTGTGTCCAGCCTAATATGGTTCTCAATCAGAGACAGCTGTCAATCGTTGTCCCTGATTGAGAATCATATATAGGTGGCTTGTTTTATGTTGGGGATTGTGGGTGGTTGTTTCCTGTCTTTGTGTTTTGTCTGCACCAGCTAGGACTGTGACGGTTAGTTTGTTTTGTCATTTTGTATAGTGTCTTGTTTTGTGTTAATTATATCATGGAAAATTACCACGCTGCACATTGGTCCTCAGATCCTTCTCGCCTCTCCTCGTCTGAGGAGGAGGACGACTTAGACTGCCGTTACAGTGTGTGTGTGTCTAAATGTCAAAAGCACAACTGCCATACAGGCAGTTTATCATCTTAGTAAGGTTTTTGTACACCATATACTAGAAATCAAAAATGTTTGTGTGTTTTTATTTACAGCTTGTAGTGGCACAACAGAGGGGAATGAGAATGTGCCAGCAAAGAAAACAAAACACCCTTCAAGATGGAAAGGAGAGGTTTGGAAGAGAAGGAGGATGGAGGGTAAATCCGCTTTTGTCTAGAAGGGATACAGCTTTTGTTAAAATTGTTCTTTTAGTAGCAGGTTAGGAGAATTGATGTAGAAAATGTATTTTATTCCATGCTGAAATGTGTCTGATTTGCATACTATTAACATGATTGATAGTAACATTTAGATATTGATTGTTGTTTGACTGATCAACCTTGATATTTAATTCTGAATTAAAAATGTAACATCACACTTGGAGCAAATATTTTTAGTACGCATTCACCATCACATCTACTTGTAAAATGAATTGTCATTAATGCTATTTAAATTGTAAAATTCGAGTACCATTTACCTTTTTATGAAATTGAGCACATTGATAGATATTAAGTCAACTGTGAATAAGACCTTAATTGAAACTGTCCAGCCTACAAACTTTGTTTGACGTCAGTCTTCATTGGAAACTACCTGTGCTGGAAGACATCTCCACTAATAAATGAATGTCAAATAAATTGCACTAATTTGTTGTCGCTGTCACAGTTTGCCATGAAGTGTAAAATGAAATTACCAAACAACATTTTTAACTAGTACTTAAATAGTTTTCTGACTGGATACTTTTTACTCTTACTTGAATGGTTTCTTAAGAGGCATACTTTTACTTGAGTAAATTACAATCTAAGTAATAGTACTTTTACTGAAGTACATATTTTCCGTACTCTACCCATCTCTGTAAATTATACATAATCTAATTATAAAATGTGGGCGAGCATCCACACTGGAGGAAAGTAGCCTAATCGGAGTGTTTCATCATTACACATCACCCCTTGTTACTGTACCCGAGCCCAACAAGGCTCTGATTGGTGAACCACTGATCCATTCACAGCTCTTTGTTTGTTGGCAAGATTAGGGATTTCACACAATGCTTTAACATACAGTGTTTTTACAATTTACATATTTGACACACTTTAACATACATGATTACAATGTGCATGTTCATTTATACAGTAGTTATTATTCAACATGTCCTCCCTTGGGATTTTAACTCAAAATCTCTTTGTTCACGGCATTCCAATCTTCTTCCTACGCCACCATGTCTGTGTCATTTATCAGTTAATCTGACTGTTCTCTCATCGTTGATTTGATTTACTTATTTCAGTTGAGTATGTTGAGTTCGCCAGTTGAGTATGGGGTCCCTTATTGGGACCATGGTTAGGTCATTGGTGCTTGGTGCTGGTGGCCTGGGTTCAAGATCTGCTAGGGGAGACACACTACTCTCACATTCTTAGCAATATACTGTATGTTAATGTAGTTATTTGGCAACAGTTACAACACCCCTAACTGATCTAATTAAAATTGGTTTCTCATTGAAAGATGGGAATCTGTAGGATTAGCCTTTGAGCACAAATTATTACCACATGTCCACTACCTCTCATAAAAATATCAGTATTTATTGATTCTATATAGTTGAGCATGTCTTCTTGTAGTCAAAGTGTGTCAAATATGTGTGTGGGTGTACGTGTGTGCGTGTGCGTGTGCGTGTGCATGTGCGTGTCCATAATCATGCCAATAGAAAGCGATGTAAATGGAAACAGTAACAAGGCATGGTGTGTGTAATGAAAACTTTTTTTTTTGTGCAAATTTTTCTTTGGGAACACACAGAAATGTTACTGCAGCGTTCCCATGAAAAGTGTGTAGAACATTTCTTATCTATTATTCTAAGAACATGGCAACCATTTTCTGTGTATGTTTGGTGGGACATTAATGGAATATTTTCCTAACCCTCAGAAAACTGGACACAGGAATATTCTTGCAACATTCCCATGCGTGTCTAGAACATTAATATTGGATATTCGGAGAACATGGCAACCACGTTCAGGGTAAATTCTGTTAGACATTTAGGGAATGCTCCCCTAACACTAATGGCAAAACATGCTAAATAGGTTTTCAGGAGGTTTTTGCTAACATAAATAAAATCTTCCCCTAACTAATGGAAAGCTGGACACTCAAACTGGGTCAAATTTGGGTAACATTACAAAAACGTTCTCTCTCCTAAATAAAATGCTCTGGGTATATATATCTCTATGGTGTATTCATTATATTTATATAAAATATAATTTTAATGTGAAAAGAACATATAGATGAATAGCATATAGCTTTTCCTTTTTTCTGTGTTTTGTAGGATACATTTAATGTATCAAAATGTCTTTGAAAATACAATGCAATAATCTAGCCTTTGATTGGAGAAAACGTATGTTTCACTTAGACAATCAATTAGTACCAGTAACTCACATTTACCTATTTGCGGAACATTGTGGGCTATGTCAAAATGAGACAATAAATTGATCATCCATTTTTGAAAGGTTGCTTTGATATTTTATTTTGCTTTCTCTTTACCCAAAATAATTGTATTGGCTTGCTCTCTCTTGCGATTGGCTGTCGTCTGTTTCCGGGGCTCACAGTAGTGACGTTTCACGGTTTGCTTTGAGCGGATTTTGGCTAGAAGGGATTCAGCTTTTATCAAATTAACGTCAAAAGTTGAAATGTTTTGCATTTTAGTTAACCCTTCCCATAACATAATTATCCTACGTTAATTATCATAACATGCTGCGTAAATTATCTTAACATGCTGCGTAAATTATCTTAACCTGTTAGTACGAAAAGTCAAATCTAACAAAAGCTGTATCCCTTCTAGCCTTAACCGCTTTGAGCTTGTAGACCAGTTTGAGAAAGACTGGGGGAGAATGGCTGCCAGTGGAGGTTAGCGTTTCTTGATTGTTTGTGTTGACGATTCAAACTTATTTAACGCATTTTAAAGTTCCATAATTCATACTGAAGGATATATAACCGAGGTTACACTCTGACAAAAGTCATAGACAATGACTTCTCTTTGTTTTAGCTACAAGTGAAGCTGTAAGCGAATGGCTTATTTAAAAAGTGTGCTAGCTAGTTAGCATTGCTATAACCTTAGCTAACTCGATCAGATAGATGGCTAGCTAGTACAGCCGAGTCTGTAAACAATTGCATGTCTTTGTATGCAAATGACAGTCGTGGCTAATACTGTCAACCTGTTCGTAGCTATCTTAGCTTTTATTAATAGTTGTCAAAGTGTGTAGTTAGGTAGTTGACTAGTTTAATATCAACCACTACTATAGTTAGCCAACAGAAAAGTAGATATGTCCAGTTAGCCACAGTACTTAACCTAACCACGTCTCATCCTGACGAACAATGAACGGTGGTTGGCCAGCTAACTGGCTAACTCCATTTCAACATCATGAGCACGATATCTTTAACGATCAAATTAGATTCGTGGCTATCCGTTAGGTGGTTTTAGTGACCGTTTTGACTGGTTTAAGGGCTAAAAGATTGCTTTCTAGCTACTTTAGCCGGCTAATAATGCCGCGGATAACTTGCTCTGGTGCTATGCAACTGTGAGTTTCTAATCCGCAGAGCTAGCTAGCTTGTTGTGAAAGCCTCGTTGTTTTAGACGGGTCTTTGTTCTGTCATTATGGTCTGTCATTAAGTTAACTCGAGCACACAAGTTGAACTGGGTGGGGGATTTCCATGGTACACTGGTAACGTTAACGTTACCACTACAAACAAGGTATATCAAGTATCGAAAAGTAATTTTAGTTCAGTAATAGATTAATGCTACAAATCTCCACGTGTTGTAGCTAGAGTATTTGTTCTCCACTCTGTAAAGTACACTTGACTCAATTGTGCTGCATATAGCTAGCTAATGATGCCACTAACGTTAAGTGATCTTATTTACTACCAACATAATTTAAAAATCTGTAGCCTTTTGTTTGTGACTCTCATGTCAGTGTTGTTTAATCCATCATTTTTAAAAGGCATGTTGTCTCTTTCATGTTTGTTCCATAGACGTAGGCAAGCTGTTACAAGTACAGAATGTGACTCCTGCGAACACAACCTACAGTGGGGTTGATGCCGTTCATGCCTGTAACATCCTCCAGCAGCTCAAAGCCTTGTATGATGAAGCACAGCTCACAGACATTGTCGTTGAGGTGGACCATGGCAAGACATTTCCGTGTCACCGAAATGTTCTTGCAGCAATCAGCCCTTACTTTAGGTAGGTCAGATATGTGTGAGGCGTTTGCTTGCTTCTAGTCCTTTACATTTGGGGTATCACTTTGAGTTGAGGGAAATGTATTAGCTATGCTGAGTTTTTGAAGGGTCAAACTTTTATATGATAACAAATGCCGCAACTAGCCTGAGTGCCAATTTGTTTGCGCCATCATGCCAACTCTGTAACTTATTGTCATGTCAATGACAGCAATGGAGTAGGCAAGAGCCCAAACACATCTGGGATCAGAATATGCTGCAACACTGTTCAAGCTTTTATGCATTTTCTGTTTCCTCTTCTTCCTACCAGGTCCATGTTCACCAGTGGCCTTACAGAGAGCAGCCAGAGGGAGGTGCGGCTCATCGGGGTTGAGTCTGAGTCCATGCACCTGGTCCTGGACTATGCCTACACGTCCAGAGTCATGCTGTCCGAGTCCAATGTCCAGGCCCTGTTCACGGCAGCCAGCATCTTCCAGATCCCAGCCCTGCAGGACCAGTGTGCCCTGTTCATGATCAGCCGTTTGGACCCCCAGAACTGCACCGGGGTCTACATGTTCGCAGACGCCTACGGCCACCAGTTGCTGAGGGAGCGCTCCCAGGACTACATACGCAAGAAGGTGGGTTTTATTCAAAGAACAAGCTGTTCTCTTACACTGTTATGCTTCACTTTGCTCGCCTTTTGGGAAGGATTAATGTATGGATCTGTTGTTAATATGGCCTTATAACTACAGTAATGTGAGAACACATTGAAGTACATATGGTAGATGACACACTAAATAAGATTTAGATAAGTATCCCAGGTCTGCGTCTGTTAGTTGAGCATGCTGTGACAGATGAAATGTAACATGCGGTGTTGTGCTGTGTTGTAGTTCCTGTGTGTGGCATGGGAGCAGGAGTTCCTCCAGCTCACCAAGGAGCAGCTGGTGAGCATCCTGAACAACGATGACCTGAACGTGGAGAAGGAAGAGCATGTGTATGAGAGCATTGTGCGCTGGTTGGAGCACGACAGCCCTCGCAGGGAGACCCACCTGGCTGAGGTGTTTTCTCAATGCATCCGACTGCCCCTCCTGGATGACTCTTTTCTCAGCCGCATCCCGGCCCCTTTCGCCTGCGCCCTCTCTCTGTCCAGGGAACCTGCCGAAGCCAAGGCACGTCTCAACGGCTGCTCTCAGCGCCTGGGCATGACCGCCTCCGAGATGGTCATCTGCTTTGACGCGGCACACAAACACTCAGGGAAGAAGCAGACCGTGCCTTGCCTGGACACTGCTGCTGGGAAGGTGTTCAAGCTCTGCAAGCCCCCCAATGACCTGCGGGAGGTGGGCATCCTGGTGTCATCGGAGAACGACATCTTCATCGCTGGGGGCTATCGCCCTAGCAACAGCGAGGTGTCCATCGACCACCGGGCGGAGAGCGACTTCTGGCAATACGAGCATGCAGGGAACCGTTGGCTGGCGCGTTCGCCCATGCTACGGGCCCGGATCGGCTGCAGGCTGGTCCACTGCTGTGGGAAGCTGTACGCCCTGGGGGGCCGTGTGTACGAAGGGGATGGAAGGAATGCACTGAAGTCAGTGGAGTGCTACGATGCCAGGGATAACTGCTGGACTGCCGTCAGCCCCATGCCTGTCGCCATGGAGTTTCACAGCGCTGTGGAGTACAGAGACCACATCTACATCCTCCAAGGTGAGTCGGGATAGTGAGCGACTATGGGACCTTGAAATGCAGTGGGAAAAAGCTTCAGGAGAGGTATTTTATTTTTCCAAGCAAGTTGACTGAGAATACATTCTCATTTACAGCAACGACCTGGGGAATAGTTACAGGGGAGCTAAATGAGCCAATTGGAAGCTGGGGATGATTAGGTAGCCATGATGGTATGAGAGCCAGATTGGGAATTTAGCCAGGACACCAGGGCCAACACCACTACTCTTACGATAAGTACCATGGGATCTTTAGTGACCACAGAGAGTCAGGATACCCGTTTTAATGTCCCATCCGAAAGACGGCACCCTACACAATGTCCCCAATCACTGCCCTGGGGCATTGGGATCTTTTTTTAGACCAGATAAGAGTGCCTCCTACTGGCCCTCCAACACCACTTCCTGCAGCATCTGGTCTCCCATCCAGGGACCAACCATGCTTAGCTTCAGAGGTAAGCCAGCTGTGGTATGCTGCTGGCAGGTGTAGGAGACTAAATAAATATAAAGCTACAGTTCATTCTTTTTTCAAAATGTGTCTTAACACTGGTGCTTCTTTTCTCTGTTTAACAGGTGAGTACTTCTTCTGTTTTGACCCTCGCAAGGACTACTGGGGCCACCTGTCCCCCATGAGTGTACCCCGGAGCCAGGGTCTGGTTGTCTTACACAAGAACTGCATCTATTACATCGCTGGCATCTGCAGGAACCACCAGCGCACCTTCACCATGGAGGTCTATGACATAGAGCAGAACACCTGGGCCCGCAAGAGGGACCTTCCCTTCGACCAGGCCACCAGCCCCTACATCAAGGCTCTGCTCCTCCAGGGCAAGCTGCACCTGTTTGTCCGAGCCACGCAGGTCATGGTGGAGGAACACGTGTTCCGTACCAGCAGGAAGAACTCCCTCTACCAGTATGACGACGAGGCGGATGCTTGGACCAAAGTCTACGAGACGCCTGACCGCCTCTGGGACCTGGGCCGCCATTTTGAATGTGTGGTGGCCAAACTGTACCCGCAGTGTCTTCAGAAAGTGCTCTGAGAGGGCCTTGGTGAATGGGTGACAGGTAGCCTAGCGGTTAGAACATTGGGCCAGTAACCGAAAGGTTGCTGGTTCAAATACCCGAGCCGGCAAGGTGAAAATCTCTGTGCCCTTGAGCAAGGCACTTAACCTTAATTTGCTCCAGCGGCGCTGTACTGATAAGGCTGATCCTGTAAAACATCACATTTCACTGGACCTATCTGGTGTATGTGACAAATATTTATTGGGTTGAACCCATCCGGGAGGAGGGAGCGTGAGGTCCTGCTTGTCTTGTGCCTGATGCTTTCCTGTTTTGCACCACAAGGGCAGTTAAGAGTTTAGTCTTAAAGCATTAAAATATAAGGTTTAACACGATCAAATGGGGGTGCTTTCAAAAGATTGCAGTATTTATTTATTTTTTCTTCCACTCAGCACCAAATACCCAAACTGATGCTTGTTTTACAGCCCAATGAATTATAAGTGCAATTATTATGTTTGCTTGTTGTTGAGCCATTTTGTTCCATTTAATCTTAAAAGCATATATAGGTTAACATTTTTACAATTGATTGACATGCAGTTGATGGATCAGATGAAGTACCCTCTAGTTATGGAACCGCGACATGTTAGCATAAAGTGAAAATTATATATATATATAAATCATAAAAATGTTATATATATATTCATACGGGTAAGATGAGCAGTGTTGCTCATTTGTAGGTTGTTAGCTCAGATTGAGGTTTTTTTGTCTGACTTTTGTATTGATTTGAATGATTGCTCCCTACAGCAAGTTCGTCTTTGTGGAAGTGTTTATTAGTTGTGTATGAAGTGTGCTCGTGATTTAGATCAATTTAGTATTATTGCCATGTGTGATCGGTATGATGCTATTTTCTGAAACGAATACTTTTCTTTCAAGAGAAGGCCTAAGTTGTCAACCAATGTGCTATTTGGCTTCGTTGCAGTTGGATTTATACTTTTTCAATTTGTAGACTAATGCAATGGACTCTCAGAGCTGGCATCCATTTTGTTGCAACGAGTTTCACATGCCAAGACAACTTAAGAGAAGTTAGACGATTCACTCTCCACATTGGAGAAACAAGTCAGATGTGTGGTTGGCCAAGATAAGTGCGACATTTCGAACCAGGCAACAGTTTGCTTTGATAGCAACTTAACAGAAGTCAGATAAGGAATGAAGGGACATGGTTCAGGCTGATGTATTGATTTGGCCAAAGTGTGGGCAGCTCGCTGCAGAATAGTATTTTCTGTCGTATTTTTTTTTCAGCATGTCTGGTATTCATTACAATCTGCTTTAAAAAAGTGTTTGGGTTAACCTACCTCTTAAATGCCAAAATGCATTTAAGAACTTGTTTTGGTTAATCTGAAAAGTTGATGAAGTTTCAAGTAGCTATAACTAAGGAAACTTTGATACAATTAGGTAGGGGTGGGACGATACCAGTATCGCGATACTTCTTAGTATTGTGGCAAGGAAACAAAACATGAAGCAGATTTAACTTCTTTAGGATAACAGTCCTAAAGTTGGAAACATACCTCATTATGTTATCCGGAGTCACCTTTATTTATTTTCCAAACTATAGCACAATATTTTACATACAGCAGGTTTTTAAAGGGCCAAAGCAGGTGGTCTGCTTCGTGTTTTCATTTTTGCCATTGATAAAATATTGCAATGCTGGTATCGTCACAGCCCTACATTTAGGTTTACGCTCGTTGAAGTGCATTACATTTTGTTTTCAAGCCTAATTTGGGTACTTACCTTTGCTCGTTGAAATGTTTCAATATTTGCCTGTGTGGCTGGCTGCTGTACAGTAGTTGTCTGAGGAGGAGTAAAGTAGAGATTGTTGGTGTATAATTTAGTGCAGATCCCAAGGGGGATGTCATTGTGCCTATGGGTGGGTGGGTGGGTGGGGGCATCCAGATAGTAGTCCTGTGTGTTTAGCCTGGCGAGGTAGTCTGTCTCAAGTCTTATTTATCATTGCACTGAATCACTCTTCAACGGTCCGTCACTGCAAACTTGACCAAGCAGCACCCACCTGGACAGAGCATTACCACAGAGAGCTTCTTTTCTACATGAATCCATCTGTATGCTATGACATTGAGAATAACTAACTATTGGTGCTGCTTTTTTGATGATCTTGTATATATTAAATAAGTAACAGCAATTGATTGACGTTCCCCATGGAACTATAACAAATTCAATGACGTCAATTTCCTCATGCAGGTTCCTGTGTCATCTTTGCACTACATATGATCATTTATTTGATCTCATATTTAAAACATTTCCCCAAAATATATCATTAACCACAAAGCAATCTTGGGAAATGCAGTTCTGTCTTCACAGAATTTGAAATGGAGAGTAGTATGGAAACGTTCTGTTTGTAGCTGTGGACATGAACTTTTGTAAAGAAAAATAGTGCACATCACTTGGCACTGGTTTGCTCTGGCCAGAGCAGTGCCCTCCATGGGTGAGGAAGGAGAAAAGGGGTTTCCCCAAATGCCTAAAAACTCAGTCACATGGGAACCAGGAATGGACAACTCAGGATTTCTATTGATAAACAGTACTGTATTTAAATGTCTTGTTTCATGTGTAATATACATTTGCTGTACTTGCACAGTTTTTTACAACTTTTTTTATTTTATAACTTGAAAAGTAGAAATGTTATTTTCAATGGCTGTTTTTCCATTTTCTATGTTTAGTTATAGTAGAGCGATTCTGTTCTGTATCCCACACAAGATGAATATCTGCTCATAAATGTAAATATTCTCAGTAGTTTTGCTTTACCAAAACTTCACAATAAGCATATCTGTAAGTCCAATGTTACATGATCTCCAACACATCAGTTTTGTGAAATACTTAAAGCGTACAACGAATCAGCCAGTCAATGTGCTTTCTGTGCAAAAGATATAGTTGGCCTTGTGTGGCCATGCCCAAACTCATTCAAGCCCTGTATGTATGCATCCTGCATGGATGGCTACTACCAGTGGAATCTTACTGCTTTTCTTTTTGTTTGCTGGTTTGTCTGTGTAGTATGGGGAATAGTGGTGGTTGAGCTCAACTGTGAAATTCACATTGCACATCATTTGAGAATAAAATGACAAGTGAAACCATAGAGACTTTTTATTGCCATATGATTATTTGGTGCTGAATGAATGTTTTCTAACTTTTTATTCCCCTTGTAGCCTATACTCCGTGTGTGTGTTATGCATATGTGTGTATATATTATATATGTTTGTGCATATGCATGAAGCTATTTTTGAAAGTAGGCTAACCTAGATCACATTCATGTAACATGTTATGAGACATGATACCCATCACCAGTTAGTTACAAGGTTGCAACTTTTGTAACAAATAGACCTAGTTGACATCCCTGAGTACCGACATTCTTGTGACCTTTTTAGTGAAAGATAAGACAATCAGAAATAGATTTGTGTTTGGCTAAAAGATAAACCGGCCAGAATTGATAGCCTAGGAGCCTAAAATGCTAATTCCTAGACTTTTGGGAGCAGAAGACAGTCACCGTTCTAATTCAATGAACCAATAGGGGCAAATGAGGTACACATGTCTAAAGTCGACTGAAAAATCAAATCGATGTTTCAGAAACTTTGTGCGTGAACTGGGAGTTTAAGTTCTTCGCTATTCGTCACCAAGGTAAGATCGTTTTATTTTTTTGTCTTGCATCCAATGTATAATATTTTGACGCGCTTCAAATTTCTGTTGTGTGTATGTATTCCAAGTCGGATATCCACGTGTACAAACCACAGTTGAGTCTTAGTTTGCTGAAGGTAGCACAAATCATCATTAGGCTACTTCTGAAATTACATTCTTAGAACCTAAACTAAAGTGCCCTCGTTCGTTTACGTGCTGCGGTGTGCGTCTCATCATCAGGTAGACTGATGCAACTTCCATATCCCTCTGAGACACGAAAAAAACAAGTTTGGGATTTTTTTCACATAACATAAGTGTCGGAGGTGGAAAAAAAGTTAACAAATATTTGTATATATTTTATTGTAAGTGCAAAATTGGCCTCTTTAGTGGTCATTATGACGTAAATATAGCTAAATTAATATTTCAGTCAATGGGTAGTGCAGATGAAAAACAACTACAGAGGATATTTCTTGATAAACTCGTATTTAGGTCTTATTTAGTGTCAACAAAAATTATTACACAGTCCTGACACCCTGAGTCAAACAATTGGTTTGGGTAAATAAAGTGATGATTTGATTGACTGCTCTCTGTGGTGATTCATCTGCTTTCTAAAAAAAAGGTACGTTCAAGATTATGTTTTTGCTTTCATGAAACACTTAGATCATCATCCTCCTCCCTTCTATCAACAGAAACATGTCCCCTGCACCAGCATCTGTTCTGCGGGACACCCCTCCGGACGGGGGCTGGGGCTGGGCTGTGGTGTTTGGGGCCTTCATCTCTATCGGCTTCTCGTATGCCTTCCCCAAAGCCCTCACGGTCTTCTTCAAAGACATCCAGCTGATCTTCGGTGCCTCCTACAGCCAGATTGCATGGATTTCTTCCATCATGCTTGCAGCAATGTATGCCGGTGGTGAGTAGACATGCATGTAGCCAAGCAGCTCTGAGTCAGCATTGAGTCAATTATGACCACAATGCACAGCTTATGTATTAAGGGATGCATGGCTTGTATGGAGCATTTTAGTTGTTTGTTTTGTCATCCCTAAAATGTAGGCCTATATCTTCCATGTGAGGACTCATTGTAATAGCTGTAACTGATCAAGAGTAATGAGTATTGCTGTGTTCAAATTATTATGAATGCCTAAATATTAAAGTCTTTGTGCAGTTGTCTCCTCTAAAATCATATCTATTATTCAGGGATAATAACATCTGTTTGTAGTTTATTTAGTAAGTTTACTAGTTGAAGAAAATACTGTAGTAGGCTATTTAAGATAAAAGACAAGCAATTGTAAGTAACCTAACCTACTTAATCATGTTGATAGAATAAACACCTTGTTGCCTCTTACTTTAGTACACTGATCTTTGACAGCAACCTCTTTCATCTTGGAAAACTGTAAATGTAATATATTGAGTAAAACTAACTGCTAAACCAGTGGCTGCGTCTTGCTGCCTATTGTTAGGCTTCATATGGAAGGGTTAGAAATGGGTTGTTCATGTGCTTTTGCATCTGACACAAATTTGGATGTTTAAACAAACCCACTCTTTGACTTATCATTGGGGCCGTGCAGCGGCAGGTGATTCACCCTGGGGCACGTTCAGTAGGCCATCATGGAGTGATCCAGGTCACAAATGTCTGGACTGTCAGTTGCAAATGTTATTTATTTTGTCTATCCTTGCTCTGTTTGCATGAACATTTGTATATTCATAATTGTCAGTCTGTGGCTCAAGTGTAAGGATGTTTTATAATGCACCTTCAATGACTCATTAGATGACACTGAGATATTATAACAGAATGATCCAATTGAAGTTGGAGGTAAATCCATCAGTGGCTGCAAGGTTAAAAGACGACAGGGCGCCTGACTCACCTGCATTCACCAGCATAGAGAATTCTGTGAAATATTCCCACGCACAGTGGCAGAGGCACATGTCTTTATCATATTGTCCTTGACTCGGCTTTTGCAATGTCACACAGTGGAAAAAAGACAGGGGGAATATATCAGACATGGGTTCAGTACATTTGGGCCTCACAACAAGTCCCTATGGGACAAACGTGACAACATTTCAGGGGACCTATGACTTAGGGAGCCAGAGTGATAAAGTTCTAATGGGTGAGGAAATTGTGATGATGTCTGGGATGCCACCCCAAAGTGACACAGTCACTAGGAAGACAGGGTCTGTATGTACACCTAGTCTCTATATCCACACAGGGTTTACTAGGCTGAATTCATCTGTTCAAGCAATGGCTAAGGTCACTGTTAGTGTAACGGATGTGAAATGGCTAGCTAGTTAGCGGGTACGCGCTACTAGCGTTTCAATCAGTTACGTCACTTGCTCTGAAACCTAGAAGTAGTGTTGCACCTTGCTCTGCAAGGGCCGCGGCTTTTGTGGAGCGATGGGTAACGACGCTTCGTGGGTGTCAGTTGTTGATGTGTGCAGAGGGTCCCTGGTTCGAGCCCGGGTATGGGCGAGGGGACGGACTAAAGTTATACTGTTACATTGGTGCCGTGACCCGGATCACTGGTTGCTGCGGAAAAGGAGGAGGTTGAAAGGGGGGTGAGTGTAACGGATGTGAAATGGCTAGCTAGTTAGCGGGTACGCGCTACTAGCGTTTCAATCAGTTACGTCACTTGCTCTGAAACCTAGAAGTAGTGTTGCACCTTGCTCTGCAAGGGCCGTGGCTTTTGTGGAGCGATGGGTAACGACGCTTCGTGGGTGTCAGTTGTTGATGTGTGCAGAGGGTCCCTGGTTCGAGCCCGGGTATGGGCGAGGGGACGGACTAAAGTTATACTGTTACATTAGGATGACATGTTTTTATGTAATAGCTAATCCAGAGATTTCTTCTGTATCGTGTAGATAGGTACATATGAAAGTGTATCTTTTTATCTATAGATTCAGCTGTAGTAAAAAAAAAAAAATGTTTACGCTGTAATGACTAAACATAGCATTTTGGATAAAAGACTAGATATGGAGAAAGAGTACCTCTGGAGGTGATTATAAGCAGATTTGATAAAAAAACTAAACAGAAATAAAATGAGGATGCTAGTTATTATTTGAACACGTGCAGTGTACAGCTGCTTTTATATGCAGTATAACACCAAGGTCATTGTCATAATGTCTAATTGACGAGTGAAATGATTTGTTTTTTCACATTTAGCTCGTCCTTTTGATGTGCATAAGTCCTGATCAATGTAGAACGATTTAAAATGTGTTTTTTAATGTATGAAATCAATTTTGGACAATGGATTCAGCTGTATGCCAAAACTGTAATCTTCTTATTGTTTACTAGTTATTTTCAATTATCACCCGCCTTGCAGTATCATTCCAGCACTGACTAGAAAGGCAGCATGTTGAGATTTCAATATTCGTGTCAGCCTACATATTTTTTTGATTGATGCTCCCTCATTTGTTTTTGTTAAATGAATTGAAGGGAATGATTTAGTGACTATTTAAATCCTCTGGTTTTAGCAGGGAACAGAAGTGGGTGTTAGGTTGTATGATGCTAAAGGACTGTTGTACATATTCTCTGTGGCAGGGTTTTGAATGAAGGATAAAGAGAGACAGAATATAGAAGGCTATTTAATGATTGATCACACTTTTCTGTGGGAACATTATCAGGAGAAATGCAAATTAGGCACTGGTCTGCTTTGCTTATGTAGGTAAGATAACTATTTAGAACATCAGCCATCTATTCACGCCCGACAAGTTACTTTGTGTGGATATTTGAACAGCAGTGCATTAGGGGTAACGTAAGATCAAGGGTTAGGTTTCGGGAGGGATCTATCAGTCCGATGTCAACTGCCTATCTATTATCTCAATGCTGCATGAACCTAAGACGAACACTTTCTCTCCCCTTTTCATCTCTCCTCTCTCACTTTTTTCTTTGCAGGACCTATCAGCAGTATTCTGGTCAATCGCTATGGAAGCCGGCCTGTGGTCATAGCTGGTGGAGTGATGTGTGGCGTTGGTATGGTTTCTGCTTCTTTTGGCAATACCATTACGCATTTGTACATATGCGTAGGAGTCATTGGAGGTATGGTACCCACTCATACCATACATTTGATTGACATGGCTTGTTTTGTGATTGATGTGTATATTATGTGTGGGCCAACAGAAACAGAAATCACTTGTTTTTAATGCCATTAAAGTTGACTAATGAGAGATACTAATAGTTTCTGTAGGCCTAATCCATAAGCTTACTATTTGCTCTAAATGTGAAAACCTAAGCAATTGAATTATTGGTTCTATTGAAGATACTGTAGTGGATTCATTATACATAAAACACAACTTTAGATATAGGCCTCAGAGTTTTCTTCAGGAAAGACATCTGGGACGATGGCTGGACTCGTTGGAGGTTGTGTATGTGAAGTAAAGTGTGAGTGAACTAGTCTCCTGACAGGGTCTTAGACTTGTTTACCCCCCCGCTAGACCAACCCTCTTCCATCTCTCAACCAGCCCTGGTGGTGCTCCTCTAGGGGTGCGTATCCTCCCTGGGTGGCCCAGGTCTCCCTGGCTTGGCTGGCATACAGTCTGTTTGGGCCCAGGGAGTCTCTCAGCCTCTGGGCTTGGGCCGGAGCACTGTGAGGACAGCACAGGTGTAATTAAGATGGTGTCATTCCGGTTTCCAGAGAGCATGGTCTACCAGGACCCCTGTTCTTTCCCGTAGGCTCCAGTCCTGGTCCCCTCACGGGAGTCGCCGCCATCCTCCACCCAACGAGACTCATTAGCCAGCGCCAGACCCGCAGGCCTGGAAGATTAATAGAGGGAGGAGGTGGCTATAGCTATAGGGCCTTGTGTTGTGTTCTAATCTCTCTGCATCCCCTCTGCCCTGGCCCGGTGAGATGCGCTAGCTAGGCTAACACACACATCCCTTTCTCACATACATCTTACCAGTCCGTTGAAAGCTACCACAAACACCCTGTGAGTTTAGATGGTAGTTGAGATACAGAACTCCTTGTAAATGCAGCTACCATTTAAATGGAATTGATTTTCTTAGTTTGTACCCTCTAAAAGAGACAAATAATAAATCAAATGAGTATTAATTTCTAATCAGTGTACTTTAATGAGGCTCCTAATTCAATCAAGTTGAGACAGCAATAATTGTTGACCACCTCTTTAGACAATGGAGGTGAAAACTAATCAAAATCTGTGTTGGCATTATGCCATTTTAATCCAGGAGGAATGCATACTATATTTTTTTATCTGTAAATTTCGTAAAATAAGGCTTTGGAAATTGTGTAGCTCAGTGGGCATTAGTGTGGGAGCAGCAGACATTTAGCAAATGTTAGAATGATGGAATGGGTCAGTCGAGGTCGCTACCTGGAGCTCTACATCTTAAAGTGAAGACTCATTTAGAGAATAAGATGCTCATTTACAGGCTGAAATGCTACTAAATTGGATTTTTGGGAAAGGAGGTGGTAGTGAATGGACTACCCGGAGCCTGTAATGTATTGCCATTTAAATGGAGAAATCATTTCTGAAATTATTCCTGCTTTCCTTAATGAGATTTTAGTAGGCAATGTTCAATGAGATGGAACCTTAATGTGCACAAAGTAGAATTGGTCTTAATTTAATCCTGCAGTACCAGGCGTTTATGTCAAGGTTTTAGCCTCTGAAAATGGAACTTGTGAACGTGACTGCTCTCCTCTCTTGTATTTCCCGCAGGATTTGGTCTCTCTTTTAACCTCCAGCCATCCGTCACCATCATTGGGAAGTACTTCCAAGTCAAGAGGCCGTTAGCCAATGGGTTGGCCATGGCAGGAAGTCCAGTCTTCCTCTGTACCTTAGCACCTATCAACCAGTTCCTGTTTAACCAATTTGGCTGGAGGGGCAGTTTCTTCATCCTGGGAGCTCTGCTGCTCAACTGCTGTGTTGCCGGCTCTCTCATGAGGCCCATTGGTCCAAAGCCAACTGGAGACCAACTCACGCAGACAAACGGAACCCCAAAGAAACCTACCACTGACCGGTCTGAGGCCCAGGTGAATGGACACAACACACAGTTGGAGAAAGGCTGTTTGGACAACTTCAACAAGTTACTGGACCTCTCGCTCTTCAAACACAGGGGCTTTCTGATCTACATCGTAGGGAACGCGGTGATGTTCTTTGGTTTCTTCGCCCCTGTAGTGTTCCTGGCCCCTTACGCCCTGAGCCATGGCTTCGACGAGTATTCCTCCGCCTTCCTCTTGTCCATCATGGGCTTCGTAGACATGTTTGCCAGGCCGTTGACAGGGCTGATGGCTAACACTAAATGGATCAGGCCCAGGATACAGTACTTCTTCAGCTTTGCCATCATCTATAATGGTTTATGCCACCTGCTGTGTCCCTTGGCCAGTGGGTACGGGGGGCTGGCGGCCTACTCAGTGTTCTTTGGCATAGCATTTGGAATGGTGTGTGCCCTGCTGTTTGAGACGCTCATGGACCTGGTGGGGCCTCAGCGGTTCTCCAGTGCAGTGGGACTGGCCACCATCATAGAGTGCTGCCCCGTGCTCCTGGGACCACCTATTGGAGGTAAGCCTACACACTGCACACAGCACACAATCCCCCTCTCTCTCAAGTTAATACACAACCATACAGCTCTTAGACAACTAATGCTATGACACTTTTAGACAAACCTACTCCCTATTGACAAAGGACAAGCACTATTTCCCCTTTAGTCAACAAACACTCTCCCTCCATTTCCCCCAAGACCACCTCTCCATGGTCATTCAATACATGGCTGACAGTATCCCAGTGTTACGCATGCACTTGAGAGAACCTTTATTGTCAGAGTATAGGAAAAGTCCTACTTTAGAATAACTTTGGTAAATAAAGCAGAAAATGGATTTGGAGCAGAGAAAACCCGCCAGTCAGTTGTTCCCGTCTTTCTCACTCTGCTCCTCGGTCACGGCCGTGCGCTGCATGCTGCATGGTGCGGGAGTGGAGCCCAACTACTTTCCAGGGTGTCATTATTGTAAGACATTCCAGTAGAATTGGATTATCATCGGTGAGCAGGGCGGCCTGGAGCGCACTGCCTGCCCAGAGAAAAGCAGTAATTGGTCACGGTTATGTACTGTTGTAAATAAGCCGGGCCGCTCTGGCTTTCAGGGCACGCCCGCTAGAGGATTCGTCCTCTACACAAATGATGGAACATTTTTCGGAGCTAAGAAGCCGTAAGGGTAATGAAGGTCTCTCTGTGACTCTTTCTCTCAGTCTATTTTCCCCTTCTCTCTTTACCGGGTCCCCTCGGTCTAGAATAGACCTACTGCCACTGGCTGCAAACACAAGCTTAGAGAGTTTCAGTTATTGGAGTTACGGAAAACTTTGACCATTGCGATGTTACCAACTTCATTTGATTAGCTGATAATACAAGTCAAATCATTGACCCTAACCCCAAATCATAATTAGCGTGCACAATCTGGTACACTTTACTATTAAAACGATGGCATAAAGCTCTCTCGGAATTTAAGGTTTAAGATGAGAAAGACCTTTCCCAATAATAGCTTACTACTGATGAAATTAACATCAGGAGTCATTGTGCAAGGTTATTCCAAGACGGGTCTTCTTTTTTTAAACCACAAGCAGTGAGTTTTAGAGGACCTTTTTCCTTTCATGTTTTTTTGAGTGTGTAATCAAAAAGGTTATGTTTCCCGCCCATATTTCCCTGAGATTACTAGGGATAGCACACATGTAGAAAACTCTGTCTCCTACAGCCCACTTTCATTTTGGTCTTATTTGGCACAGAGGAGAACTAACAATGCTAACATTCTCTGCTCAGCCCAAGCTGTTAAATAACACATTTCCATGGAAGTGAACTTGCTTAGTCTTTGAACCACCTGTGGGCTTTCTCTGACAGAATACAAATGTTCTCCTCAGAGTGCTGCTAGAGCCCATCTCATTTCACAGTCTCTGAAATGGCAGACAGACACAAACGGTGGAGTGAAAAAGGAGGGAGAACGGGCTCTGTCAGAACACACTTCTCTTCTCCATACAAACTGGTTGTCTGTGTAGTCTGTCTGGTAGAAGTAGGATCACGTTTGTTGGCATTCCTATGCTTCTCTCTCCTCTGCAGAGTTTTAATGAGGTGTAAATGTATAGTCCTCCTGGTTGTTTTATGCGACCCTGTTCTGAGGTGCTCATTTAATGGGGGGTAAATAAGCGCCTCCCTGCACGTTGAGCGTTCTTCTCCAGAGGGCAGAGTCTCTACATTTCCCCTTACAAGTCTCCTCATTACAGCCAGCCTCGTCATGCCGCGCCATGCCTCCTCCCAAACCTGGGGGTCAGCCTAATTAGGAGAAAGTGAGGTAATTGGTGTAATTAGCCTTTTGCTTTCGGTGTTTAATGAATCTCAGTTCAGACTTCACTCATTAGAGGCCCGTACCTGGACCATAATGAAGCTATGAATACATTTAAAAAAGAGGTGACTCTGCCAGATGGACTTAATTACCATTCAGCCAATCAAGGGTTGCCTTAATGAGGGTGATGGTCATCTGCACACACCCACAGGATAGAACGCCATTAATCAGACCATGTCCCTGTTGCTGCTTTGTACTGGACCACGGGCAAAGTGACCTCCACACACACACACACACACACACACACACACACACACAACACACACACACACACACACACACACACACACACACACACACACACACACACACACACACACACACACACACACACACACACAGACACAGACACAGACACAGACACAGACACACACAGACACACAGACAGAGTGAGAGAGACAAGCTCATGCCTCCATCATCAACTTAATTGAAAATTGACTCATTAAGACCTGTCTTTTAATTGGTTTACCTAACCTGAAAACTGCCCTTCTATTTAACAACCTAACTCTGTGTTTATGTATAGTGGGGTGTTGTGTTGATTGTGTCTCCCAGATGATTCAATAATGCCAAACTGAGTAATTGACCATTAGTAACTGATGTTTGCGGGAAATGAGTCCATTACAGATAAACACCTCAATATAAGTTTGAAATATAGAGAGCAATCAAAGGCCCTGTCTCATTGCACAAACAAGGGGACGTTACATAAGATACATAAAAGGGATGTGGTTAAATCATGTAGTGTCGCTTTGCTGTGGGTGTTCGAGTGCTTGGAACTACAAGTTTCTTTCTGCATTTTTATAAAAATGGTGTTATTGACATAGCCTTGTTCTGTTTTATATTCTCTACCTATATAATTCATGTTGTTAAGTTTGAAAGAATACAAGATAAAAATAGCTGAAACCATTCAAACCAATGAGGGTTCGAACTTTAAAGCCAATTATCTCAGAATCCTCTTTTTACAGATAGAACCTTCTAGTTCCAAGCTCTTGTCTTATACTTTCTAAAGTTATTCATTGTGAATGAGTCAATGACCATCAACTGAGCAGACAATAGCTTGGGAAAGTACACTGTTGTCACAGTTGATCTTCCCTTCGTTAATCCATTTAGTGGTTCCTACAAACATCTGACTTGCATGATCCTGCAAATTGTTATACAGTATGCACAGACGGATGGACAGACAGTTGATTAGATGTTCACTGTGGAGGCTGAGTGAGTTGGGGAGGACTGCAGATCGATCCAGGGGGAGGTTCAAGAAGCTTATGGCTCCAATCGGATATAAACTCCATTTGTCACTTTCCTCTGAAGCGGGCTAGATTTTGATCGTTTTCAGAATCGACATGGCCACATTCCTGATTTGTTCTGGTGCAGCAGCCAAAATTGCCTTCCCTGAGAGCCGTGGCAAGCAAGGTCGGGTGTAATGGCTCCATGTCATGTCTCCAGTAGGATCTTTTACTCTACAGAACAGAGTTTGAAAAGCACATCTAAACCATACCCATGTTACACCTCCTGATTCACCTCGTGGAGAGAGATGGGGAAAGGCTTACCTTAACCCATAACAACCTGTTGATAGGAATATACTATAAGCAGGGGGGATTTTGTGGGCATCTTGTCTAACTATCCTTCCTATAACTGAACTTTTTATCTGATAGGGGGGGAAACTTAGCTACTTTATGTAACCTTCAGTAACATCTCCCCTCTCCTCCCCTTCAGGAGCCTTGGTGGACACCTTTGGTGACTACACGTACCTGTACCTCATGTGTGGAGCGGTGATGGTGTTCGCAGGACTCTTCCTCTTTGTTATGAACGTCTACAACTACAGGATGCTGGAGCGGGAGAGGCGGCAGGAGGAGGGACAGGTAGAGGAGGGCTGTGAGAGCCAGGACCAGGAGCAGGGGCTGGGGCTGAGGGAGAGGGGAGAGCCCTCCTCAGAGGAGCAAGGAGAGGCAGGGAAGGAGGCTAAGAAGCAACAAATCCCCTAGGGAGACGAATCAGAAACGGAAGAGACTAAATTAAGCCATGCATGATAACACTGTTTACAAGTACACTCTCATATATTGATGCCAGTATATCAGTATATAGGCCTACCCAATACTGTATATAGCCCACCCCCACACACATACACACAAACATACACACAGTACTACTAACCTTGGAGGGGGACACTCCTGAAGTTTTTACTCTTATGTTGTTTTTCCCCATGTAGCAGTTTCCCCCCCATGCTGACAAAGGCTGTTTGGAAAGAAGTACTTCTGACTGTATGAGATCAAATAGCAGTGTAATCCTTTCTGGGCCTTTATTTATTTATTTGAGCTGCCAGGTGTGCCACTTCCCGCTAGTATCGCAGTCCCAGCTAGTATCATTTTTTTTTTGTGCTCAGTAAATTCTCCTGGCCCTAGGTATACCGTATAAGTTAAAACCACCTAAAAATTATATTTACATTTATATTGAGTGTTATTCTGTGAATTTTGACAGTTAAATTCATACGTTATATCAATCATGAAACTGAACACACGTTTGCAGTTGAGATGTGTGTCACGTACATGCTGAGGTTGTAATATTTCAGCCTTGAGGTAGTCATGAACATTTTACTCTTCCACCTGTATTGATGTTTCAATGAGTGGATGAAGAATGCCACATGTTTTTACATGCACTGTTACAGACATAATGATGTCATTTTATATTCTTGTTCAGGATCCATTTATATTTGAATATGACCAAAATATATGTCTGCTTTTACATTTTCACATATAGATCATAGAATGAATGCACAAACAGTTTCAGCTGTTATGAAGTCTATGATGACAACCATGTAATTCATTTCTAGATAGGTTGCAACTTTGCATTAGTGTTTTTTGAAAGATGCGTTTATTGTTTTAAGATACTGATGGGAACTCACTTTTTTAAATGCTCTATTTGAAGAACTCTATTTGAAGTAAATATGATTGTTGAGTAGAGTGCTCAGCAATAAATGACATCATTATCATTCAGTATTTGCATATAATTATTTCATAAAGAAATGATATCAATTACAATTCACCAGATGTGAATACCCTGTCATTCACCTGTGTCTACTCATGTAGCTATTGAAATGGGTAAGATTATTGTTTCTTGTAATTTTACCATCACAATTCAGCTAAGGCAAAACCATGTCTGTGTGTTCTATTTCTTATCAGCATGTTAACATTGGGAGAGGAAAATGACAGTCAACATGGCACACAACATGGTGTCAAAGCCAGATTTACAATGCAGCCATGACTGTTTGTAGCTGTGTCCAATTTTTCACGCCAATTAGAACGCTGTGTAACAAGTTTGAAAATGTCAGCGCTAAGGGTGTGACTAGCTAATGAATCAAGGCCCCGATGTTCCAGGCTATGCACTCTGAGCCGCATGCAGTCTGAAACACTCAACAAATCACTACGCCAATAAGTTAGAACACACACCAGCCCACTGAGCCCATTCCAAGGTCCTGGGACATGACAAGGTGGTGGATGCCCCAGAGACCGGGGGATGGTCGCTGAGGCTGAGGATCTTATTATTATTATTATATTTGATTTCACCCCGTTCCCTCCACCCTGTTGACCCCCTACCCAACCCCCATCTACACCCTGTGTGTTCCCATAATGCCCCTTTATGCTTTTCCTCAGAACAACTTCCTGGTCTCTGGTGTGTCCACAGGGGTGGTTGAGTGACCAACCTCTCCACAGAACTTTGAGGTCATGTTGACACAACCTGGTCTCCGAGCATTTTGTATTATAAATCCGAGAGACTCCATTTAGTATGATTTGTTACGTTTCATATGTTATGTATACATTTGTGCATGTCCATCACCCATTTCATATGATATGTTATGAATTACCATTTGCAAAACGTATGATATGTTACGAATTCTGGCTAGGTGGCTAACACTAGATAGCTGGCTAACGTTATTTAGGCTAGGAGTTAAAGTTAAGTTTAGGAATTAGGTTAATAAAGGGTTAAGGTTAAGGGAAGGGTTATTTAACATGCAAAGTAGCTAAAAAGTAGTAAGTAGTTGAAATGTTGCTAATTAGCTAAAATGCTAAAGTTGTCCATGATAAGATTCATACTCGCAACCTTTGAGTTGCTAAAAATTCATGTTATATGCCTACCCATCCACCCTGATCAACCACCCTACATTTGTTTATTCATTAAGTAACCATCTGTCTTATGTAACCATACCAAATGTAACATACAGTGCATTTGGAAAACCCCTTGACTTTTCCCACATTTTGTTACTTTACAGCCTTATTCTAAAATGGATTACATTGTTTTACCCCATGACAAAGCAAAAACATTTTTTTTTAAACATTTTTGCAAATGTATTAAAAATCTAAAACTGAAATATCACATTTACATAAGTATTCAGACCCTTTACTCAGTACTTCATTGAAGCACCTTTGGCAGCGATTACAGCCTCAAGTCTTCCTGGGTATGACGCTACAAGATTGACACACCTGTATTTGGGGGGCTCCCAGGTGGCACAGCGGTCTAAGGCACTGCATCTCAGTGCTAGAGGCATCACTACAGACACCCTGGTTCAGATCCAGATTCTACATTGTAGAATAATAGTGAAGAAGTCGAAACTATGAAAGCTGTCATCAAGGCAAAGGGTGGCTACTTTGAAGAATCTCAAATATAAAATATTTTTTGATTTGTTTAACACTTTTTTGGTTACTACGTGATTCCATGTGTTATTTCATAGTTTTGATGTCTTCATTATTATTCTACAATGTAGAAAATAGTAAAAATTAAGAAAAATCCTTGAGTGAGTAGGTGTGTCCAAACTTTTGACTGGTACTGTACATGCTTCTCTTATGAAATTAGGATATAAGACACTGATTGGCAGGCCACATGGACATGTCAGTTCTAGTTAAGAACTAAGATACAATATGGAAATTAAAGACTCACTCTTTGTTAAGATAGTATCATTTTTAACTCAGATGAAAAGCCTAACGTAATAAGATGGATATACTGTTTGTTTAATGGGTGTTTTTCTTGACCTTGCTAATGCAGGTCTATAGTGTGTTTCAATTTAGAGTTGGCATGCACAAGAAACACAGTCAGGGCCGTGGTGAGATGGAGAGATATAGTCCCTCAGGGCTCAAAGAGCACCACCATCTATCAGCAGTAGACATTGAATGGGTTGTGTTTCTCTGAGCTTCACAGATTAGATAGGCATAGATGTTGTGCAAGCAGAACAGAGGCTACCAGTATGCTTATCTTGCTTCTGCTACTGTTGTAGGATCAAGCATAGCACACTGACACAACTCTGGGGAAACCTTCTGTCTTTCTATCTATCTGTCTTTGGAGATGACGTGTTCTAGTTATTAGTTTAGAGAGAACATCCCTGTACTCTGGAGTATAATGTCAGACCTGTACTATTTCCACACTAAGCAGCCCAGCAAGCCTTCAGTATGTGTTGTAGATGGGATGTTTGGTAATGTGTGATTCCCCATTGGAGTGTTCTCTGCGTATTTGTATTATTAACCATATGAAAGTGAGGTTCATCAAAGGTGGGTTAGGTTTGACAAACTTTTTTTTAACCCTCATACTACTGACGGGGGTCATTTTAACCCTCATACTACCGACGGGGGTCATTTTAACCCTCATACTACCGACTGGAGTCATTTTAACCCCAGAGACACATTTTCTATCATAGCCCAAAGGTGTTTTTTTTCTATGCTTCAAATTTTCATGACTTTGTCAATAAACTTGTTCTTAACAATTCTAAATCATTGTTTAGTGTTTCTGTATCAATATGGACTTCATTTTTTTTTCTAAACTAAAAATGTAAACACTGAACCAACCTTTATTTTCATATATGTTTCTCTGGAGACATAATAGCAAGTTATCCATACCACCAGAGGGTGGAGGGGGACCTGTCTCAGTGATTTTGACCAGATAGACAGATTATCTGCCGAGATATAGCTGTACCACGTATCAAATGACTGTGTACAAAACCAAAATTGCCTTATTTTTGTGCATATATAAATCTGCTAATGGTATACAACATATGCCAATTGTATAAATACTTGATAGAACTGCAATACAGAACTTAGATACACTCTGAATGTACACAGAGAGATGTATTGCTATGTTTTCTCCAAAAAGTAGTTATTCTAGGGCAAATCTAAAAAAGTATATATTTGAATCCAGATATTCTCTGGAGATGTACTGTTACGTTATACATATCCTCAGAAGGTGGAGGAGGACCTGTTGGAGTGATCATGGCCTGATAGACAGATCACCTGCAGAGATGGAGCACCTTATGGGCTCGCATATAGTTATAACTGGTTATAATGAGGTATGACTGTATTGGTGTGTATTTTGCCAAAAAATTGTTATTCTATGGAAAATTTTATATTAATACCAGAATTCCTATAATATCCTCCAATATTCTACATGTGCAACTTGTTATGGTATTTGCGTTGCTATAACATTTGGTTTGAAGTGACTTTGAGGATTTGGGCTAACTTTTTAAAGCCTCCTGCAATAGGCCCTACCACTCCCATTGTTTCACTAGCAGTAATGCTGATGCTAGCTGTAGGGTAAGTGAATAAATTAAACTAAGCCATAGTTTTGGTCATTGTCTCTCAGGATCAATGGATAAATAACTTTTTGTCACTAAAATTCAGTATATTAAAATGTTTTATGATATTACAATCAAATGATGGTAAATCTGCTTTTTAGTACTTGTGGATTGAACACATTTTTTTAAGGAAACATTTGTATTTAACTGTAATTTTGCTAAATGAATAATCTGTTTTGGTTATTTTCTATTTCATATAACATTATTTAAATGTATAATGATGTTTTGCTTTTTCCAATAGTTTCTTCTTGGGATCAAAATGACCTCAGATGGTGATCCATGCATGTAAAATATGTGACACGGATTGGCAGATCACAGTAGAATGTCAATTATAGTTAAGAACTAAGATACAATAGTCAAATTAAAGACAGTCTTCGTTAAGAAAGTGTAATTGCTACAGCAGGTGAAAAGCCTAACATGAAATAAGATGGATATACTGTTAGTTGAATGGGTGTTTTTCTTGACCCTTGACACCTGGTAATGCAGGTCTATGCTGTGTACAAGATAATGCCCATCTGATGAATTTAGAGTTGGCTTGCACAAGAAACACAGTCAGGGCCGTGGTGAGATGGAGAGATATAGTCCCTCAGGGCTCAAAGAGCACCACCATCTATCAGCAGTAGAAATTGAATGGGTTGTGTTTCTCTGAGCTTCACAGATTAGATAGGCATAGATGTTGTGCAAGCAGAACAGAGGCTACCAGTATGCTTATCTTGCTTCTGCTACTGTTGTAGGATCAAGCATAGCACACTGACACAACTCTGGGGAAACCTTCTGTCTTTCTATCTATCTGTCTTTGGAGATGACGTGTTCTAGTTATTAGTTTAGAGAGAACATCCCTGTACTCTGGAGTATAATGTCAGACCTGTACTATTTCCACACTAAGCAGCCCAGGGAGAATTCATTATGTATTGTAGATGGGATGTTTGGTAATGTGTGATTCCCATTGGAGTGTTCTCTGCGTATTTGTATTATTAACCATATGAAAGTGAGGTTCATCAAAGGCGGCTTAGGTTTGACAAACTGCTTTGTTAAATGTCAGAATGTGTCCCCATGTGTACGGTTTGACATCATGCAAGAAATGCCAGATTAGATTGCTTTACAGTACAGAGTGGGAGGGTGGGCAATTTACACTAGAGCTAGCTAATATATTCAGATTTTATTCCTTTTGAGAGGCTGTTTTTTTCAGTTGAACGTAGGACAGAAGAATTTCCTATGATTGAAGACAATATAAATATTGACCAGTTTAAACATTACCGCAAGGGGTTTTATTCTGACCAAAATTAAGTTGTTTAACAGTTGGGCCTGTTGTACTATCTTTATATGTGTGACTTTTGTATATTGTTTATATGAGAGATGGTATATACAGCAGGGTTTACTTTTTCCCTTATTGTGGAGTGTGGCCATAATCTATCCCTCCCCTTCTCTCCTCTCTCTTCCCAGTACCTTCATGGAGCAGATCCTATTTCACACTTTCCCCTGTTAGGAATCCTGCAGTGATGGATCCTGGGTCATTTCGGTCTTCTTTGCACAATTCACCTCTCTCTCCATGTTGTCCATCCCCCCAGTAGACCTTCCTTAATGCATTATCTATTCACACCAACATTTGACATTGCCTTTTCTGCACAGCCCTCCTTAGAATAAAAATAAGCACCAGTTTCTCACTGTTCAGCAGTCAGCCACATTGAGATAGACGGAGGGAGGGTAGGAGAGAGAGAGACCGCGAGAGAGAGGGAGAGGGGCAGTAAAGGAGGGGAGGTGCAGAGAAAAGGTGGGGTAGAAAAGCGAAGGAGAAATAGAGGGTTGGAAAAAGAGTGGGAGCAGTAGAGAGTAAGAGAGACAGGGGAGAGTTCACGGCTAGAGGAGGTATTGAAACACTATTTCATTAGTCACTCTCTCTGTCCCATCCATGGACCAGGGGAGGTAGTGAAAGTAATTTAACGTACATCTATAATTAATTTGCTCTCTTTGGGCTGTTGCTTGTGATTGGTCTGTGCGGCTGAGCTTGATCGGGTGATGGAGTGTGTTTATTATGTGTGTGTGAAGGAGCTGGCGTGGCGGGGCACAGGGCCACTGACACTGTAATGCTGTAGCCATCACTACAGCACCCACACGTGCATGCATGCACAGACATGCACAGACATGCACAGACATGCACAGACATGCACAGACATGCACAGACATGCACACACACGTAGCTTCCTGAAGGCAGAGATGGGAGTCACAGCACGTAGAACAGCCTGAGGCCAATGTTCTACCACTATGTGTCCCACTATTGTCACATTTTGTGTCTCACTATTGTCCCACTATGTGTCCCACTATTGTCCCATTATGTGTCCCACTATTGTCCCATTATGTGTCCCACTATTGTCCCATTATGTGTCCCACTATTGTCCCATTATGTGTCCCACTATTGTCACATTGTGTCCCACTATTGTCACATTATTGTCCCATTATGTGTCCCACTATTGTCCCATTATGTGTCCCACTATGTGTCCCACTGTTGTCCCACTATTATCCCACTGTGTCCCTCTATTGTCCCACTATTGTCCCACTGTGTGTCCCACTATTGTCCCACTATTGTCCCACTATGTGTCTCACTATTTCTTTCCCTTTCTCTCTTCTCTCTCTTTCTTTCTCTCTCTTCCTCCCTCAATGTGAGCACACACTTTTGCTGCTTCTCTACATCCCCTGTACCGCCCCCTATAGCCCCTCTGCAGAGGTGCCGATGCCTTCCCCCCCCTCATTTCTCATACTACTTTCCTCTCCTATCTCTGACAGAAACTCACTTAATGGTCTTCAGAAATGTATTTCTTACCCAGAGTCCTTTTCACAAACACAGTTCAAACCAAACTGCCCTCAGTGCTGGTTCCTTTTGAAACTCCCTGCTCTTTGAATCCTGTCTTTTTGAAGAGAATACCCTCTGCATCTCTTTCTCAGAAACCCAGGCTCACACACGTACGCACGCACGCACGCACGCTCTCACACTCAATCTCTCTTTCCCTCTCTCTTTTTCGCTCTTTCTTTCTTCCTCTCTCTTCTCTTCCTCTTCATCTCTCCACTGAATGTGATTAAGGCTTTGTAAGCAGATGTGGAGTGGGTCAGTAGGTGCTTGGACTTTGCCAGGAAGTTGCTCACATGTCTGGTTTTAATGGGCAGCATATGGAGTGGATGACTGATGAGTGGTGTATCGTGATGACAGGTGCTGAGTCATCTGTCGCACTGAGCCCCAGTGCACAACAGGCCAAATCAAAGGACACCTTCAACCCCCTCACACACACACGCACACACACAGCACACACACGCACACAGCGCACACACAGCGCACACACACAGCACACACACTCTGAAGCCTTACAGGTTGACCACACATTGCACAGCACCAGGTGCCTCAGTTTCACACTCTTTACTTTGCTATTTTGGATTCTCTCATCTCCTCAGCTTGCCTTGTGTCTACACACACCCACTCAGTCACACAATATAGAAAACATCTTGTTCTTTAGTAGGAAGTAATTCTGTTTTTGAGCAACATGAGACATATGGCTTAGGATTTAATGTTCTTCATGTTAATTTAATGTTCTTCTCTGGTTAATAATGAGAGGGGGAATAACTATAAACTGGCCTCCGGATTGCTTATTCAAGAGCAGCCTGTACATTTATTTACCTTGCCTGAGGCAGAAAAAAATCTATTTGCTTCCACTTATGCAGGGAAGATAGTGTTCTTTGGTCATGTTTATTCATTCTATTGGTTGGGGAACTATAACCTACTGCACATAGTGATAAGATAACCTTTCTCCATCCATCTCACATGTGCTCGACAAACACAAACAGTCTGTACCCCTCCTATCAAAGTAGTATCTCTGTGCTGGGGGTCAATCCAGCTAATTTATACTGAGGAAATTTTTTTGTGTAATTGGGCCTTTTGAGGTAACAACCTTGCAACCCCCCCCCCCCCCTATAAATTGGAGATGAGAGATCTAGTCGACGCAGGGCCCAAATGTATTGCTATTCCATGGCAACTGCCTCCCGCAATAAGGTCGCGGAGGAGGTGTTTAATTAGTCCAGCATGGCCGTCCCAGAGGAGGGGCTTTTTATTACCTCAATATGTCATAGGAATGCATCAGCAACCAACATGCCAACTGCCGAAGAGAGACAGCGAGAGAGAGAGAAAGAGAGCTAGAGCGCGAGAGAGAGAGGAAGATACAAAGAGAGAGAGAGAGACAGAGAGAGAGAGAGTGAAAGAGAGTGAAAGAGATTGAGGAAGCGAGAGAGAGAGGAAGATACAGAGGGAGAGAGAGACAGAGCGAGAGAGAGTGAAAGAGAGTGAAAGAGATTGAGGAAGCGAGAGAGAGAGGAAGTTTCAAAGAGGGAGAGAGAGACAGAGAGAGAGAGAAAGAGAGAGTGAAAGAGAGTGAACGAGATTGAGGAAGCGAGAGAGAGAGGAAGATACAAAGAGGGAGAGAGAGACAGAGAGAGAGAGAGTGAAAGAGAGTGAAAGAGATTGAAGAAGCGAGAGAGAGAGGAAGATACAAAGAGGGAGAGAGGGGGGGGGGGTGGCGTGGGGGTGGGCGGTTGGGAGAAAGAGAGGAACAGAGAAAGGGAATTGGAGAGAAGGAAAGAACTATGTAGTGTAGCTTCTTGCTGTCTAATCACTGAGTTGAGCATTAATTTCACTCATTAATGGTTGGTGTTTTTTGGAGATGGGTGGCCAACTGATCTTTGGGCCACTGGCCAGCAGAAATGAATGGCATCTGTTCAGTCCTGCCTGTGTGAACGTGGTGCCAATCGGACATGTCTCTTCTTCACAGTAGAATGTTTTTGTTGTCAGCCCTGGCCCTGTGTTCAGTAACATACCTATATTAATGAGCCTGTCCAGGCCCCTAACTGTTACTATTATAGCTCAGTGCCCCTGACACACTCTGAGCACTAACACCTGCAGGTGGCTTCTTCACTGCCTGTCTAAAACAGAACTGAACTGATCTGGAGGGCTGGTTTTTGAGAGAAGAGCTGTGTGACAGGTGCACATGTCCGATTTCTAGCTATCCCAAGGTCACTAAACATGTCAGTATTCTGAATAAGTCACAGGCAGTGGAGGTGGGCTAATGTCTACCTACAGTGGTGGTGTAAACTCTGGGCTATGATCTGGGTGACACACATAGCACACACGCACGTAGGGAGAAAGTGATTGATTAGGTTTTTAAAAGTCTGATGTGGACCCACGGCCAGTAATTGGCACAGTGCTTTGTTTTTTTTGTATTCCTCCACGGCTTGATCTATGTCCCCTCTCACATTCAGAATGATTTAAGAAAGCAATTTGAGAGCTCAAGTAGCTGCGGGGTGGGAGAGCAACAGGCAGAGTTGTTCTGTGATTTTCTCAGACACTAGAGGTCAGTGTTGCTCCACTGTTGAAGTTTCAGGGCAGCGTTATCTGAACTGTTTAAATTCTCATCTGACTGTTGCCCAGTAACTAAGCACTGCGGTTGAGGCTGATTGAGCCAGGGCTGATGGCAGTCTGACAGTCTCTGGTCACTCCCTGGTCAAAGCTGAGGTTAGACCAGCTGGAGGGCTTGATAAACTGGGAGACTGGAGCGGTTATCTTCAGATACATTATGTCATGCATAATCTGATTCATCAACTACGTATTTAGTGATAATAAAATATGATTGTTTTTTTGTATTACAATACATAATGAAATGTTTGATAAAGGATCAATAAATAGATTGAATGTGTGTGGACTGAAGAATATCTACTACAAAGGCTAAGTAGGCTTGTGTGAAAAGTGATGCTAAAGAACACTAAGAGAATCATATTCAGGGATTTTTTTTTTTTACACTTTATGTTTATTTTATAAAATTGAACATTTATTTAACTAGGCAAGTCAGTTAAGAACAAATTCTTTTTTACAATGACGGCCTACCCCAGCCAAACCCGGATGACACTGGGCCAATTGTGCACCTCCGTATGGGACTCCCAATCCCGGCCGGGTATGATACAACCTGGAATCAAACCAGGGACTGTAGTGATGCCTCTTGCACTGAGATGCAGTGCCATAGACCGCTGTGCCACTCGGGAGCCCAATGGAATATGAAGGGGCGAGGGGTTGATATGTGTCAATAGGATTTTGACATGGTGTAAAAATGAAGAAACAAACACACATGAAATTATGAATTAATGTTGTGCTGTAAATTCCCCCCTCCTCCCTCATCCTCTGTATTGATTGCTGGACGTGTTGTTGTTAACATTTAGATTTGATTACTGCTGACATGCAGGCCAGGGCTGAAACACAGGCTGGTAATGACTGGATGCGCCCTGCATATTAAATATAGAATGGATCCTGCAGGAGTAATTAATATCGCACTGTGGTTATGGATTTCCTGGCAGAAACTGACAATCAGATTTGCATGGCTAGAAAGTTCCTTACATGGTTAAATGAATCCTTACTTCCTCCTCTCTCTGTTTGATGGGTTTCTGACTCGGTCACAGTTGTCTTTGGGGTCTCAAGCTAAAACTAGGTGTTGAAATTTTAGTTTTTTCCCCTTTTCACAGTTAAGAGGAAGGCATTCTGGTCATTTCACAGTTGTGGCTGGGAATAGTGGAGGCATGCATGTGGGACATTGGGTCTGTAGTGTTGTTGATACCCTTGACACAGGGCTTTTCTTTCGCTTTACGGCATGGTGCCTGTGCTTAAGTGTGAAGCTCTTGCTTTTTACAGGTCCTGGTGTTTCTTGTTGCGTGCCATGGCCCTGTTAGAATATTCCAGGCCATTCTGTGTGGCTCTGGAGGGAATCATTCTTCTGTACCTCATGTTCCATTTGACACTGGATTGTGTTCCTCCTCTTCTATCACCTCAGCTCTCCAGAGATTCCATTGTGGTTTGTCAAAAATCATTCCACTTTAAAAGGTGTCAGTTTAGTTGCAGATTATAATGCAGTCAAGATGTTGGAGAGGATATTGACCTTGTGGTTAACATGACTATGACATGACCACTTATTTTATCATAATACTGTATATTGCTATATTTCAGTAATTTCAGTATCATCGCTGTCTTTGACCGCTTGTTATTATATTAAACCTGTTATTACCTAGTTATACATCAAACATCTTGGAAGGACATTTAGTTTGTAAGAAATCCTCAATATAGTCCTTAGAATAATGTCATAAATAATGCTCTTTTCTGTAAATAAGTGCTTCGAAAAATATAGCTACCACAGTACCTCTGAAAAGTGTTCTTGGTGTTGAAAACATGCCCTTGCATCATCTCTCCTGCATAATAATCCCTCTCTGAAATAACATTTAAACCCTTATGCGTGAAATATCAGGTGTTTGTGTCCATAGCTCCTGTAATGCATCTTTGTCCTTTTTTTGCCCCTGCAGATGAGATGACTGATTCCCCTGCATCTGGGTTCTTCTCGCAGTCTGTGTCATTTCCAGGCCAGCGCTCCCCTGGGAGACCCCCCTGCCCCGGGTCTGACACACATAACACATTGGCTCTGTCACCACTGCTTATTTTAGAATGGCCTCTTTGGCTGCATGCGAGAAGTTGAACTTCATGTAAATCATATTAATACATTTGCCCGAAAGTTGCTCTAAGGATTTGGGCATGCTCTGGTGAGAGACTGACAGTAATGCTTATGTTCTGCAGGGGCTACATCCACAGTCTGCTGGCTCTGCTGTTTGTGTTGGAGAGAAATGGATATAAAGGGGGTCACTATCAATTCTGAAAGATCACAGAGAATATTTGCTGCAGGACATTGGAACAAAGCTGTAGTGTAGGGTTTACAAGGTTATTTATCAGGGTGTGTGTGTGTCTGTGCATGCGCGTGTAAGAACATATTTTGGTGATGTTCAGTTACCCACAAGAAACAAAAACAGGGATTGTATTTGTTCCATTTAACTCCTGCTGCTTGCTCAATAGCTCTCTCCACTGTCTTCATGTCCTCCATTTCAGCCAACACCTGGGTCCCCATCACAAAAACAGAGAGGGAGGGGAAAATGGACGGAGAAAGCGAGGGATCAAGAGAGAGGATGAGTGAGTGAAAGAGAGAGAACGAGACAGGGAAGAGGCAGAGAAAGAAAGAGAGATAAATAAACAAAGAGCGAGCGGGAGGAAGAGATAGAGATGATAGATGAGATGATGAAAAATAAAATCCTTTGTCTTCACGTTAAGCACAGCTCAGTAGCTGGGCCAGCCATTGATTAGAGTGTGAGGTAATGTTAATGTGATCAATATGTGCCGAGCTGATAAGGATGTTCACAGAAAGTGAGGCTGTCATCTTCCTCCCTCACCTCGCCTGGCCTCGCCACGGAGCCAAGGAGGGGGAAGTAGAGGAAGAAGAGAAGAGGTGGATGAAGGGAGAAGAGGAGGAGAGGAGGAGAGGAGGAGACTGGTCTATCTTTATCTCCACCATGAGCTAATTGCTCCAAGAGATCAAAGAGCCTCATCGTTAGGAAGGTACTGGATAGAGAGTAGAATGATGATGTCACTTGCTTATGTAACCCTCTCACCACGACTCCAATAGATCAGCACAAGGAGAGGGAGAGGTTTTGGATGGTTGAGGGGCAGCTTTTGGAGAACTGTGGGGAATCTTTGATGGTTGGTGGCCTGGTGGTTGGGAGCTTGGCCCGGTGGCCGATAGGTCGCTGGTTCGGATCCCCGTTTTGACTTGGTGGGAGAACCCTTTGGCGAGAATGCCAAGAGTGTGCAAAGCTGTCATCAAGGCAAAGGGTTGCAAAGGGTGGCTATGTAGTAATCAATATGTTTTTGGTTACTACATGATTCCATATGTGTTATTTCATAGTTTTGATGTCTTCACTATTATTCTACAATGTAGAAAATAGTAAAAATAAAGAAAAACTCTGGAATGAGTAGGTGTTCTAAAACTTTTGACCGGCAGTGTACCTACCTACACTTTATAGAAAATTTGCTCTTTTAGTATTTCTCCAGCTGGTTTCCTGAAAAAGAAAGCCTCCACTTCTATGACAAAGATAATAAAACACTGTAGTAAATACTATAGTAATGTCTGCAAAAACACTACAGTAAATACTACAGTATACTACAGTCTGCAAAAACACTACAGTAAATACTACAGTATACTACAGTCTGCAAAAACACTACAGTAAATACTACAGTATACTATAATCTGCAAAAATACTACATTAATTATTATAGCACATACTACAGTCCGCAAAAACACTACAGTGAATACTACAATAAAGGCTGAAAAAACACTACAGTGAATACTATAGTATTTATACCATATTATAGTATACTATAATATTTTTATGTGGGTAACTCTTTTTTGCAACGCTGGCTAGCTATATTCTCCACAGCAGCATGCGATTTCAGGTAAATTCGATAGATAGATGTTTAACTATACTTTCTCTAGACTTGTTACAGGTTAGTCAAATGAAAGATGCACTATGCAGAAATCGCTCCGCCATTTCCTGGTTGCTAAAAGTTAGTTTGCCTAATAGTTCACCTAATTTCAGTTTATGTGACAAAACAAGGTATGTTGGCAGTTGATGTCACTCTTCAATAACACAGACCCAAAGCAAATCAGGGGGAGAAAAAAAGGTTTATTCAAAGAGGACAAATCATAGATGTTGTGCTGAGAAGTAGATGTTCATTCTTCCCTGTCCTCAGTGATTCTCTCCATAGAACAAAGAGGCAGGATATAGTTTTATAACCGAACCCTAGCCTGTGGTTGACCAATTAGAATTCCTTGCAATAAAACTGGGCCAATGGCCAAATAACAAGTATCCTGTTTCAGGCTCAATGCCTAGACAAATTCCTCCCAGGTCTCTGACCCATTGATCATTAATTCCCTATTACAGAAATACCACTATTTCCATTGATCGTTAATTTCCTCTTGACCTTTAATCTTCTGCGTTGTGTATTTATCTTCAAAATATTCGTACACTCCCCCCTAGACCATTTAAAAAATACATATACTTAAATACGTATTTTTAGAAAATAATAGGAAACATGAAAATATAGGCAGTATAAAAAACATTAGCAGTAAGCATAAAATCATTCACATTAAACACCTTTCATTTCTATGAAACACAAAGGGCATATTTTACTTGCTGCTACAATAAGAAATAGATTTCAAACAAAGTTATAGACAATAATTATTAACAGGTGTAATGATGATGACCCTTACGACTCCTACCACATCCTGTATTAGGGTGCGCACATCCTCAAGGGTGCGTGCTCTGCCCCCTCCTGTACTCCCTGTTCATCCATGACTGCGTGGCCAAGCACGCCTCCAACTCAATCATCAAGTTTGCAGACGACACAACAGTAGTGGGCTTGATTACCAGCGATGACGAGACAGCCTACAGGGAGGTGAGGGCTCTGGGAGTGTGGTGCCTGGAAAACAACCTCTCACTCAATGTCAACAAAACAAAGGAGATGATCGTGGACTTCAGGAAACAGCAGAGGGTGCACACCCCTATCTACATCGACGGGACCGCAGTGGAGACGGTGGAAAGCTTAAAGTTCCTCGGCGTACACATCACTGACCAACTGAAATGGTCCACCCACACAGACAGTGTGGTGAAGAAGGCGCAACAGAGCCTCTTCAACTTCAGGAGGCTAAAGAAATGTTGCTTGTCACCTTAAACCCTCACACATTTTTACCGATGAACAATTGAAAGCATCCTATTGGGCTGTATTATCACCTGGTATGGAAACTGCACCGCCCGCAACCGCAAGGCTCTCCCGACGGTGGTGCATTCTGTCCAACGCATTAACGGGGGCAAACTACCCGCCCTCCAGGACACCTACAGCACCCGATGTCACAGGAAGGCCAAAAAGATCATCAAGGACATCAACCACCCGAGCCACTGCCTGTTCACCCCTTTATCATCCAGAAGGTGAGGTCAGTACAGGTGCATCAAAGCTGGGACAGAGAGACTGAAAAACAGCTTCTATCTCAAGGCCATCAGACTGTTAAACACCCATCACTAGCACATTAGAGGCTGCTGACTATAGGCGTAGACTAGGAATCACTGGCCACTTTAAGGAATGGAACACTAGTCACTTTAATAATGTTTACATATCTGGCATTACTCATCTCATATGTATATACTGTATTCTATACTATTCTACGGTATCTTAGTCACTTAATAATGTTTACATATCTGGCATTACTCATCTCATATGTATATACTGTATTCTATACTATTCTATGGTATCTTAGTCACTTAATGTTTACATATCTGGCATTACTAATCTCATGTGTGTATACTGTTTTCTATACTATTCTACTGTATCTTAATCACTTAATAATGTTTACATATCTTGCATTACTCATCTCATATGTATATACAGTTTTTTCTATACTATTCTACTGTATCTTAGTCCGTTCATATGTAAAACTCATTCCTACTTAGATTTATGTGCATTGGGTATTTGTTGTGTAATTTGTTAGATATTACTTGTTAGATATTACTGCACTGTTGGAGCTAGAAGCACATGCATTTCGCTACACCCGCAGTAACATCTACTAACCACGTGTATGTGACCAATAAAATTGGATTTGATTTGATTTTGATTAGGAGGAAACTCACAAAATAAATAATTGTCTGCAAGACAATAATATTCAATCGTCCTATTGGCAAGGTAATCATTCACCAAGTCCTTTAAAAGTGACCAGCTCTTCCACACTGGTATCAGTCCCACATAGATAACTATTAGACATGATGTTCTGACAGTCTGCTGGTAATGAGGAATTGTTCTTCGTTCCACTGGTTGATAAGGACTTCTCTAATGAACACTTCACTGGTGATCTTGTATCATTTCAGGTACAGGCCTTGGGTCAAGGGATATTGCTTCAGCTTCAGACGGCAGATTATCATAACCTGTAACGAAGGAAACAAAAAAGTGAAAGTAACATGTCCTAGTTTCAAGAGAAATTGACATTTCACCTAGATATCCCTAATATGACGACTGCGGTGTACAACATAGAAGCTTATCAGGTTCTGATCATTTTACTATACTTCTTCACCCAAGATTGACCCCCGATTGCTAATCAATCAGTTCTTTATTCTCAGTTCTCCAGGCTCCGCTTTGTCATCAAAATGGACAACCTTGCAATGAGTGACATCTATCCATCGGGATTTTCTCTGAACTTTCACTGCTGACCTTGTTATGAGCAAAACATGATAAAGACCTTCCCAGTTTGGTCCTAATGTGTCTGTTGCATATTTTTTTACCATCACCCACTGTCCTGGTACAACGTCATGTCCCCCCTCGGGAGTTATTCCCCACGCGTCTTTTACTTGTCTGTCTGCTTCCCTACCGCATTAGAGAGTTGTATGCAATAGATAAGCATTGTGTCACTCACAAAGTGAATGTCTGCTTTTCTCAAATCTAACGTGCCTGTCACTATCATATTGTCCATTGTAGTAACTGCCCAGCCTGCCTTCCTCACACCCTCCTTCACAATGCTTGAACCATCTGTGTATAAGATAAGCTCAGGGTTTTCCTACGGATGACTCTTAGTAAACACATCAGAGAGCTGATCCAAAACCAACTCACAACAGTCGTGTTCAAGTAATGTGGCATCTGAAGGAAGCATCAGAGTAGCTGGATTACATGGTGTGCCACGTTGTATGATGATGTTATACAACTTTTGAAGTTAATGCAATACCATTTTTAAGTGAGAGAACCACTCTGGAAAAGGGCGGAACAGCTCCTCCGGATGTGAACATGAAAAATATTTTAAATTCACCGTCTAGTGACATGAAGAACCATTTCAAAGTAGAGAAGTGTAGGCAAGAGATAATAAAGAAATATTCCGTCATTGTTGACAAAGATGGAACATGGAATCTGTCTGATATGCAAAAAGCTTAGGGAAAAATACAGAGAATGTCTAACTCGTTGACAAAAACACGATGGTCTTTAACAGTATTAGCCGAAATAAGAAAAGGGGAAGATAAATTCTGTCTTGAGAACCGTGATAGGACATTACAAAGAGATAAAGAGAGTTTGAGGGCTTTTGGTGAACAGATAAAAACCTTAAAAGAAGAAATTCAACAATTACAGGCAAGGGTCGTAAAAGCAGACTTGGCCCCAACCTGTGGACCTTTTGTTCCCTCAGTCTACCCTCAGGCTGAATTGCGCAAGGATGATAGGGTTTCAAGCATCTGGTCCGCATTGCCTGGCTTTGAGTCAATAGATTCTGACAGCGGTGACGAACAATGTCTTAGGCCAACCAGAACACAGGCTGTAAAAGGTAGTAAAGACAAACCTCCGGTGACAGTAATCACACATAAATCAGCATCTCAAAAACAGTTGGATGAATGGTCAAAAACTTTGAAGCATCCACGAGACAGGGGTATGAAGATGTGGGACCCAGTATCTCTACTTGCACATCATCATCTGCACATCTATCACTCCAGTGTTAATGCTAAATTGTAATATTTCTCCACTATGGCCTATTTATTGCCTTACCTCCCTAATCTTACTACATTTGCACACACTGTATATACATTTTTCTATTGTGTTATTGACTGTTTGTTTATCCCATCTGTAACTCTGTGTTGATGTTTTTGTCGCACTGCTTTGCTTTATCTTGGCCAGGTTGCAGTTGTAAATGAGAACTTGTTCTCAGCTGGCCTACCTGGGAAATAAAATGTTTTAAAAAATTGAAGCGTTATACGAAACTCCTTATGATGGGTTACAGTTATTAGCCTTTGTTTTGAACAACCATGAACATGGTGTAGTTGAAGAAAAGGTTTAAAGAGCTGTGGGTGGTGAAGAGCAAGATGTGGCTGATGGATGGAGAGCCAGACATGTTTTCCTTAAGGGTCTGACCAATGCAACCACCAATTGGGGAGAGATAACCAATGTGTTCAAAAACCGAAAGAACCGTTTGTTGAATTTGAAGAAAGGTTTAGAGCAGAAGTGGTTGGACACAGTAGGTTACCCGACATGGAAGATGAAGATGCACTCAATTCCTCCAAAATGGGGCAATCACCCAATCTATACACAATGATTTACAAAAAAAAAATTGTTTCCACAACTACTGATTGGGACAAAACTACGGCGACATCATCGAGAGGCTGTCACGACTGGATAGAAACATCAGTCAACATAATAAACCAGCTGTTATCAGAGTTGTGCAGAGAGTTGTGTAGAGAGTTGTGAAGAGAGTTGTGTAGAGAGTTGTGCAGAGAGTTGTGTAGAGAGTTGTGCAGAGAGTTGTGTAGAGAGTTGTGCAGAGAGTTGTGAAGAGAGTTGTGTAGAGAGTTGTGCAGAGAGTTGTGAAGAGAGTTGTGTAGAGAGTTGTGAAGAGAGTTGTGTAGAGAGTTGTGCAGAGAGTTGTGAAGAGAGTTGTGCAGAGACTTGTGAAGAGAGTTGTGTAGAGAGTTGTGCAGAGAGTTGTGTAGAGAGTTGTGAAGAGAGTTGTGTAGAGAGTTGTGTAGAGAGTTGTGTAGAGAGTTGTGAAGAGAGTTGTGTAGAGAGTTGTGTAGAGAGTTGTGTAGAGAGTTGTGCAGAGAGTTGTGAAGAGAGTTGTGCAGAGAGTTGTGAAGAGAGTTGTGCAGAGTTGTGTAGAGAGTTGTGCAGAGAGTTGTGCAGTGAAACCAACAACATTATTCGTTCAGCAGAAGAGAAACCTGGTGTCCAGGTGAAGTCGGACGTTTACATACACCTTAGCCAGATACATTTAAACTCAGTTTTTCACAATTCCTGACATTTAATCCAAGTAAAAATTCCCTGTCTTAGGTCAGCTAGGATCACCACTTTATTTTAAGAATGTGAAATGTCAGAATAATAGTAGAGAGAATGATTTATTTCAGCTTTTATTTCTTTCATCACATTCCCAGTGGGTCAGAAGTTGACATACACTCAATTAGTATTTGGTAGCATTGCCTTGAAATTGTTTAACTTGGGTCAAACTTTTCGGGTAGCCTTCCACAAGCTTCCCACAATAAGTTGGGTGAATTTTTGCCTATTCCTCCTGACAGAGCTGGTGTAACTGAGTCAGGTTTGTAGGCCTCCTTGCTCGCACACACTTTTTCAGTTCTGCCCACAAATGTTCTATAGGATTGAGGTCAGGGCTTTGTGATGGCCACTCCAATAGCTTGACTTTGTTGTCCTTAAGCCATTTTGCCACAACTTTGGAAGTATGCTTGGGGTCATTGTCTATTTGGAAGACCCATTTGTGACCAAGCTTTAACTTCCTGACATGTCTTGAGATGTTGCTTCAACATATCCACACCATTTTCCTGCCTCATGCTGCCATCTATTTTGTGAAGTGCACCAATCCCTCCTACAGCAAAGCACCCCCACAACATGATGCTGCCACCCCCGTGCTTCACGGTTGGGATGGTGTTCTTTGGCTTGCAAGCATCCCCCTTTTTCCTCCAAACATAACAATGGTTATTATGGCCATACAGTTATTTTTTGTTTCATCAGAGCAGAGACATTTCTCCAAAAAGTACAATCTTTGTCCCCATGTGCAGTTGCAAACCGTAGTCTGGCTTTTTTATGGTGGTTTTATAGCAGTGGCTTCTTCCTTGCTGAGTGGCCTTTCAGGTTATGTCAATATAGGACTTGTTTTACTGTGGGTATAGATACTTTTGTATCTGTTTTCTCCAGCATATTCACAAGGTCCTTTGCTGATATGAAACAGACCAAATTTATATTGGTCCAATGAAGATTGATGGGGGGGCAGGTAGCCTAGTGGTTAGAGCATTGAACTAGTAACTGAAATGTTGCAAGATCGAATCCCCGAGCTGACAAGGTAAAAATCTGTCGTTCTACCCCTGAACAAGGAACACTGTTCCTAGGCCGTCATTGAAAATAAGAATTTCTTCTTAACCTTTTGTCAATAGGGGGTGCTATTTGCACTTTGTAATAATTTCGTTCCCAAATTAAACTGCCTCGTACTCAATTCTTGCTCGTACAATATGCATATTATTATTACTATTGGATAGAAAACACTCTCTAGTTTCTAAAACCGTTTGAATTATTTCTCTGAGTGAAACAGAACTCATTCTGCAGCACATTTCCTGTCAGGAAGTGAGATTTCTGAAATTGAGGTCCCTGTTCTGAGGTCAGTTTATAAGTCCCCATGTAAGCTATGGGGCTACATGCACTGCATACGCCTTCCTCTAGATGTCAGTAAGCGGTGAGAATTTGAATGGAGTGGATTGCACCATCTGGGGGACTATAAAAGCTCATGGAACGGAAGTACCGTTCTTTTCAACGGGGCGCCTGGCGCAAGAGGGACATCACAATGGCGTCCTGCAAAAGCTTTCGTTTTAGCAGTTCTATATCTCCGGTCATGTTTTTATTCGTTATAGGTGTTAAAGACATCATAAGGTAGTTAATTTAAACCGACTTATAGCAGTTTATATCAGTTTATTGCGATTTTCTGGGATTTCTTTGTGACGCGCTTTCACGAGTTGGACACCTCTCCAGTGGGTGGCTATCGTTAGCTGCTATTTCTACAGGAGAAGAGGACATCTTTCAACCAAAAGACGATTGTTCTGGAGAAAGGACACCTTGCCCAAGATTCTGATGGAAGCTCAGCAAATAGTAAGCAGTCTTTATGCTGTTAATTCGTATTTATGTTGACAAATGTCAAATAATAATTCCGCCATGAATTTCGGTGCGGTCTCGCTTTAGCGCACGCTGTATTGCGCAGTAACGTTAATTTTAAAAATCTAACACAGCGGTTGCATTAAGAACTAATGTATCTTTCATTTGCTGTCCAACCTGTATTTTTTTAGTCAAGTTTCTGATTACTTTTCGATTAGAATAGGTGCCTCTCCAAGATGGCGCCGGACAGATTGCTTGAAGTTTTGGCCACTAATCACATTGTATAACCACGATTTGTGCCGCTAAATATGCACATTTTCGAACAAACCCTATATGCATTGTGTAATATGATGTTACAGGACTGTCATCTGATGAAGAATATCAAGGTTAGTCAAAAATTATATATCTTTTGCCTGTTTGTTACGATCGCTAACCTTTGCTGCTGGTAAATGGTGTTGTGTTTCTGGCTATTGTGGTAAGCTAATATAATGCTATATTGTGTTTTCGCTGTAAAACACTTAGAAAATCTGAAATATTGGCTGGATTCACAAGATCTGTGTCTTTCATTTGCTGTACGCTGTGTATTTTTAAGAAATGTTTTATGATGAGTAATTAGGTAATACACGATGGTCTCTGTAGTTATTCTAGTTGCTTTGGTGAGAGTTGTGATGGTGGCTGCAATGGTAAACTATGATTTATACCTGAAATATGCACATTTTTCTAACAAAACATATGCTATACAATAAATATGTTATCAGACTGTCATCTGATGAAGTTGTTTCTTGGTTAGTGGCTATTTATATCTTTATTTGGTCGAATTTGTGATAGCTACTGATGCAGTAAAAAAATGGTGGAGTAAAAAAAAGTGGTGTCTTTTACTAACGTGGTTAGCTAATAGATTTACATATTGTGTCTTCCCTGTAAAACATTTTAAAAATCAGAAATGATGGCTGGATTCACAAGATGTGTATCTTTCATCTGGTGTCTTGGACTTGTGATTTAATGATATTTAGATGCTAGTATTTACTTGTGACGCTATGCTAGGCTATGCTAGTCAGCTTTTTTACTGACGGGGGTGCTCCCGGATCCGGGTTTGGGAGGAACTAGAAGTTAACTAACTTGCCTAGATAAAATAAAAAATAAAATAAAATGAATGCAGGGGTGTGGATAGGCTCATTTGAACAACCTATTTTAGAACTTGATGTTATTATGCAACTTGACTCTACACTGAACTTTTCTGAAGGGAAGGTGGCGTGAGAAATTAGACAACTGCAGGGATCTACAGTTCAGAACCATCCTATTTGGATGACGAAGAAAAAGGAGTGTGTAACTTTGGATATGGAACCAATGTATTTGTCATGTGTTTCCCCACCTTGCACAAAACAATACCCCGTTAGCAAGGAAGCTGTAACGACCTGGGTGTCGGGGGGTGTGAAATCAGACGCAGGAACAGCAGAGCTTCAATGCGGTGATTTTTAATTCCCAACCGGCAAACCAAAATGTCCAACACGGACTTACTGGGTGTCATAAACACCCGTCTACTAATACGGGAGACAAACCCAGTATACAATACAATACACCACTCCCGAAATCCACAGCTACAGACGAACAATCCCGCACAAAGAAGCATACAGGCTGGCTGACTAATAAAGCCACACTAATTACCAATTAACTCAAACCAGGTGATACAAATAAACACATAAGGAGGGGGAGGAAAAAGAGTCAGTGGCAGCTAGTAGGCCGGTGACGACGACCGCCGAGCGCCACCCGAACGGGAAGGAGAGCCTGCCTCGGTTGAAGTCGTGACAGTACCCCCCCTCTGACGCGCGGCTCCCGCAGCGCGCCGACACCGGCCTCGAGGTCGACCCGGAGGACGAGGCGCAGGGCGATCCGGATGGAGGCGATGGAAATCCCTTAACATAGCTGGATCCAAAATGTCCTCCACCGGTACCCAGCACCTCTCCTCCGGACCGTACCCCTCCCAGTCCACGAGGTACTGCAGGCCCCTCACCCGGCGTCTCGAGTCCAGAATGGCCCGTATCGTGTACGCCGGGGACCCCTCGATGTCCAGAGGGGGGGGAGGGACCTCCGGCACCTCACCGTCCTGCAGGGGACCAGCTACCACCGGCCTGAGGAGAGACACATGAAACGAGGGGTTAATACGATAATAGGAAGGGAGTTTTAATCGATAACACACCTCGTTTATTCTCCTCAGGACTTTGAAGGGCCCTACACACTGCGGCCTCAGCTTCCGGCAGGGCAAGCGGAGGGGTAGGTTTCGGGTCGAGAGCCAGACCCTTTCCCCCGGTACAAACACGGGGGCCTCACTGCGGTGGCGGTCAGCGCTCCTCTTCTGCCTAGTAGTAGCTTGTTGGAGGGACTCCTGGACGGCCCTCCAGGTCTCTTTGGAGCGCTGTACCCACTCCTCCACCGCAGGAGCCTCGGTCTGGCTCGGATGCCATGGTGCCAGGACCGGCTGGTACCCCAACACACACTGAAAGGGGGACACATTAGTAGAGGAGTGGCGTAGTGAGTTCTGGGCCATCTCGGCCCAGGGAATGTATCTCGCCCACTCCCCTGGCCGGTCCTGGCAATACGACCGCAGAAACCTACCCACCTCCTGGTTCACTCTCTCCACCTGCCCATTACTCTCGGGGTGAAAACCGGACGTCAAGCTGACCGTGACCCCCAGACGCTCCATGAACGCCCTCCATACTCGGGACGTGAACTGGGGGCCCCGATCAGAAACGATGTCCTCCGGCACCCCGTAGTGCCGGAAGACGTGAGTAAATAAGGCCTCCGCAGTCTGTAGGGCAGTAGGGATACCGGGCAACGGGAGGAGACGGCAGGACTTAGAAAACCGATCCACAATTACCAGAACCGTAGTGTTTCCCTGAGAGGGGGGGAGATCGGTCAGGAAGTCCACGGACAGATGAGACCATGGCCGTTGTGGAACGGGGAGGGGTTGCAACTTCCCTCTAGGAAGGTGCCTAGGAGCCTTACTCTGAGCGCATACCGAACAGGAGGAGACATAAACCCTAACGTCCCGAGCTAAGGTAGGCCACCAATACCTCCCCCGAAGGCTCCCCACTGTCCTCGTCACCCCAGGGTGACCCGAGGAGGGTAGGACATGAGCCCACCGAATCAGTCGGTCCCGAACACCAAGCGGTACGTACTTACGGCCCGCCGGACACTGAGGAGGCGCGGGTTCCGCCCGTAGCGCCCGCTCGATGTCCGAGTCCACCTCCCATACCACTGGCGCTATCAGCCTCGAGGCGGGGATGATGGGAGTGGGTTCAGTGGTCCTATCCTCCGTGTCGTAAAGGCGGGACAGTGCGTCAGCCTTTACGTTTTGGGAGCCGGGTCTATAGGACAACGTGAACCGAAACCGGGTGAAAAACATGGCCCACCTTGCCTGACGCGGGTTCAGTCTCCGAGCTGCCCGAATATACTCCAGATTCTGGTGGTCGGTCCAGATGAGAAAGGGGTGCTTAGCCCCCTCAAGCCAGTGTCTCCACACCTTCAGAGCCCTGACCACCGCTAACAACTCCCTATCCCCCACATCATAGTTACGCTCCGCTGCACTGAGCTTACTAGAGAAGAAAGCGCAGGGGCGGAGTTTTGGTGGCGTACCCGAGCGCTGTGATAGCACGGCACCCACCCCAGCCTCGGACGCGTCCACCTCCACTATGAATGCCAAAGAGGGATCCGGATGCGCCAACACGGGAGCATCCGTGAACAGAGCCTTCAACCTGTTGAAAGCTCCGTCCGCCGCCGCTGACCACCGCAACCGCACCGGGCCCCCCCTTAGCAGTGAGGTAATGGGAGCCGCTACCTGGCCAAAACCCCGGATAAATCTCCGGTAGTAGTTGGCAAAACCCAAAAACCGCTGCACCTCCTTCACCGTGGTTGGAGTCGGCCAATTACGCACGGCCTTTATGCGGTCACTCTCCACCACCACCCCCGAGGTGGAAATGCGATAACCCAGGAAGGAGACGGCTTGTTTGGAGAACACACACTTCTCAGCCTTGACGTATAGGTCATGCTCCAGCAGTCTGCCAAGCACTTTGCGCACCAGAGATACATGCGCGGCGTGAGTAGTTGAGTAGATCAGAATGTCATCGATATACACAACTACCCCCTGCACGTGCAGGTCCCTGAGAATGTCGTCTACAAAGGATTGGAAAACGGCTGGAGCATTCTTTAACCCATACGGCATGACGCAGTACTCATAGTGGCCCGATGTGGTACTAAATGCGGTTTTCCACTCGTCTCCTTTCCGAATACGCACCAGACTGTACGCGCTCCTGAGGTCCAGTTTTGTAAAGAACTGCGCTCCGTGAAATGATTCCACCGCCGAAGCGATGAGAGGTAGTGGGTAACTAAACCCCACTGTGATGGCATTTAGACCTCTATAATCAATACACGGACGCAAACCTCCCTCCTTTTTCTTCACAAAAAAGAAACTCGAGGAGACGGGTGAGATGGAGGGCCGAATGTACCCCTGTCCCAGAGACTCCGCGACATATGTCTCCATAGCCAACGTCTCCTCTTGGGACAAAGGGTACACGTGACTCTTGGGAAGCGCAGCGTTAACCTGGAGATCTATCGCACAATCCCTACCCGGTCGATGTGGTGGTAATTTCGTCGCTTTCTTTTTACAGAAAGCGATTGCCAAATCGGCATACTCGGGGGGAATGCGCACCGTGGAACCCTGGTCTGGACTCTCCACCGACGTGGCACCAATGGAAACTCCCAGGCACCCTCCAGAACACTCCTCTGACCACCCCTGGAGAACCCCCTGTCTCCACGAAATATTGGGATTGTGCCGGGCCAACCAGGGAATACCCAGCACCACTGGAAACGCAGGCGAATCAATAATGTATAAACTGATACGTTCCCTATGATTCCCCTGCGTCACCATGTCCAGGGGAACTGTGGCCTCCCTGACCACCCCTGACCCTAATGGCCGGCTATCTAGGGAGTGAACGGGAAAGGGAGAATCTATCGGCACAAGCGGAACGCCCAACTTACGGGCGAGTCCGCGATCCATAAAGTTCCCAGCTGCACCTGAATCGACTAGTGCCCTATGCTGGGAAGAGGGAAAAAAATAAAGGAAAAAAATTGAGACAAACATGTGACCAACAGGGGGTTCTGAGTGAGTTTGGTGCTGACTCACCTGGGGTGATCGAGAAGCGTTCCGCCTGACATCTCGACTCCCAGACAGACCCCCCCAGCACCGGTCGACCGTGTGTCCTCTCCGACCACAGTTGGTGCAGGGGAGGCCTCCTCCTCCGGTACCCCTAGGCGCGGCCCCTCCCAACTCCATCGGGATGGAAGCCGGGGCGCTGGGTGGTGGAACGCACAGGACCCTCTCCGAACGCCCGCGGGCAGCCAGCAGATTATCCAGTCGGATGGACATGTCAATAAGCTCATCTAGAGAAAGCGCGATGTCCCGACACGCTAGCTCCCTGCGGACGTCCTCCCGGAGACTACACCGGTAGTGGTCAATAAGGGCCCTGTCGTTCCACCCTGATCCCGCGGCCAAGGTCCGGAACTCCAGCGCGAAATCCTGTGCGCTCCTCTTCTCCTGCCTGAGATGAAATAGTCTCTCACCCGCCGCTCGGCCGTCTGTGGGGTGGTCAAACACGGCACGAAAACGACGGGTAAACTCCGGGTAGTGCTCCTTCGCGGAGTCCGGGCCATTCCAGACTGCGTTGGCCCACTCCAAAGCACGACCCGTTAGGCAGGAGACGAGGACACTCACCCTCTCCGCTCCCGAGGGAGTGGGGCGAACAGTGGCCAGGTATAGCTCCAGTTGGAGTAAGAACCCCTGACAACCTGCCGCTGTTCCATCATAATCCCTCGGGAGCGTAAGACGGAGCGCGCTGGAGCCGGGGGATGGAGAGTCCTGAGGGGGGGGAGCCGAAGGTGGAGAGAGGAGCCCACTCCTCTCCCATCGCTCCATTCTCTCCATCATTTGGTCCATGGCTGATCCGATCCGATGGAGGACGGTGGTGTGGTGGAGAACCCGTTCCTCCATCGATGGGAGAGGGTTGGCTGCTGCTCCTGCTGACTCCATTAGATTGGTGCGGGATTCTGTAACGACCTGGGTGTCGGGGGGGTGTGAAATCAGACGCAGGAACAGCAGAGCTTCAATGCGGTGATTTTTAATTCCCAACCGGCAAACCAAAATGTCCAACACGGACTTACTGGGTGTCATAAACACCTGTCTACTAATACGGGAGACAAACCCAGTATACAATACAATACACCACTCCCGAAATCCACAGCTACAGACGAACAATCCCGCACAAAGAAGCATACAGGCTGGCTGACTAATAAAGCCACACTAATTACCAATTAACTCAAACCAGGTGATACAAATAAACACATAAGGAGGGGGAGGAAAAAGAGTCAGTGGCAGCTAGTAGGCCGGTGACGACGACCGCCGAGCGCCACCCGAACGGGAAGGAGAGCCTGCCTCGGTTGAAGTCGTGACAGAAGCTATGGCCGCTACTAAACTAGTGATTAAAGATCTATGGGTATAGTTGAAAAGACACATTCTGCCAACATGTTGTTCATACTCTTTCGACAATGAATCGAGCTGCACAGGTCATAGCTGCTCGTTACTCCAGTCCTCATAGGGTAGGAGTTGAATATCCCTTGTGTAGAGAGTCATTGTACCATCTAAACCGCTGTGAAATATATTTTCCATAACCAAGAAATATTATTTACAGCTGTTTGAAGCTGGTGTCCAAAAACCAAAAGTAAAGGAAGCAAATATTAAACTTATGAATGGGAAGCATAGAAATAGCATGCACAGAACAGATCTACCACTTCTTAGACTTGCTTTCAATGAGAATGACAGATTTATAACAAATTGGGCTACTTTAAAAACTATTTTGCGGGTGAAAATGTATTGGTCGTGGGTTGAAGGTTTTTGGGCTATTTCTATGTTGGCCTATAACTTCAGTTTACTGTTGTTGTAGCCTTGTCTTATTATGCAATTATTAATGGACATGTTTAGTTAATTAAATTGGAAGTTATCAAAGCTCTATTGCAATTGCCGATCAGTTATTAGAACGCGTTAGATTGATGGTAACAGTAGTCAGATTAGGCTACAGGTTTAAAACAAATAAACACTGGCTGTTGTTGACAAGCATATTCAGTTACTACATATATTATTCATATTTAATTCAGTGATTGAAATGTTGACCCCATCCTCAGTAGTCTATTCCAGCAAGCTATTGGTAAACAGAAGCACTTCTTTCCTTGAAATCGCCAAACTATTCATGTTTAATAAATGAGCCTGTTAATTTGAACTAAGAAAGCTGCTAAGTCGTTCAGTTTACTTCTGGCCTACAATAGGCATAGGCTACTGTAGACTATCTGAAATTAGATGTAGGACTATCAGGGGCAATAGGCTACCTGCCTTTATCTAAGCTATTCATGGCAAAGTTGAATTACAATCATGAACCCAGATTTCAGTCTGTAGCCTATTGAAATGACAATCTCGCAAACAGTTTGCAGTTAACATCTGGCACATAATAACAGCATAATTGCCAGATATACCACGGCTAAGGGCTGTTCTTATGCACGACACAACATGGAGTGCCTGTACACCCTTAGCAGTGGTATATTGACCATATACCCCACCTCCACACAAACCCTGAGGTGCCTTCTTGCTATTACAGTGGGGCAAAAAAGTATTTAGTCAGCCACCAATTGTGCAAGTTCTCCCACTTAAAAAGATGAGAGAGGCCTGTAATTTTCATCATAGGTACACTTCAACCATGACAGACAAAATGAGAAAAAAAAATCCAGAAAATCACATTTTAGGATTTTTAATGAATTTATTTGCAAATTATGGTGGAAAATAAGTATTTGGTCAATAACAAAAGTGTATCTCAATACTTTGTTATATACCCTTTGTTGGCAATGACAGAGGTCAAACGTTTTCTGTAAGTCTTCACAAGGTTTTCACACACTGTTGCTGGTTTTTTGGCCCATTCCTCCATGCAGATCTCCTCTAGAGCAGTGATGTTTTGGGGCTGTTGCTGGGCAACACGGACTTTCAACTCCCTCCAAAGATTTTCTATGGGGTTGAGATCTGGAGACTGGCTAGGCCACTCCAGGACCTTGAAATGCTTCTTACGAAGCCACTCCGTTGCCCGGGCGGTGTGTTTGGGATCATTGTCCTGCTGAAAGACCCAGCCACGTTTCATCTTCAATGCCCTTGCTGATGGAAGGAGGTTTTCACTCAAAATCTCACGATACATGGCCCCATTCATTCTTTCCTTTACACGGATCAGTCGTCCTGCTCCCTTTGCAGAAAAACAGCCCCAAAGCATGATGTTTCCACCCCCATGCTTCACAGTAGGTATGGTGTTCTTTGGATGCAACTCAGCATTCTTTGTCCTCCAAACACAGCGAGTTGAGTTTTTACCAAAAAGTTATATTTTGGTTTCATCTGACCATATGACATTCTCCCAATCTTCTTCTGGATCATCCAAATGCTCTCTAGCAAACTTCAGACGGGCCTGGACATGTACTGGCTTAAGCAGGGGGACACGTCTGGCACTGCAGGATTTGAGTCCCTGGCGGCGTAGTGTGTTACTGATGGTAGGCTTTGTTACTTTGGTCCCAGCTCTCTGCAGGTCATTCACTAGGTCCCCCCGTGTGGTTCTGGGATTTTTGCTCACCGTTCTTGTGATCATTTTGACCCCACGGGGTGAGATCTTGCGTGGAGCCCCAGATCGAGGGAGATTATCAGTGGTCTTGTATGTCTTCCATTTCCTAATAATTGCTCCCACAGTTGATTTCTTCAAACCAAGCTGCTTACCTATTGCAGATTCAGTCTTCCCAGCCTGGTGCAGGTCTACAATTTTGTTTCTGGTGTCCTTTGACAGCTCTTTGGTCTTGGCCATAGTAGAGTTTGGAGTGTGACTGTTTGAGGTTGTGGACAGGTGTCTTTTATACTGATAACAAGTTCAAACAGGTGCCATTAATACAGGTAACGAGTGGAGGACAGAGGAGCCTCTTAAAGACGAAGTTACAGGTCTGTGAGAGCCAGAAATCTTGCTTGTTTGTAGGTTACCAAATACTTATTTTCCACCATAATTTGCAAATAAATTCATAAAAAATCCTACAATGTGATTTTCTTTTCTCATTTTGTCTGTCATTACATTTACATTTTAGTCATTTAGCAGACACTCTTATCCAGAGCGACTTACAGTAGAGTGCATACATTTTTATTACATTTTACATACTGAGACAAGGATATCCCTACCGGCCAAACCCTCCCTAACCCGGACGACGCTATGCCAATTGTGCGTCGCCCCACGGACCTCCCGGTTGCGGCCGGCTGCGACAGAGCCTGGGCGCGAACCCAGCCAAGCCTGGGCGCGAACCCAGAGACTCTGGTGGCGCAGCTAGCACTGCGATGCAGTGCCCTAGACCACTGCGCCACCCGGGAGGTATAGTTGTCATAGTCATAGTTGAAGTGTACCTATGATGAAAATTACAGGCCTCTCTCATCTTTTTAAGTGGGAGAACTTGCACAATTGGTGGCTGACTAAATACTTTTTTGCCCCACTGTATAAACTGGTTACCAACATAATTAAAGCAGTAAAAAGACATGTCTGATGGTCTGATATACCACGGCTGTCAGCCAAACAGCATTCAAGGCTCGAACCACCCAGTATATAATTACAATAATAAACCTGGTTCAACAAAAACAACAACACAGAGTTACACATGGGATAAACAAACGTATAGTCAATAACACAATTGAAAAAGTGTATGTACAGTGTGTGCAAATGTAGTAAGATTAGGGAGGTAAGGCAATAAATAGGCCATAGTGGCGAAATAATTACAATATAGCATTAACACTGGAGTGATAGATGTGCAGCTGATGATGTGCAAGTAGAGATACTGGGGTGCAAAAGTGCAATAAAAATCAAAATTAAATACAACATGGGGATGAGGTAGTTGGGTGTGCTATTTACAGATGGGCTGTGTACAGGTACAGTGATCGGTAAGATGCTCTGACAGCTGATGCTTAAAGTTAGAGAGGGAGATATAAGTCTCCAGCTTCAGCGATTTTTGCAATTTGTTCCAGTCATTGGCAGCAGAGAACTGGAAGAAAAGGCGGCCAAAGTAGGTGTTGGCTTATATACCATACCCCCTCGTGCCTTATTGCTTAATCATAGCAGTCAAACGAGTTAAATCGACATCCATTGATGGAAAATGATCTGGCGAGTTTAATAATGGCGAATTATCTTTTCTCTTGCAACATATTCAAATTCCTTTATTACGTCATGTTATAGCTTGAGAGAACTATTATTTTGAGGAAAACAGAATAATGCTTCTCATGTCATTACACGTTACTACGATATTCCTTCTGAATTGGCTTGATAACGTTATGAAAAAAAGGGTTTATTTATTGTATAAATGTAGCAACTCCTCTCTTGCTGTAAAAAAAATTCACATTAGTTTCCCGAGGCAACTTTGACATCACTGCTCTATTCATCCAGTTGTAACACATGGCTATTCTTTTACAGTCAAACCTCCCTGAGAAACAGTCGTTAAACCTATAACTCAGGATATAATGTTGTTACCCCCCTAGCACTCCTGCTACTAATTTCCCCTCTGCCCTGCTCTCCCCCTCTCAGTGTCCCAGTGAGTCTCCACAGGAGCCAGAGAGAGGAGGGACCCACAGCATTGAGCCCTGCCCTGTCTGTTGATGGATGAAGCCAGGTCCTCCCTAATCACAGATGGGCAGACTCCACACATGCCCTGTCCCGGACTAGCTCTCCTCAGGTCTTAATTACTGGAGAGCCTTTTGGCCTCTGTTCACATAATGATGTGGTCATTGGTTGCGTGTGCTCATGTCTGTGTATAATATGAAACGCATCACTGTTTTTGTATTCTGAATCCTTAATGCTCATATTGAATCCATAATGGAGTCTAGAGTGAGAGCAAATGCAACTGCTTACCGGACCACCTAGCAAGCAGGTCAAACAATGTGTTGATGACATGCCCCAGCACACGTACATATGTTCTGCGTCTGTTTGGAAGGCCGTAACATGAGCACGTCTAGCTACATGCTTTGCTAATCATTTGTGGACCATCTGGTCTCTGGTGACTGAACTAAAGTATGCTAGCCACTCAGTTAGTTTCTCACTTATCAATTGCTATGGTAACGATAATGATCAGAAATATGGTGACAACAATTGCGAGGAAAATGTAACTTTTCATAAATGTAAAAATGTATATGAAAATAAAGAATTATATGATCCATAGGCATATAAAATGTATATAGAGCCTTCTAGCCAAGACTCCCCACGAATCTTTGAGATTTAATATTTTATCATGTTCCCCCTGCCAAGACAAACATGAACGCTAACACGCACACGCACACGCTTACGCACACACACACACACGCACCAGTTGTCATTGAGGACAGGCCTACAGGAGAGCCCTGAGCATGTGTCCTTGGTTTGATCTACATGCCGGCCACTCTTAATGGGGATGGTAGCCGAATACCCCATCCCCCTTTCACCACCCTCCACTCCCCTGCCCAGTCGGCCCACCTCTGGACCCCCGCTGTGCTGTCAGAGTGCTCCGAGATGCCCCCTACTCTCATGCTGGGAGCTGGGGGATGTTGGCGGCTCATGTAGGGAGCAAATGGAGTGGTGTGAGAGGCAGGGGGAGGGGGAGGCTAAGACGGTCTCTGTGGATGTCCCTCTCTCAGAGCTGAGTCGATGAGCTGCCCTCACTCTCTCTCTCTCTCTCTCTCTCTCTCTCTCTCTCTCTCTCTCTCTCTCTCTCTCTCTCTCTCTCTCTCACTCTTTCTTTCACGCTCTTGCTCTCGCTCTCTCCATCTCCATCTCTCCCCCATGGATGCCGGCAGGGTGGCCCTTGGGGCTTGTAAGTTTGTTTAAGCTGCATAATTCATGAAGGGCGACATAGTAGCCCTGCCCGCGTGACTGTCTTCGTACGCTGGGCCTGACACGAGCAGCCTCGGCAGCTGAGGGGGTCCTCTGAGGACTGACATTACCTCAGCAACGACATGTTAAAGGGTTAGAGGTGTTGCCACGACACGACACCCAGGCCTTTACCTCCACCTATATATACTGACATTATCCTCTCTCTCACTCTCATCCTCTCTTTTCCCTGTCTCCCTCTTTCTGTTCAGTCTCACCGCCGTGTATAGAAGTGACAAGGGCTGCCAAAACATTGCCTCTATACCAGCCCTCACTGACCCACACCTATCTCAATGGAATGACCTCTCTCTGTAATGACACCTTCCTTCTCTTTTCCTCTCACACATAAGTTACACATACAGTACACACATTAACCTCAGACCTTCTGCTAACCTTCTCCTCCTCTTCTTGATTCTCTCCCAGGTCATATCTTCCTTCACCTCACAACCCCCTGACCCCCTTTCTCCCAGGTCATATCTTCCTTCACCTCACAACCCCCTGCCCCCCTTTCTCCCAGGTCATATCTTCCGTCACCTCACAACCCCCTGACCCCCTTTCTCCCAGGTCGAATTCTTCCCTCACCTCACAACCTTCCTGACACCGATCTCCTGTGGGACATGTCTCACCAATCACCACCTGACCCCCCCAGCCCCTTCCCCCTCTATCCAATAAATTGCTGTCTGCCCATCCAGATCCCCTCTGTCTTCAGTAACATCTCTATTCTCCTCCCCTCTCATCCTTATCACCTCCTGACACCTTCACCCTCCCCCTTTCCCTCTTTCCCTCTCCATCTCTTGTCCTCCTCTCTCCTCACTACCTGACCTGACCTCACTCTCTGCCTTCTCCATGTCCCATCAGCAGCAAGTCAGCCTCTCCTTCCACAGAGTCCCCACCGTATGCCTGCAATCCACTGCCACGGACTGCAACATCTGCATTGGAGGCAGTAGAAAGACTGATCGGATCGTGAAAAGAGGGGAAAATGTTGAGTTAACATCTGTGCTCCCCCAAAAATATCCTGCTGTGTTTCCCAGCAATAAAGACCAAGCCCAGTTTGTCTGTAATGAGTGTTGAAATGAGGAAAGCCTGAGGATGTGCCTCTGGTATGAGGATAGACGCCCCCCTCAGAGTGCAACAGTATGAGGCTGCAACAGAACAGCAGATGCTAGAATAATTGAGGAGGAGCAAGGGAGGGGTTCTTCACTTTGTATTACACATCTTAAATGAATCTCTGTCACTGTCTTCTCTCATAAACTACTTTCTTCCATTTTCTCACAGTTCACTCTCTCCCTCTCTCTCTCTCCCCCCTCCTTTTCCATGGCTGTGTATAGCTTCTCTCTCTCTCTCTTTCGCTCTCTCTCCCCCCCCCTCTCTCTCTCTCTCTCTCTGTCTCGCTCTCTCTGTCCCTCTCTCTCTCTCTCTCTCCCCCTCTCTCGCTGTCTCCCCCCCTCTTTTTCCATGGCTGTGTATAGCTTCTCTCTCTCTCTCTCTCTCTCTCTCTCTCTCTCTCTCTCTCTCTCTCTCTCTCTCTCTCTCTCTCTCTCTCTCTCTCTCGCTCTCTCTCTCTCTCTCTCTCTCTCTCTCTCTCTCTCTCTCTCTCTGTGTTTCTCTCCCCCCTCTTTTTCCATGGCTGTGTATAGCTTCTCTCTCTCTCTCTCTCTCTCTCTCCCTCTCTCTCTCTCTCTCTCTCTCTCTCTCTCTCTCTCTCTCTCTCTCTCTATCTCTCTCTCTCTCTCTCTCTCTGTCCCGCTTTCTCTCTGTCCCTCTCCCCCCCCCCCCCTCTCTCTCTCTCTCTCTCTCTCTCTCTCCCCCTATCTCGCTTTCTCCCCCCCTCTTTTCCATGGCTGTGTATAGCTTCTCTCTCTCTCTCTCTCTCTCTCTCTCTCTCTCTCTCTCTCTCTCTCTCTCTCTCTCTCTCTCTCTCTCTCTCTCTTTCTCTCTGTCTCTCTCCCTCTCTTTCTCTCTCTCTCTCCCTCTTTCTCTCTCTCTCCTCCCATTCTTTTTCCATGGCTGTGTATAGCTGGGTAGCTGCTGGCCAGAGAGGAGACCCTCCATAGCCCTGGGACCTGCCCCTCTGCTCTCCACCCCTCCTGTTCCTGCTTTGATTTCCAATATGTCTGCCCATCAGGACAGATGGCTGTAGAGGAAACATTCCTCCACTGTCAGAGCATAGGCAGCCCTGATGCGGACAGGGGCAGAAATTGGAGAATAATGTAATAGAATATTTTATTGGGCTCTGATGGGTAGGATGCTGGGAACGTTGCCACGGTAATGTGCCTGTGCTTGGCTGCTATCCCTCGTCCAGCTCCAGGTTGGTGATTTAATAACGTGCTGTTTGCTGCTTGCTGCTCGTTGAGCCCTCGGTCTGGGGCCCAGGAAACAGGACCTGCTGCTTCCTGTGCCTGTCAAAAGAAGCTAACTATATGACAAATGTTTGGCTTGGCTGTTCCGGAATTTGGAGATGAATAAATTGATGTGTCAGCGGCTGCATTAATGATTCCACGCTGGCTGGGTCTGGGGGATCTGCTAGAACAACTCCAGTGGTAGAGGGGAAGAGCCATACTGCTATACACACACTGCTCTGTTTGGACTGTGGGTCAATCTGGCGGGGTATGTTTTGAGTGTGTAAATGTGTGTGTATTTGGTCAACAACCTGTCATGTGCGTACAGATAGGCCTACCAGTTAAAACTGCTCCTGCTCACCTTTATACCTCCCCTGTTCATAGGGTCTCTTTTATCAGGGCCATTTCTCTGGTGTTTCTGTCTCATCCAGAAGCAGCACTGACCAGCCCCTGATCTCCAGACTGACAGAGAAACATAATTTAAGAATAGCAGCTGCAGCTTGGAAGAAAGTAAATGGCTGCCAGAAAAAAAGGCTTGAATCCAAAATATATCCATTTAGTGTCTGCGTGGCCCTCACCTGCTCCTCTGTTGGCTGAGACAGGTGTCCAAGAAGTCATCCATCAGCACAATAGCCCGAGCCACCCCTTCAATCCACAGCAACATTTTTCCATGCTCCCTTTTGGGTGGGCGGTAATTGCCAAGCGCCACTTTAAGTCTGCCAGGCAGGCTGCCATGGGACTAAGCGAGGAAAGGGGAGGGTTGGACTGTCTGAACAGACGTGTAGGACTGGCACAGCCAGCGTGGTGCAGAAAACCTAATGACAGCTCAAAAAGTGAGGGCTGTAATTTAGTCATTAAGGCCTCATCTGGTCTCCCCCTCCCAGGGTCTGGCTGGTGATTCCTCCATAACCCCCTGCATGGTGGTGCCACCCTTGGCCACTGGATTGACAGGCATGTGCTGCCTCAGCAGCTGTGAGAGGAGAAGGGAGGTGAGGAGAGGTGAGGAGAGAAGAGGAGAAGAGAGGGGAAGAGGAGAGGAGAGGGGAAGAGAGGTGAGGGGAAGAGAGGAGAGAGGGGAAGAGAGGAGCAGCCACACACAGGCCCACCAGGCAGGCAGAGGCTTTAGAATTAGTTTTACTGCTGAGAGGGAGAATGGGGGAGGGACTCTGGATCAGCTGCTAATTGAAGAGACAATGCCCCACCCAAACGGCTGATGCAGTGCCATCAAGCTAAGCCTGTGAACTTAAGCTAATGGCCTTTTCTCATAATGCTGCTGAGAAGTCGTTCTGAGAACTCATTCAGTATTGAGTCTAAAAGCAGTGTACTAATGGATTTTTAAAATGTATAATTAGGCCACATTTCTATGATAAAATAAATGACTTGTGATTTTTTTAATATTTAGAATATTTCACTGAAATTGTCCAACTGTTTAGCCTAAGTCACATTCCACCACTGTTAATTAGATTATGTCTGTAATAGTGCTTTAAGTCTGAGATGGCATGGGCGTGGGGCGGACGCCCGATTCAGATGTCTGCCTGGCGATTGGAGCTGTCAGAATGTCAGATCTGGGGAAATCAGAGAAAAGCTGAAGACTTTTCTCCCTGTCATCAATCACCTGCTTGTAGCCGCGCTGCAAGCAAATCCACTCTGGTGAGGCCTGTGAATTCATCAGGAAGGAGACCGTCTGACACAGAGAAAAATGAGCCCTCTCCTCCAGACGTCAGGACAGATTGTATCCCAATGTCACTAAGTTGCTCAACACAAAGCCCTCACAAAGAATATGAGAGAGTGCAAGATTGAAACATGATTAGATTAGATTGTATCCAGATCTTCTTGTGATGTATCTGTGATGATTGATCCCTGTAGTTGGATTGCTGGTGGCACTAAAGGCAGTGGCGTAAAGTACTTCAGTAAAAACACAAAAAAACAGTAAAAAAGTACTATTTAAGTAGTTGTTTGAGGTATCTGTACAATACTATTTATATTTTTGACAACCTTTATTTTTACTTCACTACCTTCCAAAAGAAAATAATGTACTTTTTACTCCATACATTTTCCTTGACACCTAAAAGTACTCATTACATTTTGAATGCTTAGCAGGACAGGAAAATGGTCCAATTCACTCACTTATCAAGAAAACTTCCCTGTTCTTCCCTACTGCCTCCGATCTGGCAGACTCACTAAACACAAATGCTTCATTTGTAAATTATGTCTGAGTGTTGGAGTGTGCCCCTGGCTATTTGTAAATTTAAAAAACAAGAAATTAATGCCACCTGGTTTGCTTATTATAAGGAATTTGAAATTATTTATACTTTAACTCTAACTTTAGATACTTAAGTATATTTTAGTAATTACATTTACTTTTGATACTCAAATACATATTAAAACCAAATACTTTTACTCAAGTAGTATTTTACTGGGTGACTTTCACTTTTACTTGAGTCATTTTCTGTTAAGTATGACAATTGACTAAAGGATGTCACAGTACTGTATGTGGAGCTTGGCAGCATAGCTAATAGGTAGGTATAGACAGGTTGGTAAAATATGTGTGTATAGCTTGGTGTCACGACTTCCGCGGTCGATGTCACCAGTCTTCTAGCGCCGATCCACCTTTCATTTTCCATTTGTTTTGTCTTGTCTTCCCACACAACTGGTTTCAATTCCATCATTACATGTTGTGTATTTAACCCTCTGTTTCCCACCATGTCCTTGTCCGGAATTGTTTATTGTAGTGCTTATGCACGTTATGCTGGTGATTACGGGTTTTGTTTAACCCATTGATTTATTTGTTCTGTTTACTGTGATTTTAGTTTATTAAACTGCGCCGTTGTAAATCAGTTTTTGCTCTCCTGCGCCTGACTTCTCTGCCACCAGTACGCACCCCCTACACTTGGCATGAACAAATAGTATTGTGTGTGTGTGTGTGTGTGTGTATGTGTGTGTTTGTGTTATGTGTGTGTGTGCGTGTGTGTTTGTGTGTTTGTGTGTGTGTGTGTGTGTGTGTGTGTGTGTGTGTGTGTTTGTGTTTATGTGTGTGTGTGCGTGTGTGTTTGTGTGTGTGTTTATGTGTGTGTGTGTGTGCGTTTGCACACATGTTTATACAGTAGAGCAGTGTTTCCCAACTCCGGTCCTCCAGTATTCCCAACAGTACATATTTTTGTTGTGGCACCTGACAAGCACACCTGATTCTACTTGTCAACTAATCATCAAGACCTTGACAAGTTGAATCAGGGGTTTTCGTCCGGGGCTTGGAGGGTACTCGAGGACCAGAGTTGGGGAACACTGCAGTAGAGAAGCAGGATGGATCCACACGGTCCCTCCAGGCAGGTAGAAGGGTAGGAAGGGGAGAGGAGAGCCATCAGGCAGAGAATGATTAATGATGTTCAGCCTGGCATCTATAGCAAATCTACCCATAGGGACCAGGACAGATCTAGTCACCGCTTCAGGTATTAAGCTGCCCTTGGCCCCCTCCTGGGTAAACCCTCCTCCTCCTTCCCAAACCCCCAGGGCACAAAAATCTGGTCCCACCTTGGAGAGAGCAGATTACGCCAGGATAATATTTATGATGTGGAAATGTTCTGCTATTTATTCATAGCACATATGACTGGTAATGATTCATCATAACCCCCTCTCTCCTTCTCCCCCTCTATCTCTCTTTTCCTATCCCCCCTCTCTCTCTAGAGATGTGCATGAAAGGTGATGCCTATAATGGCACCAGAGCACGGCCCCAAAGACTCTGACGAGGCCACATAGTAAGCAGTCCACAGACTTAACTTAACTCACACAGCCTAAATATCATAGACCACAATGCATACACTAACCCATCTAACCTACACATAGTGTACATACTGCATACCATAATGCAAACATTGAATTATGAATCAAACAGAATGTGATTTCAATGTGATATTAATTCATACCATATGTAGTAAAGAAGACCACCATGTCGGCGTTCAGTAAAGCCTATAGCACTAAAATATACCAAACACAAAACCTCAAGCCCACATGAAACATACATACCATCAATATCCCAATACCACAACAAGGGACCCATGACCACCAAAAAGTATTATTAGCACGCGCTCCAGCCCTATCCCCCAGACCCATGCCTAGCCAGTGCACAGAGAGAGAAAGTGTGAGAGTATGACAGTGGATCAATAGTTGTGTTTGTGGTGATTCCCAGAGGACCAGAGCACTGCATGAAAACCACAGCTGATAGTTCGAGGTCCTCTCTGAACACTCCCCATGCGTTTACCCCAAAGCCAAGGTTAAATCCACCACAAAGAGAAGAGAGGAGAGGAGAAACCTCACCAAGTCAGTCTCCAGGCACCTTGCTGTGTGTGTGTGTGTGTGTGTGTGTGTGTGTGTGTGTGTGTGTGTGTGTGTGTGTGTGTGTGTGTGTGTGTGTGTGTGTGTGTGTGTGTGTGTGTGTGTGTGTGTGTGTGTGTGTGTGTGTGTGTATGCGTGTGTGTGTGTATGCGTGTGTGTGTGTATGCGTGTGCGTGCGTGCGTGCGTGCGTGCGTGCGTGCGTGCGTGCGTGCGTGCGTTTGTGTGAAAAATAAGTTTTCCTTTATGATAACTAATCCTGCAATAGTACAGCACTAGGACTGAGTATGGAAATACAACAGAAAATGAAATGTTTGATTCATCCAGGATTCACAATTTCTAAAAGGCTGCTATTAGTCCCCAGCAATGTGCAGACAGTATAATGATCATAGACATTCCACCAGGAGTAATGTAATGGTAGGAAATAAAGAACACCAGTTATTTGGCCCAACAGTAATTATAAGCCAGAGCCTTGTTAACCTTGGTGATTTATCGCCACTTAATTCCCTTCTAAAGACCTTGTTATTGCATTTATTAACATGTAATATCTCCATGGAGGAATCTCTTTAACTACAGCACCACAGTGCTGGCAAATTATGCATTTATAGCATGTTTGTACTTTATTATAATTCTTCTGTCCCTTTTAGGATATGAAATAAAAATAAACAGGTCCAGTTTAGCTGAAAACCTCTGAAATATTTCATATTTATATACATCTCATTCTGCTACTCTCTAGTCAACACATACAGTAATAGATTAAAGCCAAAAACATTTGACTCATCTGATCTAGCAAGCTAACTAGCTATAGGAAAACATATTGCCTATATAACACTCCTGATCTAGATTTGATACATATGGCTTGCTTGAGAATATAGTTCATCAACCTAGCCTCAAGGTGTGTGCATTTCTTAACTTGTGGCCCCAGCCTACACCAAACGGAATGGAGCTCTGACAGGCCGTCATCTCCACACTGGCTGATGGAATACTAATTAGCATTGGATGGATTGAATTATTCATGCATCTTAATTAGGGAGATATTTCCCATCAGGGTTCTCATGGTGACAGAGAAGTTTGTCTCCCCTCTACCTCATCCAAACACACACACACGCACACACGCACGCACGCACGCACGCACGCACGCACGCACGCACGCACGCACGCACGCACGCACGCACGCACGCACGCACACACACACCTCCCATCTTGACTCTAGAGGGAGAGAGTCAAGACAGAGCATTTCCCCAGCAAATGTGAACCATGTTGCAATATTAGGAGAGCTGTGTGAAAACTGGCATGAAGGCGTGACACACAGTAATTATGTGACAAGACTTATTCCACGTCACCCTCAATATCACTCTGCACATACATACATCACTCTCATACAGGAAGAAAAACACTCCAAACCATTACACTGCTATCAAGTGGTGTCACAGAGTACATTTTAAAAACCTGACTTTCCATATCTAATTATAATAAATGAATAATAAATGGATACAAGCTCATCCAGAGGGTCATATGAAACATATGCAAGTCCTGCTCCACTAATATCAGGTTCAATAGCCCCCTAATGTGCAAACCTGCAGTATGAGTACATGCCACAGGTGTTGCAGCCGTGAAGAGAGATGCAGTGCAGTGGGTAATAGTGCATGATATCACTCAGCTTCTACTTTCTCCTCTGTTAGACCCAGGTAGCCTACTCACTATCCAGCACAGCAGTATCCATCTGCTCACAGTTAGCTGGGAAATTAGTCACTTAATGTCCCATATTTGTTTAAGCAATTGGAAAGTAATTAATAACCTGAAATGCAATAATGTGCAGACAGCTATTCTACAGCCCATTCAGCAGGAATGTAGTAGGTGTTATAGTGACGACGGTCAGTTTGTTTCCATGCAGCCGTTGGTTGCTGCTCTATGTACTACAGTAGTGGTATTATACTGATGACACATCAAAGGGAAGAGGGTAAGGAACACAGCATGCATTCAAAGACCAGGTTTGAGTAGGGCATTTTAAATGACAAAACCTGGCAGAGAGGTAATTGGCTGAGCGAGCGGCGTCTGGGCGAATGTATGTGGCGGCACTGCGGCATGGGCTCCTGTAACACACATGGGGGACGACGGCAAAATAGGAGCCCTAGGATTAGGCCGACATTAATTCCTGCCTCTAATTACGCTGTTTAGAGATCGTTTTTTATAAATATCTTATGAAATGTCATCTGCAGCGCTGAGAAGTGGAGAGAGGGGAGGAGAGGAGATGGAGGAGATGGAGGAGAGTGGAGGAGAGGGGAGGGAGGAGAGGGGGGTTAATGCTCACACATACTTCACCCCCACAGAATGCCCCAGCAGCTGCAGAACGAGGCTCGTCGGTGTCATTATGTGCTGAGCAGTGTCTTACATGGAGTTTGCAGCCCAGCCCAGGCAGCTCTTCCCTAAAGGATGGTTCAAGGACAATGAATCCAGGTGGGATGACAGGTGGGAGTCAAACTCACCCAACACCTTACCTGCTCTACCAAGGAGGCAAATTGACAGCTGTTTCACTGCTTGAGTAGAGGGGTTTGAATTCTGTAAGATAATCTTTTGATTCTCTGTTGAGCTGTTAGGAAGGACTCATAAAAGTCTAAGATAATGGCAACACATGTCATTCCTTTCCAGGGTATAGGTCTAAAGACAAATTATGGGTTCTCTTTCATACACTGTTGTGTACTCTAAAGGTTTATTCACTCTGACAATGTGCCCATAGAGTATCATTCAAGGACAATTTGTAAGTTATAGTAGAGGGAAACAATTATTTGGGAACACCAACTACAGCGTAACCTTATCAAGCTTTTCCATCATATGTCACAAAAAGGCCCCCTTTGCACAGCAACACAGACTGAGAATATGACAGTAACTCAAAAACAACTACGGAATAAAATAAACGTAACTAAGGAGTTTTATTGTAAATAACCATGCCTGTCAGTCCTCATCTATAGGCTTTTAGTTTGGATTGGTCAGATAATGTTTCCACACAGATCATAATGGATGCACTATATATACACAAAAGTATGTGGACACCCCTTCAAATTAGTGGATTCGGCTATTTCAGCCACACCCATTGCTGACAGGTGTTTAAAATCGAGCACACAGCCAGAGACAAACATAAGCAGTAGAATGGCCTTACTGAAGAGCCTGTTAACTGAAGACTGTTAACGTGGGACCGACATAGGATGCCACCTTTCCAACAAGTCAGTTCGTCAAATTTCTGTCCTGCTAGAGCTGCCCTGGTCAACTGTAAGTGCTGTTATTGTGAAGTGGAAACGTCTAGGGGCAACAGCGGCTCAGCCACGAAGTGGTAAGCCATGCAAGTTCACAGAACGGGACCGCCGAGTGCTGAAACGTGTAGCGTGTAAAAATTGTCTGTCCTCGGTTGCAACACTCACTATTGAGTTCCAAACTGCGTCTGGAAGCAACTTCAACACAAGAACTGTTCATCGGGAGCGTCATGAAATTGGTTTCCATGGCTGAGCAGCCGCACACAAGCCTAAGATCACCATGTGCAATGCCAAGCGTCGGCTGGAGTGGTGTAAAGCTCGCCGCTATTGGACTCTGGAGCAGTGGAAATGCGTTCTCTGGAGTGAGGAATCATGTTTCACCATCTGGCAATCCGACGGACGAATCTGTGTTTGGCAGATGCCTGGAGAACGCTGCCTGCCGCAATGCATAGTGCCAACTGTAAAGTTTGCTGGAGGAGGAATAATGGTCTGGGGCTGTTTTTTATGGTTCGGGCCCCTTAGTTCCAGTGAAGGGAAATCTTAACGCTACAGCATACAATGACATTCTAGATGATTCTGTGCTTCAACTTTGTGGCAACAGTTTGGGGAAGGCCCTTTCCTGTTTCAGCATGACATTGCCCCCGTGCACAAAGTGAGGTCCATACAGACATGGTTTCTCGAGATCGTTGTGGAAGAACTTGACTGGCCTGACCTCAACCCTATCGAACACCTTTGGGATGAACGCCTACTGCGAGCCAGGCCTAATTGCCCAACATCAGTGCCCAACCTCACTAATGCTCTTGTGGCTGAATGGAAGCAAGTCCCCACAGCAATGTTCCAACATATAGTGGAAAGCCTTCCCGGAAGAGTAGATAGCAGCAAAGGGGGGACCAACTCCATATTAATGCCCATGATTTTAGAATGAGACGTTTGATGAGCAGGTGTCCACATACTTTTGGTCATGTAGTGTATGAATTCGATGCAATATAAACTTCCTATAAATGTCTGCAGGTTCAGGCTGCATCTTCATCAACCCCCTGAGGGTGACATTTGATTTGGTGTGAAATACTAATCCTTATTGATCTAGATAGAGACATGGATAGGGGATATGAGATAAATATACATACCTTATTAAAAGACATAGCCTTGCAGGCCAGGAGGATGGCATGTCCTAATCACAGTCAGGTAACTGTAATCTCCAGTGAGGGGGTGGGTGGAAGGGAAGGAGGAAGTGTGTGTGATTGTGTATGTGTGTGGTGTGTGTATGTGTGTGTATGTGTTGAGAGCTAGGAGTTTGTTTCCCCTGACCTTGTGTCAGCGCTGTGTCTCAATAACATGGTGAGGAATGATACACACTGAATACATGTCAGCTGGTGTGGTTCTGGCACACGGTTCTGACCTTCCCACAGAAAACAGGCTCATTAAAGAGAAAACTCATAGTGAATCCAGTCCAGATGAAAAGCAGACGTGGCCCTCAGACATCGCTCGTCAACTTGAAACGATTGCGGGGAGATAATTTTTTTATAAGATGCTCTTTCATAAACTTGAGTTTGAACTGCATTAGCTTGCATAATTTAAGGTTAACGCGGAAACAACCCTGTATGAATATTACATCCCACCTTCCCCAGGCCTTTCTGCTAGGCCCCCCTTCATGAAAAAGGCATCAGGCGCCACTTTTTAATGATTTGTGAAATCATACACATTTCTGCTCATTATAACATCACATCTCACACATTTTACTTTCAAAGAGAAGTTCATTCTCATCTATGGTCAGTCAAACGGTATGTAACAGATCACCCAGAACTATTGCACACCCTCTAAACCAGCTAGCTAATATACAGGACCTACCACAGTAATATCAGAGAGATGAACTTGATAATATTAGGCTTATGACTTATTGATGTCAACAGTGGAGGAGCCCTCTGATCCATTCATAAGAACTACAGAATGGCCCCATGTGAAGCTGACACAATGGTAGGAACTTAGCTGCTGGAATCCCACTGAGTTTATACTGTATTTTCCCACCATAGAGAATTAACGATTCCAAATCCTCTATTCCTACATTTTATATGTTCTTGTGATCCACCAGATTAATAATACCAAGGTTTCCAAGGTTCTTAGAAAGGCCATTATTTAGTGGTTAAACACTGTGACCCTCTTTGATGGTTCATGGATGGAATCTGAACAGTATCCTGGAGGCTGTATCTATAACTACCAAAGTTAATAGTGTATGTGTGTGTGTGTGTGTGTGTGTGTGTGTGTGTGTGTGTGTGTGTGTGTGTGTGTGTGTGTGTGTGTGTGTGTGTGTGTGTGTGTGTGTGTGTGTGTGTGTGTGTGTGTGTGTGTGTTTGTCAAGGAGAGCTCTGTCCCTTAATGATGCGTGTGAACAGGGCCGCTGGGTCCCTGCTGTAATACAGACAGTGGTAATTGGACAGAGGGACACGGTGTCCTCACCCCACTGCGGCTCCGCCAAGCTAACACCCAGTCTAATCAAACCTCCATTTGCATGTAGAGCCCACAGAATCAGCCTCAATAAAGCAGCTCTGCTTTGAGAGATGAGTTTTTAATCTCTGGGAGGGGATGAGATTCTGACCTCCGCCTATTTGTTTTTATAGTCTCACTTTTTTTCTGGCGAAGGACCTGCAGGTAAATTCACGGCGGCAGGACGGCCGTCTCGTTCCTAAGGACTGTCATTGTGCATTCATTAATATCCCAATATCTGACATGCTGGGGAAAATGGCTCCTTGAGAGAAAAAAAAACGACTTGTCTGTGTGAATGAGGCTTTATAAAAAGGCAATCAGAGTGCTGACAGACATCTCAGCAAGAGGGAATTATTGGTGGGGCCGAGCCTTTTGAAAAGGATAGGTACTTATTCGTCTCCCATTGCCCTTGGCTGACCCAGGTAATGGAGAATTTTACAACTGGAAGTGTTTGAAATATCCAGTGGATGTAAGTAATGTGCTCATTTAGGAGAGGTGGCGCACTCTGATCTCACAGATAGCAAGCGAGTCATCACACACACACACACACACACACACACACACACACACACACACACACACACACACACACACACACACACACACACACACACACACACACACACACACACACACACACACACACACACACGCACACACACAAATGTGAAAATATTACTCAGTGCAGTCCCTCTCTGTATACACACTGTGCACCATTTTGAAAGGGGAAAATCCTTTTAGATTTGATGCGAAACCTGTGAACAGCTATTCAACATTTATAGACTACCGTTAGTACTGCAAAGGAAATTGATGTTGTTACATTATATACGGGTAACATCTATAACTAAATCAAATCAAATCAAATCAAAGTTTATTTGTCACGTGCGCCGAATACAACAGGTAGACCTTACTGTGAAATGCTTACTTACAGGCTCTAACCAATGGTGCGAGAAAAAAAAAGGTATGTGTGTGTGTGTATAGGTAAGTAAAGAAATAAAACAACAGCAAAAAGACAACTAGTTTAGTGGTAGATCAGTTGAATGTAATCATGTCCCAGACATTGTCAGATCCAGCCTTGGCATGGTTTTGAGGCACATTAGGGCTAATGTACCTGTGTAGTAGGTTACTGATGGAAAACCAATCAACAGTATCTCCAGATTAGTTGACCCTTTTTCAACAAACAATCAGCAGACAAACTTGTATACGTACAAACAAGCATATTCCCATACTCAAACACCTTCCCCGCCCACCAACCAGAAACACATTCACCTGAACAAACACACTAACACTTCCACAAGCACACATACACCCCCACACCCTCCCACACACCCAATTATTATCATCATGTTCACTCAGGTACACACATACACACAGAAAACAAGCAAACCCACATGTGCTCTCATTGCCATGCCTGCTTGCATCAAGAAGTGTTAAGCAGCAGGGGAGATCTCCACACAAGCCAGGATGCCAAACTTCATCGCCTTGTTGTGTGAGTGTGTCTGCTTCACTGCTTCAGTATCGCTTCTGCAGCCTTCATCTCCTGATTACCGTCATGCTTTATCACATCGCCAAAATCACAGGTGACAGGCCACTTTTCCAGGGCGCTCCGTATACACTCTCCTCCAATCGTACGCTGCAGTCAAACACGTTTGACGGGAATAGCACTTGACATGCACAGGCTTGATATATTCACCCTGAGTTTGAGGAAGGAGACGGAAGAAGAAGAGATAACCCTCTGGTAATAGCTATTAACTCCCAAAGTCCCCTTCAACCTCACCACATGCACACACACAACATTAAGACACACCGTCCTTTTGTGTTGCTTTCTCGTTTTTATACTAGAATAAATAGTAGTGAGCAAACTGGTTAAAATGGTCTAATAACTGTGTGTATGAATGCTATTGTCATTCTAGGGCCTAGAAATCCTGTATAACAAAGCAGTGTAAAGAAAATGACTGCAGTACATTTCTGAAATATCTGCATTGTTTTGTCATCAGTACGCCCATCTGAGGATTTCATCTCCCTTTTTATTCTTCCTGGGCCATAAACTCAGAGGAGTGCATTGTGGGATGGTGGACTATGTGAGCATGTCATCAGCACACCTGCTGAGAACTCCTCCAGGAAGTGCCGGAGCCAAATTATCAGGCAATTTGAAACAGCGTTATGTTGCTTCTGCTTCTGTATTAATTAGAGAGGCTTTCAGAGGTCACACCAAATGAGCTTTTAATTAATGTCAGTGTATCAGCAGATTCCTCCTTTATTGAAGCCTTCTCTCCCGATACCGCTTCGGCGATAATTGGATCAGAGACAGCTCACAAACACACATACAAATCACTGTCAAAAGTTTGCTCCCACGAAAGTTTAGCAAACAAAGGGTAACTAACAAATATTTGAAAGACGGCATGGCTGAATGGCAGGTTGTATTCAGTACATCTCTCTGCCGCACTCTCTTTTCATTAAGAAAGGGCCATTAACTGCTCACTGACAATGAGCGAGAGAGAGAGAGAGAGAGAGAGAGAGAGAGAGTGGCTGTGAAGAGGGACAGTAGGCAGAGAGAGAGAGAGAGAAAGAGAGGGAGAAAGAGAGAAAGAGAGAGTGGCTGTGAAGAGAGACAGTAGGCTGAGAGAGAGAGAAAGAGTGTCTGTAAAGAGGGACAGTAGGCTGAGAGAGAGAGAGAGAGAGAGTGTCTGTAAAGAGGGACAGTAGGCTGAGAGAGAGAGAGAGAGAGAGAGAGAGAGAGAGAGAGAGAGAGAGAGAGAGAGAGAGAGAGAGAGAGAGAGAGAGAGAGAGAGAGAGAGTCTGTAAAGAGTGACAGTAGGCTGAGAGAGAGAGAGAGAGAGAGAGAGAGAGAGAGAGAGAGAGAGAGAGAGAGAGAGAGAGAGAGAGAGAGAGATGAAGGGAAAGAGAGAGTAATTCAGAGGTGATATAAACAGCCACATGGATCATTCTTGAGTACAAAATAAGGCAGTTGGTCCAATATAGGAGTTCATTTCAGCTATTGCATGCTCAATTCCTGTTTATCTATAGCTAGGTTTCCATCCAATTGACTACAGATTTTCATGCAAATATTCTAAAATCTGCATAAAGAAAATATGCGCATTTTCCCACAAGTGGTGTGTTTCTACCAAACTGACATGTTGAGGATACAAATCAGTGCATGATGACGTAGTGGACACAAATGTACTTTTTGGCTTAAATGTTCATGTACCGAATAAAAATCTAAAGTTCAATGTGTATCCGTTGCATTTTAAACTCTACCGATAGTTTTGTCACAAAAAGTGTTGCATTAAATATTAAACATGTCTGCTCTGGTCTTGGCACGTGAGCTCTAGCCAACAGCTGGCAGATACAGTACGGGTAGGCTGTACAGGTAGGCAGTACGGGTAGGCAGTACAGGTAGGCTGTACGGGTAGGCAGTACAGGTAGGCTGTACGGGTAGGCTGTACGGTTAGTCTGTATGGTTAGGCTAGTCTATATGATGAGATTATTATGGATAAGAGCAAGAATGTTTATTTTTCAATCTGCAGTCAAGTGTCCATCATCATGTCACCAGAATATAGCTATCGATATTTGGTTGATTTTGCAAATACGGGCACTTTTGGATGTTAAAGGTTTTTGAAAACGTAACCTCTTGTAACTGCTTTTTATCCATCTGAATATTTTCTTCACTCTGTCTGGAAACAAGATCTAATAGTGGCTGAGACCATACTATTTAAGAATATAAATATTTGTATCGGTTTCCCCAAATACCGACAGGAAATGTCATTACCACCACATCACGAAACGTGCTATTTTTGTTGAAAAGGAAATGACAGAAATTGTGCCTAATGTATTTTATAACATTTCACTTTTTTTTTAATGATGTTTTTTTACTATTTGGAAGTTTGAATTATATGTATTCATCATTGTCATGTCTTAATGTCTCGATACGCCTTGATGATACTCAGAAACATGCATTTACCAAATCCAAATCTTATTTTACATAATTCCTAAAATAATCTTAAGAACATGCATATAAGGTTCAGATACAGGATAAATCATCAATATCTATTGCAATTTAATACACCTTCAAAAATATGTACCGTGATGGTAATGACTTAGCAGTGGTGTAAAGTACTCAAGTAAAAATACTTTAAAGTACTACTTAAGTAGTTTTTTGGGTATCTGTACTTTATTTTACTGTTTCTATTTTTGACAACTTTTACTTTTACTTCACTACATTCCTAAAGAAAATAATGTACTTTTTACTCCATACATTTTCCCTGACACACAAAAGTACTTCTAACATTTTGAATGCTTAGCAGGACAGGAAAATGGTCCAATTCATACACTTATCCCTAGTCATCCTGACTGCCTCTGATCTTGCGGACTCACTAAACAAACATTCTATGTTTAGAAATTATGTCTGAGTGTTGGAGTGTGCCTGGCTATCCGTAAATTAAGAAAACAAGAAAATTGGGCCGCCTGGTTTGCTTAATTAATGTAAGGAATTAGAAATGTTTTATATTTTTACTTTTACTTTAGATACTTAAGTATATTGTAGCAATTACATTTACTTTTGATACTTAAGCATATTTAACTGGGTGACTCACTTTTACTTGAGTCATTTTCTATTAAGGTATCTATACTTTTACTCAAGTATTACAATTGGGTACATTTAATGGCAAACAACTGATGAAAAATACCATTAAACATTTTCATGCCACAGTTGTACATGTTTCATTTTATTGAAGATATAGAACACATTCAAAACTTCAAAAAACAAAGGTTACATACCTCAGGGACTGAAAGCATATTTTAGAACAATTTGGGATTCAACGCATGTACAAGGTTGGAAACACTGTTTGACATTAAACAAATTCTTGTTCACTGGCTGCAGTCTATTAATTCAGACACATGAGACAGGTGTGTGGTCACTCAAGATTAGGTGTTGCCCTTAATGCTCTCTATTGCTTAACGAGAGAGCAAACTTCCTCCCAGACTGCGCCATCAAGCATCGCATGCCGCTTTGTCACTGAATGAGGCTCAGGGAGAAGCCCAAGAACATTCTCTGTTTGGTACTGTACAATGTCCTCTCTCATTGGCCAAAAGAATCGGGTGGCTCCCACACGACTCATGGTCTTGACTAGAGTGCAGCTCTCTGCATCAACATCTTGTATAATACCAGGTTAACGGTCTTCATCATATTTCACAACACACCACTTTCCAATCAGTTCCTCATGTACAGTTGAAGTCGGAAGATTACATACACTTAGGTTGCAGTCATGAAAACTAGTTTTTCAACCACTCCACAAATTTCTTGTTAACAAACTATAGTTTTGGCAAGTCGGTTAGAACATCTACTTTGTGCATGACACAAGTCATTTTTCCAACAATTGTTTACAGACAGATTATTTAACTTATAATTGTACACTGTATCACAATTCCAGTTGGTCAGAAGTTTACATACACTAAGTTGACTGTGCCCATAAACAGCTTGGAAAATTCCAGAAAATGATGTCATGGCTTTAGAAGCTTCTGTTAGGCTAATTTACATAATTTGAGCCAATTGGAGGTGTACCTGTGGATGTCTTTCAAGGCCTACCTTCAAACTCAGTACCTCTTTGCTTGACATCATGGGAAAAGCAAAAGAAATGAGCAAAAGAAACAAGTCTGGTTCATCCTTGGTAGCAATTTCCAAACGCCTGAAGGTACCACGTTCATCTGTACAAACAATAGTACGCAAGTATAAACACCATGGGACCACGCAGCCGTCATACCGCTCAGGAAGGAGACGCGTTCTGTCTCCTAGAAATGAACGTACTTTGGTGCGAAAAGTGCAAATCAATCCCAGAACAACAGAAAAGGACCTTGTGAAGATGCTGGAGGAAACAGGTACAAAAGTATCTATATCCACAGTAAAATGAGTCCTATATCGACATAACCTGAAAGGCCACTCAGCAAGGAAGAAGCCACTGCTACAAAACCACCATAAAAAATCCAGACTACGGTTTGCAACTGCACATGGGGACAAAGATCATACTTTTTGGAGAAATGTCCTCTGGTCTGATGAAACAACAATAGAACTGTTTGGCCATAATGACCATCGTTATATTTGGAGGAAAAAGGGGGATGCTTTCAAGCCGAAGAACACCATCCCAACCGTGAAGCACGGGGGTGGCAGCATCATGTTGTGGGGGTGCTTTGCTGCAGGAGGGACTGGTGCACTTCACAAAATAGATGGCATCATGAGGCAGGAAAATTATGTGGATATATTGAAGCAACATCTCAAGACATCAGTCAGGAAGTTAAAGCTTCGTCGCAAATGGGTCTTCCAAATGGACAATGACCCCAAGCATACTTCCAAAGTTACCCGTTTCGGCTACCCGAAACGTTTGACCCAAGTTAACAATTTAAAGGTAATGCTACCAAATACTAATTGAGTGTATGTCAACTTCTGACCCACTAGGAATGTGATGAAAGAAATAAAAGCTGAAATAATTAATTCCCTCTACTTTATTCTGACATTTCACATTCTTAAAATAAAGTGGTGATCCTAACTGACCTAAGACAGGGCATTTTTACAAGGATTAAATGTCAGGAGTTGTGAAAAACTGAGTTTAAATGTATTTGGCTAAGGTGTATGTAAACTTCCAACTTCAACTGTACGTCTGCAATGGGCTGTGTTGCACTAGGAGATGGCTGTGGTGCTGTGCAGGTGCAAGTGGAAGGCTGTGCTTTGTCTGCCTCTGTTTGTTGAATTATCACGGTCTGTGAGCCAAAACAATCACACAGATGTGGAGTCATTTGAGGGGCAGGTAGGTCATCATTCTTTAGCTGTAAGACTTCAGGTGAGTGTGGTGGAGTGTTCCTTGACAGGTAGGACTCCATAACCACTGTTCTGGATAGTTGATCTTCTCTTTCTTTGGTTTATTTTCTGTTGCCTCCGTTTTCCCTTTTATCTCGCTGGAAAAGTTGTGAGATGGATTTCAGTTCACCACTTTCTTTTCTCTTAAGGGATCTTTCTTTTTGTTTCTTAAGATACTCCTGGTATCTTATAGGATCTTGCTGGATTTTGTTTATATACACGATCAAAAGTATGTGGACACCTGCTTGTTGAACATCTCATTCCAAAATCATGGGTATTAATATGGAGTTCGGTCACACCTTTGTTGCTATAACAGCCTCCACTTTTCTGGGAAGGCTTTCCACTAAATGTGGGTTGAGGTGAGGGCTCTATGCAAGCCAGTCAAGTTCTTCCACACCGATCTTGACAAACCATTTCTGTATGGACCTTGCTTTCTGCACTGGGGCATTGTCACGTTGAAACAGGAAAGAGCCTTCCCCAAACTGTTGCCACAAAGTTGGAAGCACAGAATCGTCTGGAATGTCATTGTACGCCGTAGCGTTAAGATTTCCCTTCACTGGAACTAAGGGGCCTAGTCCGAACCATGAAAAACAGATCCAGACCATTATTCCTCTTCCAGCAAACTTATCAGTTGGCACTGTGCAGATTTTTCCGTCAGACTGCCAGATGGTGAAGCGTGATTCATCCCTCCAGAGAACACATTTCCACTGCTGAGTCCAATGGCGGCTAGCTTTACACCACTCCAGCTGACGCTTGGCATTGAACATGGTGATTTTACAGTAGGCTTGTGTGCGGCTGCTCAGCCATGGAAACCCATTTCATGAAGCTCCCGACGAACAGTTCTTGTGCTGACATTTCTTCCAGAGGCAGTTTGGAACTCGGTAGTGTGTTGCAACCGAGGACAGACAATTGTTATGCGCTACGCGCATCAGCACTTAATGGTCCTGTTCTGTGAGCTTGTATGGCCTACCACTTCATGGCTGAGCTGTTGTTGCTCCTAGATATTTCCACTTACAATTGACTGGGGCAGCTCTAGCAGGGCAGAAATTTGACGAACTGACTTGTTGGAAAGTTGACATCCTATGACGGTGCCACATTGAAAGTCACTGAGCTCTTCAGTACCGGCCATTCTACTGCCAATGTTTGTCTATGGAGATTGCATGGCTGTGCTCTATTTTATACACCTTTCAGCAACGGGTGTGGCTGAAATAGCCGAACCTACTAATTTGAAGGGGTGTCCACATACTTTTGTATATATAGTGTATGTCCTTGTTCTATCCTTGGTTGATTTATGGGGCATCTTATAGAAAAATAAAAAAATGATAATTAAAGTCAGTAATAACCATAGTAAGTCACATAAATCAAAATCACTCAATCATCCTAACATAATACAAATTGAAATGGTCTTATTTAGAAAATAATTGTTCAATTTCAACTTAACCATGATCATATATATAATTTGTGTGTCTTTCAGGTCTTAAGGTAAGTAAAAATGTAATAGCTAATATATTTAGTCATTACCACCACATTCTGTCCTTACCATCACAGTTCATTACGTGGTGGTAAGGATGAGAGGTGAGAATCACATTTTTACAGTATTTGTTCATAAATAGCAGGTATTCTAGCATGCTAACAGCTAGCATACAATGTATCCTAAATACACATAATTTAAACATAATTTCAAAAATCTAACATCATTTGATGAAATTATAGCCTATTTGGTAATGACATACAATAAAAAATATTATTTTCTCAAGTCATATTTATCTCTATTTTTCAATAATTTCCTGGCATCAAATTGTGAATCTCCCTCCATGACATCCATGTGCTCCACTGTCACTACTCACATCCATGGCAACCAAAACACATACTTTTGAAAAAACATTATTATCATGTAATGTGCTTGTCGTGGTGGTAATGAACCAATACTTAGAGAGGACTAAGTATTTTGTGTCAAATATATATATAGTTTCCACTTATTTAACTTTTTTTTTTAAACAGGTGCATTAAATATTTTCTAATGATCAAGACTTTTGTAAGTGTAATACATAGCAGACTGTCAAAAGTCTGGGTGTGAGACAGGACAAAAACAGTGAAATCCAGACATGAAATGCTTCAGAATTTAAAAAAATATATATACAGTATATATATATATATATATATATATATTGAAAGCTGGAAAAAAAAGTTTAAGGTTATTTTATTCTCCGCTTTAATGGATGTGAAATAAAAACATCTAAATTCACATTTTATCTTAAAATTCTAACAATGAGACACAAAAAGGCCCGTATTTGCAAAATCACCAATTTACTGGAAAGGAGCATCACGAGCACCGTGCACTTTCACCACCCTGTGAAGTTCATCATAACTTATTTCATCTGTAGCCTAATAAACTGCATGCTTTCCCGAGTCGTAGTGGAAGGACCACAAACCATATAATCACATGACTCCAAGTTAATTTCGATATGATGGTTATTATATAATTATTTGCACATAAAGGTGTTTCCACCGCCATTTCTCGCATAATTTTACGAATGCAAAAAGATCCCACCATGTCGAATGAACGCATTATCTGTCGTCATTAATAAAATTGTACCTCCCGAAAGTTCCTGTTTCCATCACACCCGTCCTGACTTTGTTTTTTATAAGGTATGACTTTACTGCATAAAAACTGTGGATGGAAACGTGGTTTATGGTAGAAAATAGAGCAAGAACTCCCAATCTCTGTTGCCCTGGCAAAAAACTAGATTCAAAACGGTGAAGCCAAGAAACAATAAATAATTCAGTTGAGGTCAAGAGACTCATGTTCCTGAATCCATTAAATCCTTGAACAACAGAACATGTTGCTCACTATAAACAATGAATGAGGTTAGATAGGTTATATTAGCATAGCAAAAGAAATTGAGAAAAGTGTCTCATACCAAAACTTTAAAACATCTTCACCGCTCAATTTTTTGTTGAGAAGGCACTGAAGGTAATTTCAATCGATTTTAAAGTCCTTCAATTACAGACACACTGGCAACAATTCTGGGAGGGAAATTGATTTTTCAGCCTGTCTGTGAGCCAAGGCCAAACGTTAAGACCTGAACAACAACCATGGAGACAAACAGATTATCAAAAGTTTTAGAGCCTTTCTCCCCGACATTTTGATTCAGACTCCTAGCTACTTTTTGCCATAAAACCTGTCTGAGTATATTATATATGATGGTTTGATTTAGAAGCTGAATAATTAAAGGTGCAGGTGAATGAAAAATAGGAGATTTTCTTACCTTACAGCGTAGCGTGGTAGTGTTGTAATGTGACAATAGCCATAGGAATTCAAGGATACTGTCCTGCTTTGAGGGCCTTGTGGGTAGTAAGGTAGAGCTTGCTGCGGAAAATGCTCAATAACAACATCCAACCCCCACCTCCCACACATACACTGTCCTTCTAGCCTCCTATCCTAATCTGTCCACTGCCTTGCCAACCAAACAAGCCATTTGAAACGGGTTCATATTGGACAACCAATGTCCCTGAAAGGCAAAGTACAATAGCTGTATGCAATTTACAATGCTATTTGTTTTTTATGAACTAATGTATTAGTAGTTCTTGCCAACATATGACTCAATGAATAACCACTACTTCCTGCAAGGCCGACTTGACCTTACGGCTTTCATGAGCGCTAGCTCTCAGCTTAGAGTTAAACACAAAAGGCAGCTTCATAAAGTGGCAATTACTGTTTTGACATCAATTCTGAGAGATATATAAAAACAAATGCAAAGATTTCTGAAACCAAAATGTACAAATACAAGCATAAATAAAGGGAGTCATAATGGGTGAGGAATGCAATCCTGGCATATTAATTCAGTTTAATTAAAGAATAAGCAAACATGGAGATCTCTTTCTAAGCAGTATGTCTGTGGTGTTAGCCTGCTCTCTATCTCAGAAGGTATTAACCAAGTTAAGAGCTGGGGGTAAATGATCTAATCCATTGGATGACCTCCACTGGTTCTCTCCTCATTCATATTTATATGACAGCGCTGCACTAATTTTGGAGAGTAAATCAGCGCACACATTTTCCTCTGACCTCTACCTCGCTGCTGAATTAAACAATGTCAACGCCAATGCCCACTTTAACAAGCCTTAAATTCCACAGTCCAATCCATCAGCCGGGGTATTTCTGACACACCGTAGGAAGAGCATGAAATAAGGCAATTATTGAACCATCCAGCCCATTTACACGGATACTGTAGCCGTGGAAGGTTGGGAAAGAAGTTTGACTTGTTCAGAAGATGGCACTGCAATGGGAAAGCCAAACAAGGTGATATCTACCCTCTTATGACTAATAGCAACTTAGTTATTGTGCTGTAGGTCTCTCTACTGCAGGCTTAAGGCTTGTAGTTCTGAATCTTTTTCACTACCTGTGCTTTGGACCAACCTCCCAGAAATGTGGTTGACCTTTCAAAAGCAGCCCAGTCTGACCACCAAGAGCTAATGATTTCATTCAGATAATTCTAGAGCAGTTCATGTTCGATCTGCATTTGTGTTAAACTGTAGTTATATTGACAGCCTTGTTCTGTTCAATGTTCTCTACCTATATAGTACTCGAAATACCCCCAATTCATGTTGTTAAGTTCAAAACAATACAAGATAACATTTTGCCGACACCATTCAAACCAATGAGGGTTCGTAATTTTAAATAAAATTATCTCAGAATCCTCTTTTTACAGATATAACCTTATAGTCCCAAGCTCTCGAATTGCCAGTGAGTCTTTTCAGATAAATCGTCTCGATTTTTCTCTCACACACAGAAGGCTGAGTGAGCTGTGACTGGACCTTGTAGTCTTGTAAAATGAGTGTGTGTATGTGAGAGAGAGAGTGAGTGTGAGAATATGTGTGTACGTGTGTATGCAAAAGGCTTGTAGGAGGTCATTTTATTCAATGATTCTGTGTGTGAGAGAAACTGTCTTTCGTCATGTTGGGTCTACAGTACATGCGTGGATGACTCACTGAGGTGGCAGTTGATCTGCTAGGTGTGGGTGTCCTCAGATCTTGTGACAGATAATCCATCAGAGTCAGTCTGTCTGACAGGGATAGATTTCATCTCTCTCTCTCTCTCCCTTTACAGCTCACTCCACTCTACTCCGGCCCATGAAGGACAGTCACTCCTCTCCTCTGCCCCTCCTTGGACACACATGGAGATTCATTAGAAGAGACTGTGTGTACTGAGAGCCTTAACAGCTTTGGATTTGAGATGTAGCCACTCAGGTTCAGTATTCAACCACTTACATTCTTGAGGTTTGACACAAAAATAGGTTTATATAAGACAGCTGCCTTCAGAAAGGCATACCTTTGACTTATTCCACATTCTGTGTTACAGCCTGAATTCAAATGGATTAAATATATTTTTTCTCACCCATCTACACACCCCATAATGATAAAGTGAAAACATGTTAGTAGAAATGTTTGCATATTTCTTGAAAATGAAATAAAGAAATACTAATAGTAATTTACATAATTATTCACAACCGAGTCAATACTTTGGAGACGCACCTTTGCCAGCAATTACAGCTGTGAGTTTTTCTTGGTAAGTCTCTAAGAGCTTTCCCCACCTGGCTTGTGCAACATTTGCCCATTATAAAATTCTTCAAGCTCTGTCAAATTGGTTCCTGATCATTGCTAGACAACAATTTTCAGTAGATTTGAGTCAAAACTGTAACTCTGCCACATTCACTGTCTTCTTGGTAAGCAACTCCAGTGTAGATTTGGCCTTGTGTTTTAGGGTATTGTCCTGCTGAAAGGTGAATTCATCTCCCAGTGTCTGGTGGAAAGCAGACTGAACCAGGTTTTCCTCTAGGATTCTGCCTGTGCTTAGCTCCAGCCCATTTCTTTTGTATCCTGGAAAAACTCCCGTCTTTAACTATTACAAGCATACCCATAACATGATGCAGCCACCACTATGCTTGAACATAACATTTTGTATTCAGGACAAAAAGTTAATTGCCTTGCAAATTTTTGGGTATTTCTTTAGTGCCTTGTTGACAACAGGATGCATGCTTTGGAATATTTGTATCATCTACAGGCTTCCTTCTTTTCACTCAGTCTATTAGGTTAGTATTGTGGAGTAACTGCAATGTTGTTGATCCATCCTCAGTTATCTCCTATCACAGCCATTCAACTCTGTAACTGTTTAAAAGTCACCAATGGCCTCATGGTGAAATCCCTGAGCGGTTTCCTTCCTCTCCGCCAATTGAGTTAGGAAGTACGCCTGTATCTTTGTAGTGACTGGGTGTATTGATACACCATCCAAAGTGCAATTAATAACTTCACTATGCTCAAAGGGATATTCAATATCGGCTTTTTTTTGGACCTATCTACCAATAGGTTCCCTTCTTTGCAAGGCATTGGTCAATCTCCCTGGTCTTTGAAGTTGAATCTGTTTGAAATGCACTGCTCGAGCATTGTATCTTTGCATGTGTGGGGTACAGCAGAGATGAGGTAGTCATTCAAAAATCATGTTGAACATTATTGCACAGAGTCCATGAAACCTCTGATGAGTTAAGCAAATACTTAACTTATTTAGGCTTGCCATGAAGGGGTTGAATACTTATTGACTCAAAACATTTCAGTTTTTCATTAATTTGTAAACATTTCTAAAAACATAATTCCACTTTGACATTATAGGGTGTTGTGTGTAGGCCAATGAACAAAAATCTAAATGGAATCCATGTTAAATTCTGGCTGTAACAAAATGTGTAAAAAGTCAAGGGATGTGAATACTTTAAGGCAGTGTACAAAACTAAAACCAGATTAGCACATACAGCATACAATAAATCAACAGACAATTCTTAGTCACCTTTATTAAGCTCTCCAATTATTCATACTGTACAGTTGACCTAATCTCAACTGAACGACATACATTCATGTTTATAAAAAGCTAATTACAATATTTCATTTAAACTATCTCTAACGCATTATTCATGTGACGGACAGTGTGTTGGCTGGTTGGCTTCACAAACCAGTTTTTACCCTGATCAAGTAGGCACAGATGATTTATCAAAGTTATATACTGCTATATAGATTAAAGTAGTAGACCTACTTTAAAATCATACATGGAATTACAAAGTTAACAGGGCAACAACATTTTACATTACATACGAGTTGTTTCAAACATACTGTAATACTCATGTGAGGTTGAGGTATCACATACTAAGGACCTCTGAATAAGGCATCAATGAACTGGATTTTAACAAAGGCAAAACAGTGAGGTCACCTACTACAACGCATAAACAATTACACAAAAACAAAATCCATTAAATGCTGCCCTCTAATACTCCAGGCGTGTCAAGTTAGCTACACACCACTATGCATTTCCTGAATAAGGGGATATATTTTTTTATGATTTCACAGTGGCATCTGAAAATGCAGTCTGGAACATGTCATTTACTTTGAAAAATCCTTGTCTTTCCTTTTGTATTACTATGGTTTGATAAAACAATAACACCAATGTTATACAATGTTATTCTTGCTTCTTTGAAAAGGTAATCATATAGCTAGAGAAATAAATTTAAGTTTCTCAGCATATCAAAATGGAATGCACAATTAAAGAATCACCAACATAAAAATACCAACAAAACTCAGAAATATAGTATATACCTTTATGATCAGAAAATAGATAAAAGCTATATGATAAATCAACCTGATATATTGCAGTTAATCATGATAACACAGGACGTTGGAAAGGTAGCGATGGGCTGAATATTTAATAATTTTTTATTTAACTAGGCAAGTCAGTTAAGAATAAATTCTTATTTACAATGACGGCCTACCCCGGCCAAACCTGGACAATGCTGGGCCAATTGTGCGCCGCCCTATGGGACTCCCAATCACGACCGGATGTGATACAGCCTGGATTCAAACCAGAGACTGTAGTGACGCCTCTTGCACTGGGATTTGAAGGGTTGGTGTACATGCTCTGTGCTGTGGAACAGGAGCTAGCATGGTTGGTTTTGTGTGGAGTTAGGAGGGACTAGGGTGCTCAGAAAAGAGAGGGGGAAAGGACTGGTCAGTGTTATGGAAGGCTGAGGCTCTCTACTTCCTGGTAATGGCGGCCACAGCTTTCTTGGCAGCGTCATCCAGGTCATTGGCGGCTATGATGGGCAGTCCACTCTCTGACAGGATCCTCTTGGCCTCCTGCACATTTGTCCCTATAACACACACACACACACACACACACACACACACACACACACACACACACACACACACACACACACACACACACACACACACACACACACACACACACACACACACAGCGTTAGTGAATGGTCTATGATGTAGAAGGAGAAAGTTGTATGCTGAATCTCACACGGCTACACCCCACTGACTAAAAAGACACAGAACACAGGAGAACTTAACCCAATGACAGGTGCACCAAGAGATGGAGGAATGGATGACTGGCATACTTCCATTGGTGAAATAGAACAGATGTGTCTGTGAAGGAGTGAGAAAGCCAGTGGTCTTGAAAAGGGCAGAGGGAGTGTACTGTGTTCCATTGGCTGCAGTGGAGGTCAGAGGAGAGGCAGGCAGGCAGGCAGGCAGCTGGCGGGGTCTCTGCTGATCTGATCATGCCCCAGTGGAGCTCTAGCCATGCAGAGACACCCTGAGACACTACAGCTCTGAGGCCTACACAGGCTCCCTCAACGCACAGCACTAACCATGAGAGCAATGATGGAGAGAGAGAGGGGAGGGGGGGCAGAAAAAGAGAGATATGGGGGAGAGGTTGAGCTAGATCGAGAAAGAGATAGGAAGAAAGAGTGGGATAGTGAGAGCTTATGCACAAACTTGTCTCTGCTCTCCCTTAGAGAAAAAGCCAACCCACAGAAACAACAGAGCCCAGCTGTCTATGTGCTGTTCACTGACTCACTCATTTCACAGGTGAGAACGGTACTGCAGGGAGGAGGGAATTTACATAACGCAGGTGTTCCACATCACTACGATGTGTGTGTGTGTGTGTGCGCGCGCGTCGGCGCGGCTCTCCTGACTGGTGTGTAATTAAGATTGCATGATATGTGAAATCTCAGGAGCCTGGATGTTCTAATCAATAGCAGTTTCATGAGGAATTATATTACCGCCGCCACTTAACTCCTAATATTTCATCGCTTTTGTCCGGTGAGATAATAACTCATTCTAAACACATTTCTTGAGTTCTGCACAAAGCAATCAATTGTGTAATCTAATTAGAGGAGGGGAAGGCATTGGGCAGACACACAGCAGATAGGGGATCCAAAGTCATCTTGTAACCGAACAGCATCTTCTCTGTCCTCTACTAAATCTATATGGAAAAGGGCACTGCTTTCACTCAGACGCACAATACACTGAATAAACTTCATTTGGATTGACAAATCACAGAGATCATATTCCTGTAGAGGTCGTGGAGAGGTTATCAGCTAATAAACAAATCCAATCTGAGACAAGAAACATTCCTATTCATCTTTATATGGCCTTCACTCTGCTGCTATACAAATGTTTTTTTACAGAAAAGATTATAGACAAATATTGTATAAGGAAAATACTTAGTTCCGAGCTCTGTTGGGATTCCTGGAACTGGAGCCCCTAGATCTAATCTCACCACACATAGGGTTCAACAAACACAGAGTGTGTGTGAGTGCCTCTGCAAGTGTGATTGCGGAGGGTGTGTGTAGAGAGAGCTTGTGTCAGTGAGCAGAGTGCAGTTCCAGAATGAGCGGCAGGGAGCAGTGTCTGTCTGTCTACAGCAGCAGCCCAGCATACTGATACTGTACGGGAGGTGTAGTTTCACCTACAGCCACTAGATGCTGCCAGAGACCTCACAGTCAGATCTAGAGAAAACATCAGCAGAGGCCTGTCCCTTTAAGAGACACTTTATACTATACTACTAGGAGGAAGGACATTCACTAATGGTGCTGATATATACACTGCTCAAAAAAATAAAGGGAACACTTAAACAACACAATGTAACTCCAAGTCAATCACACTTCTGTGAAATCAAACTGTCCACTTAGGAAGCAACACTGATTGACAATACATTTCACATGCTGTTGTGCAAATGGAATAGACAAAAGGTGGAAATTATAGGCAATTAGCAAGAAACCCCCAATAAAGGAGTGATTCTGCAGGTGGTGACCACAGACCACTTCTCAGTTCCTATGCTTCCTGGCTGATGTTTTGGTCACTTTTGAACGCTGGCGGTGCTTTCACTCTAGTGGTAGCATGAGACGGAGTCTACAACCCACACAAGTGGCTCAGGTAGTGCAGCTCATCCAGGATGGCACATCAATGCGAGCTGTGGCAAGAAGGTTTGCTGTGTCTGTCAGCGTAGTGTCCAGAGCATGGAGGCGCTACCAGGAGACAGGCCAGTACATCAGGAGACGTGGAGGAGGCCGTAGGAGGGCAACAACCCAGCAGCAGGACCGCTACCTCCGCCTTTGTGCAAGGAGGAACACTGCCAGAGCCCTGCAAAATGACCTCCAGCAGGCCACGAATGTGCATGTGTCAGCATATGGTCTCACAAGGGCTCTGAGGATCTCATCTCAGTACCTAATGGCAGTCAGGCTACCTCTGGCAAGCACATGGAGGGCTGTGCGGCCCCACAAAGAAATGCCACCCCACACCATGACTAACCCACCGCCAAACCGGTCATGCTGGAGGTGGTTGCAGGCAGCAGAACGTTCTCCACGGCATCTCCAGACTCTGTCACATGTGCTCAGTGTGAACCTGCTTTCATCTGTGAAGAGCACAGGGCGCCAGTGGCGAATTTGCCAATCTTGGTGTTCTCTGGCAAATGCCAAACGTCCTGCACGGTGTTGGGCTGTAAGCACAACCCCCACCTGTGGACGTCGGGCCCTCATACCACCCTCATGGAGTCTGTTTCTGACCGTTTGAGCAGACACATGCACATTTGTGGCCTGCTGGAGGTCATTTTGCAGGGCTCTGGCAGTGCTCCTCCTTGCACAAAGGCGGAGGTAGCGGTCCTGCTGCTGGGTTGTTGCCCTCCTACGGCCTCCTCCACGTCTCCTGATGTACTGGCCTGTCTCCTGGTAGCGCCTCCATGCTCTGGACACTACGCTGACAGACACAGCAAACCTTCTTGCCACAGCTCGCATTGATGTGCCATCCTGGATGAGCTGCACTACCTGAGCCACTTGTGTGGGTTGTAGACTCCGTCTCATGCTACCACTAGAGTGAAAGCACCGCCAGCGTTCAAAAGTGACCAAAACATCAGCCAGGAAGCATAGGAACTGAGAAGTGGTCTGTGGTCACCACCTGCAGAATCACCCCTTTATTGGGGGTGTCTTGCTAATTGCCTATAATTTCCACCTTTTGTCTATTCCATTTGCACAACAGCATGTGAAATGTATTGTCAATCAGTGTTGCTTCCTAAGTGGACAGTTTGATTTCACAGAAGTGTGATTGACTTGGAGTTACATTGTGTTGTTTAAGTGTTCCCTTTATTTTTTTGAACAGTGTATATATATCATACAGCATAGAATGGAGTTCTACTATGTGGAATAAAGAACTGTGTTTTCTCTATACAACACATAACTGCAGTGTACTGAATGAACATACATGGTCAATCCATCCTCCCTTATACAATACAAGGAGTGTGTGATAATGACTAGCCCTGTCCACTACCTTCAACTGGGATCTCTGGGATGGGAGCTTCCCTCCTGTTGTAGTATAGGGATCTAAACAGTGGCACTGAGACAGAGCCGGAGCTACACGGGCTCCAGAAGCACCATGAGCCCCCGACAGCCCTGCCTCAGTTTATAGCAGATTCTGATCATTGTAAATTAGGCTGTACCAGGGGCCTATTGTACCCTGGAGGACTGTCCTGCTGAGGTGACTACACTGCCACAGCCTGGGACCTGAAGGAAGAGGGAACACCTCCCCTGCTCTCCTTCTCTCATTTTACACTTCTAACTACTCAAAGACTACAGTTCCTTCCCCAAGTGTACATGTTTGAGTGTCTAAGAGTGTGTGTGAGAGAGAGAGAAAGGGAGAGAAGGGAGTGAGAGTTTATGTATGCGTCTGTGGTAATGGGCATGTGACAGGCGTGTCTGTTGTGGTGGGTGTGTGTGTGGTCCGCGGCTGGACAGTGATGGCCCGCCCAAAGCATCTGATGGCTTTATTAAGGCTGTAATGATACTGTCAGTGATGTGTGTGTGTGGTCTGCAGCTAGTCAGCAGTAGATGGCTCTATTTAAGCTAGAATGATACTGTCAGGACGACCTCTCTCTAGAACCACTAGTCCTTTCTAATTACATTGGAAAACGTCTATATCCAACCACATTCTCCTTTATTAAGGAAAGCCTGGCCTCCAGACAGACAGACAGACAGACAGCAGTGGAATGGCCTGAAGGGAATATAATCCCTTTTTCACTAGACCGTGTGGCGTGTTTAAGGGACTTTTATCCACACACACAGACTCATTCATACACAAAGACACATGCACATTCGCACACACACTGTGGCCAGAGTCTCTGAGAGGGGGCAGTAGTTCCTCATTTACATTTAGCGTGCATGTGTGTGTGTGTTTACATCAGGCATGACTATCTGCATTGGAGAGCCTGACAACCAGGCAATGTCCATCAATAAACGAATGTCCAATGAATGAAAGCCAGCCCATTAATAAAACATCAACCACTGGCATAAAATCCCCAACTCCACATCTTGAGGCACTCTGTCACAGCCAACCACCATGTGGCCAAAGGATGCAGAAAAAAGGCTTTCCAATTAAAAGTGGCAGAGTTAATCCTGGCTGATCCTTTTGAAGAGCAGCCTGCCATTATGGGGTCTGTGGTCAGCGCAGCCACCTAGGCTGATTGATTCTGACCAATCCCGCTCTATGATGCCCCAGCCGTAATGACCACAGCTAAATCAAGGATTAAATGCCACGAGGACTCTGATTCAACCCAATGGTCACCATGACCTTCTGAGCCAATCCCCAATTTGAGAGCCAGAGGCAATTTGTGACATGTTTGTGAAAAGTGAAACTGCCAATTAACGTTCTTTATTTGTGTCTTCCATGAAAAAATATTGGCAGAGTGAACACAAACACGTGTGTGTGATCAAAGCAGTATTGATCACACTAAACATGCTGCCACCACTATTCAGGGATGTCAAACCCAGCTATGGATTTCAACACAATCATTTGCAATTTTATTTGTCACCAATGCTTCTTATAGCACACATCACATCACTCTATACTCCTCTGTAAACTGGTCATCTCTGTATACCCGACGCAAGACCCACTAGTTGATTCTTATTTATAAAACCCTCTTAGGCCTCACTCCCCCCTATCTGAGATATCTACTGCAGCCCTCATCCTCCACATACAACACCCGCTCTGCCAGTCACAGTCTGTTAAAGATCCCCAAAGCACACACATCCCTGGGTCGCTCGTCTTTTCAGTTCGCTGCAGCTAGCGACTGGAACGAGCTGCAAAAAACACTCAAACTGGACAGTTTAATCTCAATCTCTTCATTCAAAGACTCAATCATGGACATGCTTACTGACAATTGTGGCTGCTTCGCGTGATATATTGTTGTCTCTCACCTTCTTGCCTTTGTGCTGTTGTCTGTGCCCAATAATGTTTGTACCATGTTTTCTGCTGCTACCATGTTGTGCTGCTGCCATGTTTCTACCATGTTGTTGTCATGTTGTGTTGCTACCATGCTGTGTTTCATGTGTTGCTATCATGCTATGTTGTCGTCTTAGGTCTCTGTTTATGTAGTGTTGTCTTGTCTCTTGTCATGATGTGTGTTTTGTCCTATATTTTATTTTAATTTAAATGTTTATGTTTTTAATCCCAGCCCCCCTCCCCGCAGGAGTGCCTTTTGCCTTTTGGTAGGCCCTAATTGTAAATAAGAATTAGTTCTTAACTGACTTGTCTAGTTAAATAAAGATATATGTGTGTGTGTGTGTGTGTGTGTGTGTGTGTGTGTGTGTGTGTGTGTGTGTGTGTGTGTGTGTGTGTGTGTGTGTGTCTGGGGTTAACTGTATCTAATTTAAACCGACCTGCAAATGTAACTTTCTATCAAAACAAAAGGCAACCTGTTTGACATTTTAGCATGGCCGATGCATACACATCTTTTGTAGTCGGTCCTTTCCTCATTTTAAAAGGTATGCTTAAGTGGCCATACAGTATTACACCGTGAAGTTGCAGAGAGCTCTGTACATATTATACATAATTATGTTATGTGCTTTTTGTTGTATTTAAAAAATGGGTATTTGACTTCTCTGGGGGTTGATCACTTACATCTCGTGGTCTTGACTCTCAGAGTTGCAGAATTGGGATGACCAGTCTATCATACTGGCCTATAGCTAGCTAGCTAGCTACTGTAGCTGGCTGTTTGGATTCAAATAATGCAGCTCCGGCTTTATGGTTTCATCTGTTGGGAAGAATTACAACAAGTACTGCATGCTGTGTCTAGAGATGGCAGAAGAGGCTCAGGAACTGTTCTTAACCACAGCCAAGATGTGGTGACTTTTTGTGTGCTTTTCAGCAGCTGTGGCATCACCCAGGTAGGTGCTACATGTTTGGCTATGGAGGACCAGTACCTAAGTAGAGCGGGTCCTGGAAGAACTGACCGTCAGAGAAGCAGATGTCGTGTGCTGATGAAGCGCTCCGGGCCTGTTTGTCAGACTGTATTTGTTTCTCTCTCCCCTTTGCCGAAGCTACACTGTCTTTCCAATCCAAACTGTCAACTCCCAGCCTTTCATCCAAAGCCAAATAGAGAAATTCAATCACCATCTCTACCATCTCAATTTAAATGTGCTGTTGTTTAGCTTTTTATGAACTTTGAAGATTATTTTCTTTAATGAAAAGCACTATAAAAGTTGAATAAAAGATTATTATTAGTAGCATTATTTGCAGACTTGCCTTATTGTAACTGGCCTGGTTGTGTCCCAGAAACAGTAGTGCTGACCTGAAAAGCGTGAGACTCCAGAGGGACAAATGGAGTGCTGTGGGCTAATGAAGAGAGTCCCTTGCTCTTTCTCTGGACAACACCAGTCAGCTGTTTCCTGCCAATTATCCTAGTGACCAGCTGGGTCCCGGCACTGCGCCCAGGAGGTGCAACGCCAGCCATTAGCATACGCAGGTGAGAGGTGACCCAATCAGATCCATTGTTATTCTGGCCGTCTAGTACGTAGCATTGCATTACTGGAAACTAAGACTGTTCTCAGGGCAGGCCTGGTTGTAGCTAGATATGTTTGAGTCGTGTTGGGAACAATTTTAGCTAACCCTTTTCCTAACCATAACCTAATTCTACTAACCTGCCACGTTAATTCTCCTAACCTGCTATGAAAAATCACTTCAGTTAGTCAAAACCAGCAGACCTGCCCTGAGAACAGTCTTGGTTTCCAATAATATGATACAGCGTCTAGCACTGCTGAACGTGACTAGCGTGAGAAATGCTAGTCTTCGTCGCCAGTAAGAGGACCACACTGGATATCATATGAGGGAATTCTAAATTAACTTACTAAAAATGGGAGAAGCTTACTGCAATGAATTCTAGAATAAGATAAAGCGAATGAGACCGATGTAAAATTACAGATAGTTCATAGAAAGTACTAAGGTGCAAGAAATGCAAGAAATGATGCATGTGACACAAAGGAGCAGAGATCTGGAGTAGTCAAGGAAAGGAGGAGTTGACTACGGACAGAGCTGTGGGCTGGTAGTGTAAAGACTAGTCAAACTGATGGTAGGTAGGGGTGTAGAGCTGTGGGCTGGGAGTGTAAAGACTAGTCAAACTGATGGTAGGTAGGGGTGTAGAGCTGTGGGCTGGGAGTGTAAAGACTAGTCAAACTGATGGTAGGTAGGGGTGTGGAGCTGTGGGCTGGGAGTGTAAAGACTAGTCAAACTGATGGTAGGTAGGGGTGTAGAGCTGTGGGCTGGGAGTGTAAAGACTAGTCAAACTGATGGTAGGTAGGGGTTTAGAGCTGTGGGCTGGGAGTGTAAAGACTAGTCAAACTGATGGTAGGTAGGGGTTTAGAGCTGTGGGCTGGGAGTGTAAAGACTAGTCAAACTGATGGTAGGTAGGGGTTTAGAGCTGTGGGCTGGGAGTGTAAAGACTAGTCAAACTGATGGTAGGTAGGGGTGTAGAGCTGTGGGCTGGGAGTGTAAAGACTAGTCAAACTGATGGTAGGTAGGGGTGTGGAGCTGTGGGCTGGGAGTGTAAAGACTAGTCAAACTGATGGTAGGTAGGGGTGTGGAGCTGTGGGCTGGGAGTGTAAAGACTAGTCAAACTGATGGTAGGTAGGGGTGTAGAGCTGTGGGCTGGGAGTGTAAAGACTAGTCAAACTGATGGTAGGTAGGGGTTTAGAGCTGTGGGCTGGGAGTGTAAAGACTAGTCAAACTGATGGTAGGTAGGGGTGTAGAGCTGTGGGCTGGGAGTGTAAAGACTAGTCAAACTGATGGTAGGTAGGGGTTTAGAGCTGTGGGCTGGGAGTGTAAAGACTAGTCAAACTGATGGTAGGTAGGGGTGTAGAGCTGTGGGCTGGGAGTGTAAAGACTAGTCAAACTGATGGTAGGTAGGGGTGTGGAGCTGTGGGCTGGGAGTGTAAAGACTAGTCAAACTGATGGTAGGTAGGGGTGTGGAGCTGTGGGCTGGGAGTGTAAAGACTAGTCAAACTGATGGTAGGTAGGGGTGTGGAGCTGTGGGCTGGGAGTGTAAAGACTAGTCAAACTGATGGTAGGTAGGGGTGTAGAGCTGTGGGCTGGGAGTGTAAAGACTAGTCAAACTGATGGTAGGTAGGGGTGTGGAGCTGTGGGCTGGGAGTGTAAAGACTAGTCAAACTGATGGTAGGTAGGGGTTTAGAGCTGTGGGCTGGGAGTGTAAAGACTAGTCAAACTGATGGTAGGTAGGGGTTTAGAGCTGTGGGCTGGGAGTGTAAAGACTAGTCAAACTGATGGTAGGTAGGGGTGTAGAGCTGTGGGCTGGGAGTGTAAAGACTAGTCAAACTGATGGTAGGTAGGGGTGTAGAGCTGTGGGCTGGTAGTGTAAAGACTAGTCAAACTGATGGTAGGTAGGGGTGTAGAGCTGTGGGCTGGGAGTGTAAAGACTAGTCAAACTGATGGTAGGTAGGGGTGTGGAGCTGTGGGCTGGGAGTGTAAAGACTAGTCAAACTGATGGTAGGTAGGGGTGTGGATCTGTGGGCTGGGAGTGTAAAGACTAGTCAAACTGATGGTAGGTAGGGGTTTAGAGCTGTGGGCTGGGAGTGTAAAGACTAGTCAAACTGATGGTAGGTAGGGGTGTGGAGCTGTGGGCTGGTAGTGTAAAGACTAGTCAAACTGATGGTAGGTAGGGGTGTGGAGGTGTGGGCTGGGAGTGTAAAGACTAGTCAAACTGATGGTAGGTAGGGGTGTAGAGCTGTGGGCTGGGAGTGTAAAGACTAGTCAAACTGATGGTAGGTAGGGGTGTAGAGCTGTGGGCTGGGAGTGTAAAGACTAGTCAAACTGATGGTAGGTAGGGGTGTGGAGCTGTGGGCTGGGAGTGTAAAGACTAGTCAAACTGATGGTAGGTAGGGGTGTAGAGCTGTGGGCTGGGAGTGTAAAGACTAGTCAAACTGATGGTAGGTAGGGGTTTAGAGCTGTGGGCTGGGAGTGTAAAGACTAGTCAAACTGATGGTAGGTAGGGGTTTAGAGCTGTGGGCTGGGAGTGTAAAGACTAGTCAAACTGATGGTAGGTAGGGGTTTAGAGCTGTGGGCTGGGAGTGTAAAGACTAGTCAAACTGATGGTAGGTAGGGGTGTAGAGCTGTGGGCTGGGAGTGTAAAGACTAGTCAAACTGATGGTAGGTAGGGGTGTAGAGCTGTGGGCTGGGAGTGTAAAGACTAGTCAAACTGATGGTAGGTAGGGGTGTGGAGCTGTGGGCTGGGAGTGTAAAGACTAGTCAAACTGATGGTAGGTAGGGGTGTGGAGCTGTGGGCTGGGAGTGTAAAGACTAGTCAAACTGATGGTAGGTAGGGGTGTGGAGCTGTGGGCTGGGAGTGTAAAGACTAGTCAAACTGATGGTAGGTAGGGGTGTAGAGCTGTGGGCTGGGAGTGTAAAGACTAGTCAAACTGATGGTAGGTAGGGGTGTGGAGCTGTGGGCTGGGAGTGTAAAGACTAGTCAAACTGATGGTAGGTAGGGGTTTAGAGCTGTGGGCTGGGAGTGTAAAGACTAGTCAAACTGATGGTAGGTAGGGGTTTAGAGCTGTGGGCTGGGAGTGTAAAGACTAGTCAAACTGATGGTAGGTAGGGGTGTAGAGCTGTGGGCTGGGAGTGTAAAGACTAGTCAAACTAATGGTAGGTAGGGGTGTAGAGCTGTGGGCTGGTAGTGTAAAGACTAGTCAAACTGATGGTAGGTAGGGGTGTAGAGCTGTGGGCTGGGAGTGTAAAGACTAGTCAAACTGATGGTAGGTAGGGGTGTGGAGCTGTGGGCTGGGAGTGTAAAGACTAGTCAAACTGATGGTAGGTAGGGGTGTGGATCTGTGGGCTGGGAGTGTAAAGACTAGTCAAACTGATGGTAGGTAGGGGTTTAGAGCTGTGGGCTGGGAGTGTAAAGACTAGTCAAACTGATGGTAGGTAGGGGTGTGGAGCTGTGGGCTGGTAGTGTAAAGACTAGTCAAACTGATGGTAGGTAGGGGTGTGGAGGTGTGGGCTGGGAGTGTAAAGACTAGTCAAACTGATGGTAGGTAGGGGTGTAGAGCTGTGGGCTGGGAGTGTAAAGACTAGTCAAACTGATGGTAGGTAGGGGTGTAGAGCTGTGGGCTGGGAGTGTAAAGACTAGTCAAACTGATGGTAGGTAGGGGTGTGGAGCTGTGGGCTGGGAGTGTAAAGACTAGTCAAACTGATGGTAGGTAGGGGTGTAGAGCTGTGGGCTGGGAGTGTAAAGACTAGTCAAACTGATGGTAGGTAGGGGTTTAGAGCTGTGGGCTGGGAGTGTAAAGACTAGTCAAACTGATGGTAGGTAGGGGTTTAGAGCTGTGGGCTGGGAGTGTAAAGACTAGTCAAACTGATGGTAGGTAGGGGTTTAGAGCTGTGGGCTGGGAGTGTAAAGACTAGTCAAACTGATGGTAGGTAGGGGTGTAGAGCTGTGGGCTGGGAGTGTAAAGACTAGTCAAACTGATGGTAGGTAGGGGTGTGGAGCTGTGGGCTGGGAGTGTAAAGACTAGTCAAACTGATGGTAGGTAGGGGTGTAGAGCTGTGGGCTGGGAGTGTAAAGACTAGTCAAACTGATGGTAGGTAGGGGTGTGGAGCTGTGGGCTGGGAGTGTAAAGACTAGTCAAACTGATGGTAGGTAGGGGTGTAGAGCTGTGGGCTGGGAGTGTAAAGACTAGTCAAACTGATGGTAGGTAGGGGTTTAGAGCTGTGGGCTGGGAGTGTAAAGACTAGTCAAACTGATGGTAGGTAGGGGTGTAGAGCTGTGGGCTGGGAGTGTAAAGACTAGTCAAACTGATGGTAGGTAGGGGTTTAGAGCTGTGGGCTGGGAGTGTAAAGACTAGTCAAACTGATGGTAGGTAGGGGTGTAGAGCTGTGGGCTGGGAGTGTAAAGACTAGTCAAACTGATGGTAGGTAGGGGTGTGGAGCTGTGGGCTGGGAGTGTAAAGACTAGTCAAACTGATGGTAGGTAGGGGTGTGGAGCTGTGGGCTGGGAGTGTAAAGACTAGTCAAACTGATGGTAGGTAGGGGTGTGGAGCTGTGGGCTGGGAGTGTAAAGACTAGTCAAACTGATGGTAGGTAGGGGTGTAGAGCTGTGGGCTGGGAGTGTAAAGACTAGTCAAACTGATGGTAGGTAGGGGTGTGGAGCTGTGGGCTGGGAGTGTAAAGACTAGTCAAACTGATGGTAGGTAGGGGTTTAGAGCTGTGGGCTGGGAGTGTAAAGACTAGTCAAACTGATGGTAGGTAGGGGTTTAGAGCTGTGGGCTGGGAGTGTAAAGACTAGTCAAACTGATGGTAGGTAGGGGTGTAGAGCTGTGGGCTGGGAGTGTAAAGACTAGTCAAACTGATGGTAGGTAGGGGTGTAGAGCTGTGGGCTGGTAGTGTAAAGACTAGTCAAACTGATGGTAGGTAGGGGTGTAGAGCTGTGGGCTGGGAGTGTAAAGACTAGTCAAACTGATGGTAGGTAGGGGTGTGGAGCTGTGGGCTGGGAGTGTAAAGACTAGTCAAACTGATGGTAGGTAGGGGTGTGGATCTGTGGGCTGGGAGTGTAAAGACTAGTCAAACTGATGGTAGGTAGGGGTTTAGAGCTGTGGGCTGGGAGTGTAAAGACTAGTCAAACTGATGGTAGGTAGGGGTGTGGAGCTGTGGGCTGGTAGTGTAAAGACTAGTCAAACTGATGGTAGGTAGGGGTGTGGAGGTGTGGGCTGGGAGTGTAAAGACTAGTCAAACTGATGGTAGGTAGGGGTGTAGAGCTGTGGGCTGGGAGTGTAAAGACTAGTCAAACTGATGGTAGGTAGGGGTGTAGAGCTGTGGGCTGGGAGTGTAAAGACTAGTCAAACTGATGGTAGGTAGGGGTGTGGAGCTGTGGGCTGGGAGTGTAAAGACTAGTCAAACTGATGGTAGGTAGGGGTGTAGAGCTGTGGGCTGGGAGTGTAAAGACTAGTCAAACTGATGGTAGGTAGGGGTTTAGAGCTGTGGGCTGGGAGTGTAAAGACTAGTCAAACTGATGGTAGGTAGGGGTTTAGAGCTGTGGGCTGGGAGTGTAAAGACTAGTCAAACTGATGGTAGGTAGGGGTTTAGAGCTGTGGGCTGGGAGTGTAAAGACTAGTCAAACTGATGGTAGGTAGGGGTGTAGAGCTGTGGGCTGGGAGTGTAAAGACTAGTCAAACTGATGGTAGGTAGGGGTGTAGAGCTGTGGGCTGGGAGTGTAAAGACTAGTCAAACTGATGGTAGGTAGGGGTGTGGAGCTGTGGGCTGGGAGTGTAAAGACTAGTCAAACTGATGGTAGGTAGGGGTGTGGAGCTGTGGGCTGGGAGTGTAAAGACTAGTCAAACTGATGGTAGGTAGGGGTGTGGAGCTGTGGGCTGGGAGTGTAAAGACTAGTCAAACTGATGGTAGGTAGGGGTGTAGAGCTGTGGGCTGGGAGTGTAAAGACTAGTCAAACTGATGGTAGGTAGGGGTGTGGAGCTGTGGGCTGGGAGTGTAAAGACTAGTCAAACTGATGGTAGGTAGGGGTTTAGAGCTGTGGGCTGGGAGTGTAAAGACTAGTCAAACTGATGGTAGGTAGGGGTTTAGAGCTGTGGGCTGGGAGTGTAAAGACTAGTCAAACTGATGGTAGGTAGGGGTGTAGAGCTGTGGGCTGGGAGTGTAAAGACTAGTCAAACTAATGGTAGGTAGGGGTGTAGAGCTGTGGGCTGGTAGTGTAAAGACTAGTCAAACTGATGGTAGGTAGGGGTGTAGAGCTGTGGGCTGGGAGTGTAAAGACTAGTCAAACTGATGGTAGGTAGGGGTGTGGAGCTGTGGGCTGGGAGTGTAAAGACTAGTCAAACTGATGGTAGGTAGGGGTGTGGATCTGTGGGCTGGGAGTGTAAAGACTAGTCAAACTGATGGTAGGTAGGGGTTTAGAGCTGTGGGCTGGGAGTGTAAAGACTAGTCAAACTGATGGTAGGTAGGGGTGTGGAGCTGTGGGCTGGTAGTGTAAAGACTAGTCAAACTGATGGTAGGTAGGGGTGTGGAGGTGTGGGCTGGGAGTGTAAAGACTAGTCAAACTGATGGTAGGTAGGGGTGTAGAGCTGTGGGCTGGGAGTGTAAAGACTAGTCAAACTGATGGTAGGTAGGGGTGTAGAGCTGTGGGCTGGGAGTGTAAAGACTAGTCAAACTGATGGTAGGTAGGGGTGTGGAGCTGTGGGCTGGGAGTGTAAAGACTAGTCAAACTGATGGTAGGTAGGGGTGTAGAGCTGTGGGCTGGGAGTGTAAAGACTAGACAAACTGATGGTAGGTAGGGGTTTAGAGCTGTGGGCTGGGAGTGTAAAGACTAGTCAAACTGATGGTAGGTAGGGGTTTAGAGCTGTGGGCTGGGAGTGTAAAGACTAGTCAAACTGATGGTAGGTAGGGGTTTAGAGCTGTGGGCTGGGAGTGTAAAGACTAGTCAAACTGATGGTAGGTAGGGGTGTAGAGCTGTGGGCTGGGAGTGTAAAGACTAGTCAAACTGATGGTAGGTAGGGGTGTGGAGCTGTGGGCTGGGAGTGTAAAGACTAGTCAAACTGATGGTAGGTAGGGGTGTAGAGCTGTGGGCTGGGAGTGTAAAGACTAGTCAAACTGATGGTAGGTAGGGGTGTGGAGCTGTGGGCTGGGAGTGTAAAGACTAGTCAAACTGATGGTAGGTAGGGGTGTAGAGCTGTGGGCTGGGAGTGTAAAGACTAGTCAAACTGATGGTAGGTAGGGGTTTAGAGCTGTGGGCTGGGAGTGTAAAGACTAGTCAAACTGATGGTAGGTAGGGGTGTAGAGCTGTGGGCTGGGAGTGTAAAGACTAGTCAAACTGATGGTAGGTAGGGGTTTAGAGCTGTGGGCTGGGAGTGTAAAGACTAGTCAAACTGATGGTAGGTAGGGGTGTAGAGCTGTGGGCTGGGAGTGTAAAGACTAGTCAAACTGATGGTAGGTAGGGGTGTGGAGCTGTGGGCTGGGAGTGTAAAGACTAGTCAAACTGATGGTAGGTAGGGGTGTGGAGCTGTGGGCTGGGAGTGTAAAGACTAGTCAAACTGATGGTAGGTAGGGGTGTGGAGCTGTGGGCTGGGAGTGTAAAGACTAGTCAAACTGATGGTAGGTAGGGGTGTAGAGCTGTGGGCTGGGAGTGTAAAGACTAGTCAAACTGATGGTAGGTAGGGGTGTGGAGCTGTGGGCTGGGAGTGTAAAGACTAGTCAAACTGATGGTAGGTAGGGGTTTAGAGCTGTGGGCTGGGAGTGTAAAGACTAGTCAAACTGATGGTAGGTAGGGGTTTAGAGCTGTGGGCTGGGAGTGTAAAGACTAGTCAAACTGATGGTAGGTAGGGGTGTAGAGCTGTGGGCTGGGAGTGTAAAGACTAGTCAAACTGATGGTAGGTAGGGGTGTAGAGCTGTGGGCTGGTAGTGTAAAGACTAGTCAAACTGATGGTAGGTAGGGTGTAGAGCTGTGGGCTGGGAGTGTAAAGACTAGTCAAACTGATGGTAGGTAGGGGTGTGGAGCTGTGGGCTGGGAGTGTAAAGACTAGTCAAACTGATGGTAGGTAGGGGTGTGGATCTGTGGGCTGGGAGTGTAAAGACTAGTCAAACTGATGGTAGGTAGGGGTTTAGAGCTGTGGGCTGGGAGTGTAAAGACTAGTCAAACTGATGGTAGGTAGGGGTGTGGAGCTGTGGGCTGGTAGTGTAAAGACTAGTCAAACTGATGGTAGGTAGGGGTGTGGAGGTGTGGGCTGGGAGTGTAAAGACTAGTCAAACTGATGGTAGGTAGGGGTGTAGAGCTGTGGGCTGGGAGTGTAAAGACTAGTCAAACTGATGGTAGGTAGGGGTGTAGAGCTGTGGGCTGGGAGTGTAAAGACTAGTCAAACTGATGGTAGGTAGGGGTGTGGAGCTGTGGGCTGGGAGTGTAAAGACTAGTCAAACTGATGGTAGGTAGGGGTGTAGAGCTGTGGGCTGGGAGTGTAAAGACTAGTCAAACTGATGGTAGGTAGGGGTGTGGAGCTGTGGGCTGGGAGTGTAAAGACTAGTCAAACTGATGGTAGGTAGGGGTGTGGAGCTGTGGGCTGGGAGTGTAAAGACTAGTCAAACTGATGGTAGGTAGGGGTGTGGAGCTGTGGGCTGGGAGTGTAAAGACTAGTCAAACTGATGGTAGGTAGGGGTGTGGAGCTGTGGGCTGGGAGTGTAAAGACTAGTCAAACTGATGGTAGGTAGGGGTGTGGAGCTGTGGGCTGGGAGTGTAAAGACTAGTCAAACTGATGGTAGGTAGGGGTGTGGAGCTGTGGGCTGGTAGTGTAAAGACTAGTCAAACTGATGGTAGGTAGGGGTGTGGAGCTGTGGGCTGGGAGTGTAAAGACTAGTCAAACTGATGGTAGGTAGGGGTGTAGAGCTGTGGGCTGGGAGTGTAAAGACTAGTCAAACTGATGGTAGGTAGGGGTGTAGAGCTGTGGGTGTAGCTCCAGCTGTACAGTACCCACCTTCCAGCCTGACAACCAGGGGCACTTTGAGCTCCAGCTCACGGCAAGCCTTGGTGATGCCGTTGGCAATGATGGCACAGTTGACGATGCCCCCGAAGATGTTCACCAGGATGGCCTCCACCTGTGGCCCGGAGGACAGGAGGGTTATTATAGTCCTATGCAATGTTCAAACTTATAATGGGTTCTCCTATGCTGTACACCTACAATTCGTCTTACACATATTGATGTCTCCATATCTAAAATGTTTACAGTAAAGTGATAGAGGGAGAGAAAATACTAAAACAGTAAACCTGGGGCAGACGGTGTGATGTCTGGCCAGGCAGGGTAATTACACTAACAAAACACAACAGTAATTACTCAGGGCAGACGGTGTGATGTCTGGCCAGGCAGGGTAATTACACTAACAAAACACAACAGTAATTACTCAGGGCAGACGGTGTGATGTCTGGCCAGGCAGGGTAATTACACTAACAAAACACAACAGTAATTACTCAGGGCAGACGGTGTGATGTCTGGCCAGGCAGGGTAATTACACTAACAAAACACAACAGTAATTACTCAGGGCAGACGGTGTGATGTCTGGCCAGGCAGGGTAATTACACTAACAAAACACAACAGTAATTACTCAGGGCAGACGGTGTGATGTCTGGCCAGGCAGGGTAATTATACTAACAAAACACAACAGTAATTACTCAGGGCAGTTGTGTGAAAAGTTGAGTGTGAGCAGAGGACTAATCATGCATGTTTGTTTATAATCTCTAATCTGTAAGAGCCACTGTGTGTGTGAATGGCTTGAATTAATGGTGTGTGTGTGTGAGTTAATGATGTTTACACACTCTTCTTGGTCCAAATCCAATCTCCTTGGGCCACATTCTTGAGATCTGCGTATGTAACTAAAAAAAGCCAGTGTATAGACTGAACATTGGAATACAACATATTGGTTCAAGAATTGTATTGCCGTTTGATGAGTGTGCTTTTCCTGGATTCAAGGCAGACAACATTGGATATGTTCGCCATTGTATATGTCCTCTTTGAGGACACACTACACGGTGTGTGTTTGTGTGTGTTCGTCAGACAGCCATATTAATGTGGAGCAGCTGTCAATCTCCAAGGAGAAGCAGTCCTCAGGTGGAGGTGTTGTTGATCACTGTCATCTGTGACTGATACCACACTATTAGAGACAGTACCATAACCATTAACACAGGGACAGCCATGCCAAAGACACACACACATGCACTACACATGCACAGACAAAATTGCTTCTCCACAGAACATTCCGTCTATAGTGAGTGAGAGGTGGTGTGAGAGAGACAGTCTCATTGGTCCAGACTTGCATAAAACAATTTCACTGTCTGCCTTACATCCTGCTACTGTAGGTGAGATCTGAAGCAGGGCCTGAGTGTTCCTTTCTAAAGGTAAATGTTATTGCCACAGCCTGGAGGTGTGAGTGTGTGTTCCCCTTGGCAGCTCTCGCCCCAGGCACAGACAGCAGATTGGTCTAATCCTGACACTGCCTCTGCCCAGTTACAGCATTACAATCAGACAAAATCACAGAGAGGTAGAGAGAGCGAGAGGAGAAAGAGCACGAGAGGATAGAGCGCGATAGCGAGAGGAGAGAGCGCGCGATAGCGAGAGGAGAGAGAGCGAGCGATTGCGAGAGGAGAGAGAGCGAGCGACAGCGAGAGGAGAGAGAGCGAGAGGAGAGAGAGCGATAGCGAGAGGAGAGGAGAGCGATAGCGAGAGGAGAGAGAGCGAGCGACAGCGAGAGGAGAGAGAGCGAGCGACAGCGAGAGGAGAGAGAGCGAGAGGAGAGAGAGCGAGCGATAGCGAGAGGAGAGAGAACGAGCGATAGCGAGAGGAGAGAGAGCGAGCGATAGCGAGAGGAGAGAGAGCGAGCGATAGCAAGAGGAGAGAGAGCGAGCGATAGCGAGAGGAGAGAGAGCGAGCGATAGCGAGAGGAGAGAGAGCGAGCGATAGCGAGAGGAGAGAGAGCGAGCGATAGCGAGAAGAGAGAGAGCGAGCGATAGCAAGAGGAGAGAGAGCGAGCGATAGCGAGAGGAGAGAGAACGAGCGATAGCGAGAGGAGAGAGAGCGAGCGATAGCGAGAGGAGAGAGAACGAGCGATAGCGAGAGGAGAGAGAGCGAGCGACAGCGAGAGGAGAGAGAGCGAGCGATAGCAAGAGGAGAGAGAGCGAGCGATAGCGAGAGGAGAGAGAGCGAGCGATAGCAAGAGGAGAGAGAGCGAGCGATAGCGAGAGGAGAGAGAACGAGCGATAGCGAGAGGAGAGAGAGCGAGCGACAGCGAGAGGAGAGAGAGCGAGCGACAGCGAGAGGAGAGAGAGCGAGAGGAGAGAGAGCGAGCGATAGCGAGAGGAGAGAGAGCGAGCGATAGCGAGAGGAGAGAGAGCGAGCGATAGCGAGAGGAGAGAGAGCGAGCGATAGCAAGAGGAGAGAGAGCGAGCGATAGCGAGAGGAGAGAGAGCGAGCGATAGCGAGAGGAGAGAGAGCGAGCGATAGCGAGAAGAGAGAGAGCGAGCGATAGCAAGAGGAGAGAGAGCGAGCGATAGCAAGAGGAGAGAGAGCGAGCGATAGCAAGAGGAGAGAGAGCGAGCGATAGCAAGAGGAGAGAGAGCGAGCGATAGCAAGAGGAGAGAGAACGCGATATCAAGGAGAGAGAGCACGAGAGGAGCGAGATAGCAAGAGGAGAGCGTGATAGCAAGAGAAGAGAGAACGAGAGCGAGATAGCAAGAGGAGAGAGAACGAGAGCGAGACAGCAAGAGCAGAGAGAACGAGAGCGAGATAGCAAGAGGAGAGCGAGCGAGAGGAGCGAGAGGAGATAGCAAGAGGAGAGAGAACGCGATATCAAGGAGAGAGAGCACGAGAGGAGCGTGATAGCAAGAGGAGAACGAGAGCGAGATAGCAAGAGGAGAGCGAGCGAGATAGCAAGAGGAGAGCGAGCGAGAGGAGCGAGAGCGAGACAGCAAGAGCAGAGAGAACGAGAGCGAGATAGCAAGAGAACGAGAGCGAGATAGCAAGAGGAGAGAGAACGAGAGCGAGATAGCAAGAGGAGAGAGAACGAGAGCGAGATAGCAAGAGGAGAGAGAACGAGAGCGAGATAGCAAGAGGAGAGAGAACGAGAGCGAGATAGCAAGAGGAGAGAGAACGAGAGCGAGATAGCAAGAGGAGAGCGAGCGAGAGGAGCGAGAGCGAGACAGCAAGAGCAGAGAGAACGAGAGCGAGATAGCAAGAGAACGAGAGCGAGATAGCAAGAGGAGAGAGAACGAGAGCGAGATAGCAAGAGGAGAGAGAACGAGAGCGAGATAGCAAGAGGAGAGAGAACGAGAGCGAGATAGCAAGAGGAGAGAGAACGAGATAGCAAGAGGAGAGAGAACGAGAGCGAGATAGCAAGAGGAGAGAGAACGAGAGCGAGATAGCAAGAGGAGAGAGAACGAGAGCGAGATAGCAAGAGGAGAGAGAACGAGAGCGAGATAGCAAGAGGAGAGAGAACGAGAGCGAGATAGCTAGAGGAGAGAGAACGAGAGCGAGATAGCAAGAGGAGAGAGAACGAGAGCGAGATAGCAAGAGGAGAGAGAACGAGAGCGAGATAGCAAGAGGAGAGAGAACGAGAGCGAGATAGCAAGAGGAGAGAGAACGAGAGCGAGATAGCAAGAGGAGAGAGAACGAGAGCGAGATAGCAAGAGGAGAGTGAACGAGAGCGAGATAGCAAGAGGAGAGTGAACGAGAGCGAGATAGCAAGAGGAGAGAGAATGAGAGCGAGATAGCAAGAGAGAGAGAGAATGAGAGCGAGATAGCAAGAGGAGAGAGAACGAGAGCGAGATAGCAAGAGGAGAGTGAACGAGAGCGAGATAGCAAGAGGAGAGTGAACGAGAGCGAGATAGCAAGAGGAGAGAGAATGAGAGCGAGATAGCAAGAGAGAGAGAGAATGAGAGCGAGATAGCAAGAGAGAGAGAGAATGAGAGGAGCGAGCGAGAAGAGAGTGAGATAGCAAGAGGAGAGAGAACGAGAGCGAGATAGCAAGAGGAGAGAGAACGAGAGCGAGATAGCAAGAGGAGAGAGAACTAGAGCGAGATAGCAAGAGGAGAGAGAACTAGAGCGAGATAGCAAGAGGAGAGAGAACTAGAGCGAGATAGCAAGAGGAGAGAGAACGAGAGCGAGATAGCAAGAGGAGAGAGAACGAGAGCGAGATAGCAAGAGGAGAGAGAACGAGAGCGAGATAGCAAGAGGAGAGAGAACGAGAGCGAGATAGCAAGAGAGAGAGAATGAGAGGAGCGAGCGAGAAGAGAGCAAGATAGCAAGAGGAGAGAGAACGAGAGCGAGATAGCAAGAGGAGAGAGAATGCGATATCAAGGAGAGAGAGCACGAGAGGAGCGAGATGGCAAGAGGAGAGCGTGATAGCAAGAGGAGAGAACGAGAGCGAGATAGCAAGAGAGAGAACGAGAGCGAGATAGCAAGAGGAGAGCGAGCGAGAGGAGCGAGAGGATGTAGCAAGAGGAGAGAGAACGAGAGCGAGATTGCAAGAGGCGAGAGAACGAGAGCGAGATAGCAAGAGAGAGAACGAGAGTGAGATAGCAAGAGGAGAGCGAGCGAGAGGAGCGAGCGAGAAGAGAGCAAGTGAGATAGCAAGATGAGAGCGAGCGAGAGAGCGAGAAGAGAGCGAGATAGCAAGAGGAGAGCGAGTAGAGAGAGCGAGAAGAGAGCGAGATGGCAAGATGGCAAGAGGAGAGAGAGCGAGAGGAGAGAGTGAGGAGAGCGAGAAGAGAGAGCACTAGAAAGGGAGAGTTACAGCAAGCTAGAAAGAGAGGGAGAGTAATAGATAGAGAAAGACAGAAAGAGAGACAGGCAGAGGTCGCTGTGGCTTCTGGTGGTGAGATCTGTCAATACTCCAAGCTCTGTTGAACCTTAGCCCTGCCATTGATTTCTCCCTGTAGATCATTAGACTATCTATACTCCAAGGACACCACACTAGGAAAGGTATATCTACACATCAACATACATATTACACTCAAGTATAACTTTATACAATGTCACTCAAGCCCAATCAATGCCCATGATCTGATTGGTGGACCACCGTGGTGGCTCCCAGGTGTGATTTACTGTACACACTGTAACAGCACTGTTGTGGATAATCAAACTCAATAAAAATCATGTTCAGTAAGACAAGCACATCTCACAATTAATCTTTCCTTCACCGTGTGGTTCTGCCGGTTTCTGGCGACACACAGAGTGATTGAAGTTTCCCATCAGCGCTTGAGGCTGATTTACAGAACACAACACAGGGATGCGCGGGGTAACACTGGTGAATGTCCTGCTATTCTGTCTCCTCACCACTGGGGGGCAATAAATATTAAGACGCTGGTTCTGAAGCTCAGTACAAGCCCTATTCTGTTGCCATCAGCAGCACATTTTTCAATCCCAGCTCTATTCAGTAGCACCATATTTCTTCCATTCATGAGTGTCCTATTAACATCTATGTATATAAATGATACATGAGACATGATTTATGTATGCCCGCATGCAAGTAAAAGCAGTTTATTGCAATATGGATGAAAAATTGTTGGCTTCACTTCAGTGGAGTTTTGTCATTCAAAAACATGTTACAGAGCAGCCCCCTAGCCCATGTACAAGAGATCAACTTCCACCAAACAGGCTTTTAACGGTTGCAACACAATATTTGAGAAATGTTTGGTTAAGTGTGATCACTAGCCATGATTCCAATGTTTCAAGAGATTTCAAACCAAAAATCTATCGTTACAGAGTTAAAAGACTAGGCACACATGATCAACCACCTGCTGTCACACAGCACCACCATGAGCAGAGGTCTAAAACACTCTCTCTAAGTTCCTTGTATCCTCAGTGTTCAGGAAAGCTCTTTGTAAATATGTTATTCACATCAAGCTTCAATGACCTTTATACTGTGAGGGGGTAACGTGTCACCTCCGTCACCAATGTGTTGCACCTGGATGACGCACGGCAGCCATTCTGCAAATGAAGGTTGACAACATATTGGTTACATACTGTACTGTACTGGCTTTAGAGACGTTGAGCTGCAGTAGAAGCACAGAGCCTCTCCACTGTAGATCTGGCTCTTTAAATGTCACACTGATTAATAGCAGAAAGGAATGTTAGGGTCAATCCCTTTGGTTCAATTCCTTCTCCATTCAAAAGTCAATCTTACATGTGATCCAGTCGATTCGAGCTCGGACTCAAACTCTGACCAACCCAAAATCACACAAAGATCAATTCAAATCCACTCTGACGCAATTCAATACCATAAATTGTACTATTCTCCAATTGCCCCTGTGCCTCATCATTTGAGCTAGGATAAATATAGGCTATAGGCTATTTATTTACTTGCAGCAGAGCATAAAGGAATAAAGTATATTGTACCGGGATCCTTTGAGAACCTTTATGCCTTTAACGTATGAGGAGTTCTACCTGGCCCAGTGAATGATTCAAACTTCACATAATAGGATCATAGCAGCCTCCGCTCCAATACCGTCAAGGCTCTTTCACATCAAACTGCGAAAGAGCTTCACAGTAGAAACAGGCTTTTCAGCCTCTATTATCCAGCCTGCTAACTGCATTTAAGACAGGATGAAATGTAGCCTCGTAGACTATACGCTGACAGACAGAGGAACTGCAAATCCCCAGAGTGTCAATGCATTTTATAAAACACATTCATATTTTATGCCTATGCCTTATGTTCAACACAATATGAGGATGAATGTCATTTCACTGACTGGTATATACACAACATTATAACCCCACAAGTCAATTTGTCCAGCCCCAAAACAACCCATGATACCTACAAAATAGACATGAGAAACCATAATATTTCTCCCCTATAGACCTGTCAACACCTAAAAAGTGATTGTCTTCCGCTCATTTTAACTAACCAGCCATCCAGCATTGCATTTCCTCTGTCTGCTGCCAGCATCCCTGTGGTAAGTGTGTACTGCTGAATTATCACTCCGACACACATTTAGCACTGTGCTTCACACTAACAGCAGTGTACCCCTGCTGACCACTGCTAATCTGTCAGAGGAAACACATCTCTTTTGTTGTAGCCTAGCAGATAGTCCAGAAACATCTGGAAATCCTTGGTCTCTCTGTGGCCTATTAAGGGCATTGTTCTGCTTTATCTGGTGGGAGCAGCATCCTCTGACAAGCCTGCAGGTCCTGGCCTGTTTATTCTGCTCCTCCACCGGGCTCCACCCAAAACAAGGGCTAAAGGTTAACATGCAGCCTTTCCAAATGAAGACAGGGCCTACAGACACTAATGATCTACCATGAATCAGCAGTTCAGCTGTGGTATTGGGCCTAGTTCTATCTCGGTCCCCACCACCTTCCCACAGGTAGGTGAGAGCAATAGTTTGAAAGTTCCACTTAGCCTATTGGAGGACCAGATGAAGCAATCACCATATAAACCAGAACTCCTCCTCACTACATCAATGGAGCTCCCAGTTTTTCCTGAAAACAAATAACCGATTGAACCCACCTCAAAATGACTTGTCGCTTCTGAGGACAAAAAACACATACATGGTCAGTCATACAACACACATGCACAGCATGGATATTAAATAGCATATGTACGTGTGTGTATAGTGCAACAAACAGGACACTTGGCCTGGACAATAAGACAGTCCATTTGATTGTAGTTGTTCTTTGTATCCTCCTCCTGGCTTTCTCTTTTGGCACCATCTTATTAAATCTAAGGGCTATTTTCCTCTCTGCAAATCCATTCCCTCTGGTGTGCTACTCTTCAGAGGGCGAGAGAGAGAGACAGACAGAGATAGAGAGAGATAGAGATGCGGGGGTATACGTGTCGTGGTGCAGTGCAGGCCCTGGATCCTATTGAAGGCTGGGATTGGGCCTGGCGAGGGGGATAAGAGGGAAATAATTATCAGGGCTGTTGAAGCATGACAGCTCCTCCTCGCCCAAAGTGAAAGAGATGAAGCATTATGTCAAGAAAGCCTGCTCACAAACACATCTTGACACCGCCATCTAAAGTTTCACTTCATTTTAAGAAACCCTCAGTGACTGACGGCTACCTTCGTGATCAATGGACGGGAGATGCTTCTCTACCGACACACAGGGAAAGATGGCTTTACTGAGTCTTTACACAGGCTTTGCTGCGTCTTTACTGCAAACATTGACCCTCTTAGTAAAGCAAATGTCATTTGGAAGATATTTGTTTGTGTGAAAGTATAGAAAATGTAGCTATAAAAATAGCTGTAGAAGTAGTATGATTCTGTATCAAAGACCATTCTCTCATTTCTTCCAAATCCATGTCCTTTTCCTGGAATACCCAAGTTATTTTCCTGGAATACCCAAGCACCAGGTAGGTGACTGTCCATATGTCATGACAAATCCAGAAACCATTCATTGCATTGGTCTTCACTAGGTATCAAGAAACATGAATGTCAACACTTTGTTGAGCCCTGACATGACCTAACAGTGACATAGCACAAACCAATCCACTCTGAAACACAAAGTCCTATCCTATACAATACGTCCTTCTCTCTCTCCATCTCCTGACACATCCAGCTGTCCTGAAAAGCTCTCTATGTTGTGAGATCTGAAGATGGCCATGTCTTTCTGTTCCTCAGGCCCTGTTGCCACGTGACTGGCCAGCACACTCCCCTCTACGCTGAAGAAAAGAAACCAATCAAGGCAGAAATGGGTTTGCAGCAAGCCAGGGGAGGCACAGGCGAAGGTGGAGATACGGGGGACGGGGGGATGGACGACAACAGTGTCCCTGTGAATTGATACTGGAGCCAGTCATTTCCGCCTCAAGGTCCATCTCTCTTGTGAAAGAGCGGGGGTGTTGTGAACTGTGACAGCTGGCTCTCGGTGAACCCATCTCCCAAGTCGTCCTATCACTCAGACACTTTTCAACACACTCGCCAATATGGCCAAGACAAAGCAGCTACCAAGACGCTAACCACAAGTTTAAAAGACACCAAACCACTCATACACACAACCCACACACACTCAAACTAGTTGTATAATGTTATAAAACCTAATGCATTCATATTTGTATTTCACTTGTTGAATCCTTCAGTCAATGAGTAATGTACATGGCACTAAACTACCAAGTGCTCTATCAGTTTACAGCGTACAGACAAGAGCCAGTTTTCTGAAGGTCGTGGTAGGGGACAGACATCAAGGCGAAGTTAAATGTAAAGCACAGCGTTAACAATGGCATTTCATCTATTGACACAATAGGGGCTGTTTAATGTAGACAGCCTGATCTACAGAAGTGGAATAAATACTCCTGATGACATTGTATTGTCTCATTTAGTGTCTCATTAAGTTTCTCGTTAAGTCAGTGTTAGAAAAACCAAATAAACCAATTCCAATTTGTGCTCATGTCTGCAATCTGCTGACCTCCATGCTCACACACGTACTTCTGCACCCCATCCATCCCACCCTGACTGAACCAACAACCCCAGCCTCTGATCAGAGCTTTCTCCCATCCCATTGCTGTTTCCCAGGTCACATCATTCATATTCTCTCTATGCTACCAGGCACCGAGTGCTCACAAGGAGCCCTGGGGGCCTCATCGAGTTTGGAACCCGACTTTGGAAAAGACTGAATTGCACTTTGTAGTGCACTTCACCTATCCCTTTTTTATGGAGATGGTGGTGTGCACTGTGTTGGATCGTGTCTTTGTTGTTGAGTTTGAAGTGACTATTAAAACACAGAGGCATATCTGATGGAGCCGTCTGTCTGTCGAACGACCCTGCACTTGGTCACGTCCCTCAGCGTTTGCCACCGATAGTTTTTTAATCAGATGGGAGGGCAGAAAAAAAAGTCCACAACAAAAAGGGCTCTAAAGCAAAAGTCCTATTTACCATCAGTAATCCAGGCTGGAGATTTAGTAATTTGACACTAGAATGGTTTCATGGGAAATCTATCTACTGTCAATACGTGGTCCTAAAGAAGGAGAATGCAAGCAATTTAGAGTGAAAGTGAAAAAAGGGCTCAAGTTTGCCAAGTATGAGAAGAGTAGTGAGACAGAGAATAGGCGGAAAACACATAGGGGGTCAAATCTTGACCGAAAAAAGGTCAGGTAAGAGGACAAGAGTGAGCGTGAGCAACAGGGGGATGATGACAGAAAGACAAGGCAATGAAAGATGGAGACTGGCAGCAGGCAGACTGCACAGGAACGAGAGAAGGGAGCACAGAGACCAGTACTGGCAGGGGACATTGTCAGATGTCAGTCAGGGATGTAGAACTCATTTCCTGCTGCTCACCTCAGGATCTTGTGCATGTTCACACACACACACACACGATGTAGCTGCCATGGTGCTGTGATAAAGGCAGAGACTGTACAGCAGGCATATTATTCATCCCGAGGGCCGCATGTCACCGCTGACAGGCAGACATAAATATTCCTCAACCCTTTCAGCAAGGGTTAATGGCTGTCGATCAGTAAGGGATGGGAAGGGGCCAACAGAGATATGCAGGGCCACGTGTGCATACAGACACACAGTAGCGCTCCATTCAAAGCACTACTGTTTGAGGGTAGTGTGAGCGCTGTTAAGATTAGACTGGAAAGGGAGACACACAGACAGCCACACACACACATCCAAACCCCTCAAACTATCAGACACATACACATAGTACACGCACAGACATTGTTAAATGTGAACAGTGATTACTATACACAATCCTCAGATATTTCTCCTTTCTCCTTTCTCCTCCTCAGCCAGCAAAGTGGTGCTCTGCTCAACTCAGCTCCGAGCGAGAATTACTTTATTAAAATGAAGGAATGCATAATAGCAGGGAATGGCATACATAATCACCTCCGAGACCTAGCACAACAAACCAGCGCTGAATATAACAGACCAACATTCCTACTTTGTTCATAATGCTACATGGCCAATCAAATTTTTATTTATTCTAATGTATTCACACAGAAGGTCAATTATCCAAATGATTCCAGTTCAGATTGCACCTGATCTTGGGAGACAATGAGCCATATAAATGGCAGCTGGGTTGTTTTGCAAGGCAAATCAACTCCAACTTCTTTTTATCACTCTGCTTGCATAGACACACCACTTTTCTTTAGTGAAGTGCATTTGCTAATGGGTAAACAACTGGGCGTTTTAACGCACAGCACTGAAGCAGCTAGGCAGACAGACAGGCATGCAAGCCTCAGCCAAAGACAGTCATATCAGTGGGTGGACAAACAACAGGTCTGGATATATTACCAACCTAACCTACAGACTGTTCAGGCATGCACCCACACAAATGAAATCATATAATTTACACCTCACAGTAACATTTACTTCAGGAGCTAACAACTTCAACTAGCTACATTCTTTTGATATGCGCAAACATAGTCACAGGCTCATCGTAGCTGTGAAAGAATGCAACCCCCAATTAAGAACGCACACTCGTTAACGATTCTTCAAGATGTCCACCATTGTTCCTGTACCCAAGAAAGCAAAGGTAACTTAATTAAATGACTATCGCCCCATTGCACTCACTTCTGTCATCCACCTTAACCAACATCAACATTTTCTGAGTCAAGACCACTTTCTGAGTCAAAATGCAAGCCGAGATCTACCACTCGGCCTATTTGTATTTGTATTTATTACGGATGCCCATTAGCTGCTGCCAAGGCATCTAAAAAACTATAGTTATTTGTTTAGATAGAGTCAAGGATATGATTTGTGTAATTCTACATTGTCCTAGAAAAAAAATGTTTCCCTTACAATAAAAAATCCATTTGAACAACTTTATTTGTAGATTCGATTAGTAATAGAGTTCTAGTAATTAATAAAGTCCAGTTACAGCTTCTTTAGACAAAGTAGAAACTAAAAAGAGGATCGTATTATAACCAGCCAGGTGTGCAGGTGAAATCATTTGCTGTGTTCCTAAAGACAAGCACCAGTGCATGAACAATAGTAAAGGCTTATTGCATAAAAAAATACTTGTGGAAATATATTCTTGACAAGATATAAAAAGTCATTAGTTGATTCTTTCGGACGCTGTATTGTAACCTTATGCCCGTGCCTTTACACATGAATCAATCGCGTCTTCTCTTTATGCTTCGGGTCCAGACAGCACACAGCTTCGGCTGCACTGCACACAGTTTTCACGGGCCTTGAAGCTCAAATGCCGGATCCATGATGAAATCTCTCCTGCTGATTGTCTTGTCAAGGCATTGCTTGTACAACACGTGTGTGTTGATAGCAGCCATGTCGAGCACGTTGTAGAATGCCGCAACAGGCCAGCGGCGAGTACCTCATTTTTACAGAGAACATTCCAGCCATTACCCCAAGACAAAGCAAGGATTTTAATCTTTTCCCCCAAAACATATTAAATATGAAAAACAGAAATAGCTTATGTAAATAAGTATCTGGACTCTTTGCTATGAGACTCGAAATTGAGCTCAGGTGCATCCTGTTTCCATTGATCATCCTTGAGATGTTTCTACAACTTGGAGTCCACCTGTGGTAAATTCAATTGATTGGACATGATTTGGAAAGGCATACACCTGTCTATATATAGTCCCACAGTTGACAGTGCATGTCAGACCAAAAACCAAAGCCATGAGGTCGAAAGGAACTGTCCGTAGAGCTCCGAGACAGGATTGTGTCGAGGCACAGATTTGGGAAAAGGTACCAAAAAATGTCTGCAGCATTGAAGGTCCAAGAACACAGTGGCCTCCATCATTCTTAAATGCAAGAAGTTTGGAATCACCAAGACTCTTCCTAGAGCTGGCCGCTCGGCCAAACTGAGCAAACGGGGGAGAAAGGCCTTGGTCAGGGAGAAGACCAAGAACCCGATGGTCACTCTGACAGAGCTCCAGAATTCCTCTGTGGGGATGTGAGAACCTTTCAGAAGGACAACCATCTCTGCAGCACTACACAAATCAGGTCTTTATGGTAGAGTGGCCAGACGGAAGCCACTCCCTCAGTAAGGCACGACAGCCCACTTGGAGTTTTCCAAAAGGCACTTAAAGGACTCTAAGACCAATGAAAAACAAGATTCTATGGTCTGATGAAACCAAGATTCAACTCTTCGGCCTGAATGCCAAGTGTCATGTCTGGAGCAAACCTGGCACCATCCCTATGGTGAAGCATGGTGGTGGCAACATAATGCTGTGGGGATGTTTTTCAGCTGCAGTTACTGGGAGACTAGTCAGGATCGATGGAAAGACGAACGGAGCAAAGCACTGAGAGATGCTTGATGAAAACCTGTTCCAGAGCACTCATGACCTCAAACTGGCGCGAAGGATCACCTTCCAACAGGACAACGACCCTAAGCACACAGCAAATACAATGCAGGAGTGGCTTCGGGGCAAGTCTCTGAATCTCCTTGAGTGTCCCAGCCAGAGCCCAGACTTGAACATCTCAGGAAAGACCTGAAAATAGCTGTGCAGCAACGCTCCCCATCCAACCTGACAGAGCTTGAGAGGATCTGCAGAGAAGAATTGGAGAAACTCCCCAAATACAGGTGTGCCAAGCTTGTACTGTCATACCCAAGAAGACAAGGCTGTAATCACTGCCAAAGGTGCTTCAACAAAGTACTGAGTAAAGGGTCTGAATACTTACAGTACCAGTCAAAATTTTGGACACACCTACTCATTCAAGGGTTTTTCTTTATTTTTTACAATTTTCTACATTGTAGAATAATAGTGAAGACGTCAAAACCATGAAATAACACATATGGAATCATATAGTAACCATAAAAGTGTTAAATCAAAATATGTAATATTTTAAATTCTTCAAAGGAGCCATCCTTTGCCTTGATGACAGCTTTGCACACTCTTGGTATTCTCTCAACCAGCTTCACCTGGAAAACTTTTCCAACAGTCTTGAAGGAGTTCTCACATATGCTGAGCACTTTTTTTTGCTGTTTTTCCATCACTCTGCAGTCCAACTCATCCCAAACCATCTCAATTGGGTTGAGGTATGGTAATTGTGGAGGAAAGGTCATCTGATGCAGCACTCCATCACTCGCATTCTTGGTCAAATAGCCCTTGCATAGCCTGGAGGTGTGTTAGGTCAATGTCCTGTTGAAAAATAAATGATAGACCATCTAAGCACAAACCAGATGGGATGGCGTAACGCTGCAGAATGCAATGCTGTGGTAGCCACACTGGTCAACTGTGCTTTGAATTCTATATAAATCACAGACAGTGTCACCAGCAAAGCACCCCCACACCAACTCCTCCATGCTTCACCATGGGAACTACACATGCAGAGATACTCCGTTCATCTACTCTGCGTCTCAAAAAGACACAGCAGCTGGAATCAAAAATCTCCAATTTGTACTCATCAGACCAAAGGACAGATTTCCACTGGTCCATTGCTCGTGTTTCTTGGCCCAAGCAAGTCTCTTCTTATTGGTGTCCTTTCGTAGTGGTTTCCTTACAGCAATTCGATCATGAAGGCCTGATTCATGCAGTGTCTTCTGAACAGTTGATGTTGAGATGTGTCTATTACTTGAACTCTGTGAAGCATTTATTTGGGCTGCAATTTCTGAGGCTGGTAACTGTAATGAACTTATCCTCTGCAGCCGAGGTAACTCTGGGTCTTCCGTTCCTGTGGCGGTCCTCATGAGAGCCAGTTTCATCTTAGCGCTTGTTGGTTTTTGCGACTCACCTTCATGTTTTAAAGTAACGATGGACTGTCGTTTCTCTTTACTTATTTGAGCTGTTATTGCTATAATATGGACTTGGTCTTTTACCAAATAGGGCTATCTTCTGTATACCACCACTACCTTGTCACAACACAACTGATTGGCTCAAATACATTAAGAATTAAAGAAATTGAAATGCATTCCTGGTGACTACATCATGATGCTGGTTGAGAGAATGCCAAGAGTGTGCAAAGCTGTCATCAAGGCAAAGGGTGGCTACTTTGTTAAACACTTTTTTGGTTACTACATGATTCCATGTGTTATTTTATAGTTTATGTCTTCACTATTATTCTAGAATGTAGAAAATAGTAAAAATAAAGGAATACCCTGTAATGAGTAGGTGTCCAAACTTTTGACTGGTTCTATGTGTAAATGTGATGTTTCTTTTTTAAAATGTTAATACATCTGCAAAAATGTAAAAAAAACAGTTTTTGCTTTGTCATTATTGGGTATTGTGCGTAGCTTGATGAGGATTTTAAAGTAAAAAAAAAATCAATATTAGAATAAAGCTGTCACGTAACAAAACGTGGAAAAAGTCAAGGGGTCTGAATACTTTCCGAATGCACTGTATTTGGTGTTTGGCAGATGGAAAGGTTATCTGTATATGGCAGAGATCTATACCTTTGTGCAATTGTAGTGACCATCTCCGGTTTCTTCTTCTGGTCACTGCCGATGGCAACAGTTGGATGCAAACACTTATTTATTTTCCATCTGTACACCGTGTGTATGTTGTTTTGTGCAGAGGGGGGCAGCTCCGGCCTTTGTTTGTTCCCTGTTCCGAGCAGGCTAATCTACTTTTGCAATCAACTTGTCTGCCAGGGAAATTCATGTGAAGAAATTGTCTATGGTCACATGGCTGCCTTTGCCCATGTAAGGCGCCACTAGTCTCAAATCCACAGTCTCAGACAGTCACTCACCCCATGGCCTGGTTTTGTCTTTCCCCAGATATGGAAAGCCATTGAGCAAGTACTTGGCGGCTAACGAAAACTAACTGAAGTCACATGCACCATTACCAGTTTCTATCTGGTTTTTAATCACCCATTCATCCATTGACGACAGATTAACATATTTACATTTTATTATGAGTTGTCATAGAAACTGCAGAATATGCTCTTTCAGATAATATATAGAAATCAAAATGTTTTACCTACATGTGACTCATGTACATGTGAAGGAAGATTTGATAAAGCAATGCTCCTTTTCCTGAATCTGTCAATAAGATGCGCCCATCTCTTCATGTACAATTTGACAACTGATAGACCTAATATTGTCACTCACCAGATTATTGTCAATTTAATCTTGTCTATAGGCTAACTCTTATTATGTGTGAAATTAGTTTCAGTATAGTTTAGGTGTAGTTTCGATTGTCCAGCTGTGCAGGCTGCCTGGCATCGTTTGTTTCCTGCTCATCAACTTTGAAAGAGTCAAGGATATATTTTGCATTATTCTAAAGGCCTACTGCATAATTTCCCTTATAATAAATTAGATTAGTAATAGTTACAGTAAATAAAACAGTCCTGTAAACTGCTTCTTTTTACAAAGTAAAACATAAAAGAGAATGTTATCAACTTGCAAGGCATATGCAGTCAAATGATTAACATGAGCACTAACGCTGATAAATAAGCATAAGACAAACATCATTATCACATTATTGTTGTTCTAAATTAAAATCATCATTCAGTTAGGCCTAATTTAAATTTGATTGTGATGTAACTTGCACAATTATCGCCCATTCCATCCATTTGTCATTCATTCAGTGGGCTGGCATCCTTTTCTTCGCTGAGTCAAGAATATGTTTTGTATTATTCTAAAGGCCGACTGCAACATGTAGCATGCTTTCCTTTCCCTCGCAATACATTTGATTGGTAATAGTTATAGTAAATAAAACAGTCCCATAAGAGCTTATTTTAACAAAGTAAAATGTAAAAGAGAATGGTATCAACCCCCAAGGCACGAGTCACATTTTTGCTGCTGATAAATAGGCATAACAAACTCATCATTACACTATTGTCTTTCTAAATGAAATCAACCTCTTCACCTTCCCTATTATTCAGTTAGGCATAATTTAAATTCATTTGTGAAGTAAGGTGCACAATTATCACCAATTCATCCATTTGTCATTCATTCAGCGACGAGAGAGAGATGCATTAGTGACTGGCTGGGTACCAACATCCTACAGCACATTGACATGGCAAATTAAGTTGGGAATAGGTGTGAGAAAAACTGGTAAAAAGGCCCTGAATACTTTTTGGTTTGTGATGAAAAAATTCAGACAAATGAACAGTGTAAAATACAAACATTTAGGAAACGTCAAGGAAGGAGCAGGACATTGCTTTTTGGGGGGGCTGGTTTTTGTATTTACAAAATCAAACAACAGTGACCGTTGGACTATGGCAGTTCTAGCGTTAATAGTGCTGAAAATCTGTTGTCAATTTGTTTACTGTAGCATTGTATCTGGTCAAACACCATTTCCCCCAAAAGTTTACTAAAGATTGGTAACAGGCTGATTGGTCAGCTATTTGAGCCAGTAAAGGGTGCTTTACTATTCTTGGGTAGCAGAATTACTTTTGCTTCCCTCCAGGCCTGAGGGCACACACTTTCTTGTAGACTTAGATTGAAGATATGGCAAATAGAAGTGGCAATATCGTCTGCTATTATCCTCTGTAATTTTCCATCCAAGTTGTCAGACCCAGGTAGCTTGTCATTTTTGATAGACAATATATATATATATATATATATATATATATTTATTTTTTTACAATGCTTTTCTTTCAAAATTTGGTGAGTTTAACTTGGATGTTTAGGGTCAGCATTTGTTGCTGCCATGTCATGCCTAAGTTTGCTAATCTTGCCAATGACAAAATCATTAAATGAGTTGGGTTTTGTGATGAATGAGACATGATTCAATGAATAATGGAGCCAAGTTTGCCTTTTTGGCCAAAATGTCATTTAAGGTTCTCCAAAACTTTTTACTATCATTCGTTATATCATTGTTTAGTAGTATAGTTTCTTATTTTTATTCAGTTTAATCGCATGATTTTTCAATTTTAAGTACGTTTGACAATCGGTTACACAGCCAGACTTAATTGCCATTCATTTTGCCTCATCCCTCTTACTATGCAACATTAACCATTAACCAAACAGTTCTCTAGCAATGATGTTTGTGCAGTAGGTTATAGGCCCAATACATTGTCACTGCATATTGGCTATGCTTGAATTGTTCTTTTCAGACTATTTTGAATTATATTTCAACATTTTAGGTATATGATCACACTGGTAATAGATCATTTGTTGTGTTACTTGTGAGGCACAGCTGACTGAGCATAATCATTTGCTTATTTTTTTTACTGGACTGATGGCTTGCATCTGATGGTCAGTCTGAGGGGAAGGAGGGAGGGAGGAAGCAGCGGTGAGACTCACCGTCCCTCCTCTCTCTCTGCTGAGAAAAGGGGACAGTCTTCTAGCTGATGGCGAAACTTAAGTCGCACTGCATTATTTCTGCCTTATGCTCCAATTGGTGTTATTCCTACGACCAGAGAAAGTTAAATATTCCTCGATATTAAAAAAGACAAGCTGCTAATAATAACAACGCAAGCTTAAAGAAACACTTTGCTATAATCAGTCATTACAGCTGCAGTGCTGGTTGTAGCGTGAGTGGAAATAGGGAGAATGCGCATTTTAAACAACTTAAACATGAACTTCCTCATAAAAACAGGAGCTATTTGCTGTACTCGTTGAGTCTCTAGTCATGGTAAAAAAAAATTGAGATCTTACATTAATCAACTTTGCTGTGTGTTCGAGGCTTCTTTTTATCGTCTATGGCGCTAGAAACTGTGCAGACAGTGATCGGAGCTATCTGATTGGCCAGTGGTAGGCCTATAAGTGCACTTAATTTGCTCTCTGGGCTCACCGGGTAGGCGGAGTTCTACCTTCAGACATATGAAATAGTTCAAAATGGGAACACTGACTTCCCAGATCTAGGGCTGCTTAATCAAGTGCACCTATAGCCAACAGCACAAAAAAAAAAAAAAAAAAAAATTGGAACGCAAGGCTTTATCATAACTTTTTTTTTTTTTTTTTACTAGGAATGCCTTGGTGACCACTGCCCTAGACCCACTACAATTTGAATACCACCCCAACTGATCTACAGCTGACACAATTTCCATCTCATTGCACACTGCCCTATCCCATCTGGACAAGACGAATACCTTCGTAAGAATGCTGTTCATCGACTACAACTCACCCTTCAACACCATAGTGCCCTCCAAGCTCATCACTAAGCGCAGGATACTGGGTCTGAACCCCTCGCTATGCAACTGGGTCCTGGACTTCCTGATGAGCCGACCCCAGGTGGTGAAGGTAGGTAATTACGCCTCCGCAACGCTGATCCTCAACACGGGGGCCCCACAAGGGGTGGATCAGCCCCCTCCTGTGAGGGAAACTTCATACTTCTTTACCCATTCACGATTCCTATTATAAATGAGTGAGATAGCTCAACAGAGCATGTGGACGATGCATACAAGGTAATGTGGAGAGGGAATGCATTTCTTTACATTGACCACCCTTTTCCATGCATACTAAATGTTAGCATTTTTGGTGACTTGGCTTACACTGCATACTGTATGAATATAAACCATAACATATGATTTATGGCCTTTATGGGGGGAGGGGTGGGGATTCTTATGACATTGACAGCCATAAGAGTTTAGTTCAATTTCCCAAAATTATTAATTTCTGACCCCCCAAACTTGCCGGGCCCTATATAGGGCCCAAAACAACCCCTTAAAAGGGGAGAAGCGACCCATAAATACCCAAGGGAATGTATTTCTACTCAATGAGAGAGCAGAGCGAGAGAAAGTGCCAGGAGGAACTGAGTAAATCCCTTCTCTGGTGGTGTTTAGCATGAAAGGCAATTTAGAGGCGATGAAATAACGTGGTAGAGCATTAATCCTGATAGTGCCATATCAAAATACCTCCCCAGTATAGAGCACCCACTGCCTGCTCTGCTCTAAACATAAAGGCCTTTTTAGACACACTAATTTGTTATTCATCTGAGTGAATGACTGAACCACTGCAGTTATTGAATAGCAATGACTACTTTCCGCTGTGACTCGGCTCTGGCTAAATGAGTAATTTAGAAACTGATAGAATACACATATTGCAAACCCTGTCTCTCCTCCGCTTGTTCAGTCCTGACAAGTCTGGGGCGTGGGATGCCAAACTGCCAGAAAACCAGAAACTAGGGCGAAACAGATGGGTGCTATCAAGATTTAATTTCCAAAAAGACACAGATACATACACTGATTGAGCGTGTTAGTGCACTTTTCCCAGCCCTCTCTGTGGCATTTGGAAGCCCTCGTATAATGTCTTCGCCTGTACGTGCCATCAAAACCCGACCAAAGACCAGATTCGACTTATGCAGATGAAGGGAATCGTTTCTAAGTCCCCCTGCATGCAGTCTTTCAGTGAGATGACCAGTTGATCCTAGGCTGACATTAAGACCTGCAGGTTTTGAAGCTGCCCGTGGAACTCTACAGAATATCAATTAGCCATTATAGGTTCTCAGGTATTAGAGAGATCAGAGGAGCTGATAAAGGAACAGGGGACGGATGGGGGAGAGGTGGAGTAAAGAAGCCCTCAGTCATTGAGATATTGCCTCGGCTGCAGCCTGGTTCTCTGGTAGGTAAGGGCCACAACCTGCCCAGAGGAGAGACAACCTGCCTAGGGTATTTATTTTATTTCACCTTTATTTAACTAGGCAAGTCAGTTAAAAACAAATTCTTATTTAGAATGACGGCCTACCAAAAGGCCTACTGCGGGGACAGGGGCTGGGATTAATAATAAAATACAAATTTAGGACAAAAACACACATCACGAGAAGAGACAACACAACACTACATAAAGGGTAATGGGTAAAGCCCAGAGGAGAGACAACCTGCCCTGGGTAAAGCCCAGAGGAGAGACAACCTGCCCTGGGTAAAGCCCAGAGGAGAGACAACCTGCCCTGGGTAAAGCCCCGAGGAGAGACAACCTGCCCTGGGTAAAGCCCCGAGGAGAGACAACCTGCCCTGGGTAAAGCCCCGAGGAGAGACAACCTGCCCTGGGTAAAGCCCCGAGGAGAGACAACCTGCCCTGGGTAAAGCCCAGAGGAGAGACAACATGCCCTGGGTAAAGCCCAGAGGAGAGACAACCTGCCCTGGGTAAAGCCCAGAGGAGAGACAACCTGCCCTGGGTAAAGCCCCGAGGATAGACAATCTGCCCTGGGTAAAGCCCCGAGGAGAGACAATCTGCCCTGGGTAAAGCCCAGAGGAGAGACAATCTGCCCTGGGTAAAGCCCCGAGGAGAGACAATCTGCCCTGGGTAAAGCCCAGAGGAGAGACAACCTGCCCTGGGTAAAACCCCGAGGAGAAAGGAGGGCCTCATCTGGAGTCTGGCTCCCTGGCCATTGGTTAGTACAGAAGCAATCAGGGGATTTAGAGTATAAGAAAGGTGGACCAATATTATGCCCTTTGCTCTACTGGGTCATTCCAGCAGGGGTCAGCCTAATGAAGAGCTCTACATTAGCCCTAACAGACCAGCCAGGGTACAGTCAATGGAGCAATGTAGTGGAAACGACTCAATTTACTTCTCTCAGAATAGCAAGAGCATTATCCCACTACCAGCCATTAACAGCTACTGGTGGTACTGGGCGGTCTATGATTTTTCTTCCCTCCAGTCCATTCCCCAAAATCCCTCCCAACTGTTTCAGTTCCCTCCCACTCCTACTACTCCTGAGCCAGCAGCAGTCACAGCTGATGGTGGCAGTGACTGCTCTGCTCTCCAACTCACTTCTCCCCCATTCCCTCCAATGTGCCTTTCCAGTTCCACTAGAATAAACACTAACCACCCACGCCCCCACCATACCACTCTATCAACTCCCTCCCTCCCAGATCACTCCCTGGATGGCTAGGACAGGACTGGGGAGTGGACGAGTGGGGGAGTTAGTGAATAGAAGCCTGTTACCCAAAGATGAGCTTCAGTGATTACAACCAGAGACAGTTTTCTAATTATTCTGTCAAACATCAATCCTGTGGCTGATGCAGGTCATCCTGGCGGCTGATGGACAATGTAATCACTGCTGGGCTTTAAAATGGAGAAACTTCCACTCACCCTCTCTCCTTTTCCCACTCTCTCTCGTTCCCTCTCTCCTGCTGCCTGGCAGACAGAGCTATGACAGCAGGTCTGAGAAATGGGAAATGTGAAAGGGCTCTATAAAGGAAAGGGCTCTCTGATATAGTCAGTGTCCTGGCAGGGCTGGAGTGGTGAGGGAAGTGAATCAAACACTGCCTCTGAAATATGCATCCTTCACAGGGTGGAGGGGAGGCTGTGTTGAAAACCACAAAAGGGTAATGGAGGGAGGAAGAGGGAGAAAATAAATACATCTTGCTCAATCAAGCTTTAAGAAAGATGAATACGTTAATTATACGTAAGTGCTTAACAGTATACCAGATCGCGTATATACTGTACATTGTAGGTTCAACCCAGTTCAAACTAGTCTAAACTCTAAATCAAGTGGTCACTACAGGGCATATAGAGAGTGTATTTAACATATAAATCCTTCTTTGAATCAGTGGTTTATTGGCCTAGTTGAAGCTCCTGTGCTGCAGATTGTTCTAGAAGGATAGAACAGCATTGTGAGGGATGGTAGAGGCCAGCCATCTCCTGTCCATCGTCGTACCAACTGTGACCATTAAAATCTACCCTAACCAGAAACTGTGGATGGATGGCAGCATTCACGTAAAACTGAAGGTGCGATCCACTGCATTTAACCATGGAAAGAGGTCTGGAGATATGGCTGAATATAAACAGTGTAGTTATTTCCTCAGCAAGGCAATCAAACAAGTGAAATGCCGGTACAGGGACAAGGTGGAGTCGCAATTCAACGCCTCAGACACGAGACGTATGTGGCAGGGTCTCCAGGAAATCACAGACTACAAAAACAAAAACAGCCACGTCACGGATACCGACGTCACGCTTCCACACAAACTACCTTCTTTACCCGCTTTGAGGATAATACAGTGCCAACATCTCGGCTCGCTAACAAATTCCGCGGCCCCCTCCTCTCCTTCTTAGTGGCTGACGCGAGTAAAACATTTAAACGTGTTAACCCTCGCAAGGCTGCTGGCCCATACGTCATCCCTAGCCATGTCCTCAGACCATGCGCAAACCAGCTGGCTGATGTTTTTACAGACTTATTTAAATCGCTCCCTATCCCAGTCTGTTGTTCCCACATGCTTCAAGGTGGCTACCATTTTTCCTGTACCCAAGAAGGCAAAGATAACTGAACTAAATGACTACTGCCCCATAGCACTCACTTCTGTCAACATGAAGTGCTTTGAGAGGCTAATCAAGGATCATATCACCTCCACCTTTATTTTTATTTCACCTGTATTTAACCAGGTAAGCTAGTAGAGAACAAGTTCTCATTTACAACTGCGACCTGGCCAAGATAAAGCAAAGCAATGTGACAAACAACAACACAGAGTTACACATGGAATAAACAAGCATACAGTCAATAACACAACAGAAAAAAAAGAAAGTATATATACAGTGTGTGCAAATGGCATGAGGAGGTAGGCATAAATAGGCCATAGCTGCGAAGTAATTACAATTTAGTAGATTAACACTGGAGTGATAAATGAGCAGATGATGAGGTGCAAGTAGAGATACTGGTGTGCAAAAAGAGCAGAAAAGTAAATAAAAACAATATGGGGAAGGGGTAGGTAGAATGGGTGGGCTATTTACAGATGTACTATGTACAGCTGCAGCGATCGGTTAGCTGCTCAGATAGCTGATGTTTAAAGTTAGTGAGGAAAATATAAGTCTACAGCTTCAGCAATTTTTGCAATTCGTTCCAGTCACTGGCAGCAGAGAACTAGAAGGGAAGGCGGCCAAAGGAGGTGTTGGCTTTGGGGATGACTAGTGAGATATACCTGCTGGAGCATGTGCTACGGGTGGGTGTTGTTATCGTGACCAGTGAGCTGAGATAAGGTGGAGCTTTACCTAGCATAGACTTATAGATGACCTGGAGCCAGTGGGTCTGGTGACGAATATGTAGCGAAGGCCAGCCGACAAGAGCATACAGGTCGCAGTGGTGGGTGGTATAAGGGGCTTTGGTAACAAAACGGATGGCACTGTGATAGACTGCATCCAGTTTGCTGAGGAGAGTACTGGAAGCTATTTTGTAGATGACATCGCCGAAGTCGAGGATTGGTAGGATAGTCAGTTTTACGAGGGTAAGTTTGGCGGCGTGAGTGAAGGAGGCTTTGTTGCGAAATAGAAAGCCGATTCTGGAAGGAGAGTTTACAGTCTAGCCAGACACCTAGGTATTTGTAGTTGTCCACATATTCTAGGTCAGAACCGTCCAGGGTAGTGATATTAGTCGGGCGGGCGGGTGCGGGCAGCGATCGGTTGAAGAGCATGCATTTGGTTTTACTAGCATTTAAGAGCAGTTGGAGGTCACGGAAGGAGTGTTGTATGGCATTGAAGCTCGTTTGAGGTGAGTTAACACAGTGTCCAAAGAAGGGCCAGATGTATACAGAATGGTGTCGTCTGCGTAGAGGTGGATCAAGGAATCACCTGCAGCAAGAGCGACATCATTGATATATACAGAGAAATAAGTCGGCCCGAGAATTGAACCCCGTGGTACCCCCATAGAGACTGCCAGAGGTCTGGACAACAGGCCCTCCGATTTGACACACTGAACTCTGCAAAGTAGTTGGTGAACCAGGCGAGGCAGTCATTTGAGAAACCAAGGCTATTGAGTCTGCCGATAAGAATACGGTGATTGACAGAGTCGAAAGCCTTGGCCAGGTCGATGAAGATGGCTGCACAGTACTGTCTTTTATCAATGGCGGTTATGATATCGTTTAGTACCTTGAGCGTGGCTGAGGTGCTCTCGTGATCAGCTCGGAAACCGGATTGCACAGCGGAGAAGGTACGGTGGGATTCGAAATGGTCAGTGATCTGCTTATTAACATGGCTTTCGAAGGCTTTAGAGAAGCAGGGCAGGATGGATATAGGTCTGTAACAGTTTGGATCTAGAGTGTCACCCGCTTTGAAGAGGGGGGGGACCGCAGCAGCTTTCCAATCTTTAGGGATCTCGGACGATACGAAAGAGCGGTTGAACAGACTGGTAATAGGGGTTGCAACAATGGTGGCAGATAGTTTTAGAAAGAGAGGGTCCAGATTGTCTACAGGACGCAAATTTCTGTTTGAAAAAGCTAGCCTTTGCTTTCCTGACTTCCCTGAACAGTTGCATATCGCAGGGACTATTCGATGCTATTGCAGTCCGCCACAGGATGTTTTTGTGCTGGTCAAGGGCAGTCAGGTCTGGAGTGAACCAAGGGCTATATCTGTTCTTAGTTCTACATTTTTTGAAAGGAGCATGCTTATTTAAGATGGTGAGGAAATTACTTTTAAAGAACGACCAGGCATCTTCGACTGACGGGATGAGGTCAATATCCTTCCAGGATACCCGGGCCAGGTCGATTAGAAAGGCCTGCTCGCAGAAGTGTTTTAGGGAGCGTTTGACACCCTAGACCCACTTCAGTTTGCATACCGCCCCAACAGGTCCACAGATGACGCAATCGGCATCACACTGCCCTATCCCATCTGGACAAAAATAATATATAATATATATATATATATATATATATATATAAAAAAGAATGCTGTTCATTGACTACAGCTCAGCATTCAACACCATAGCACCCTCCAAGCTCATCATCAAGCTGGAGGCTCTGGGTCTCAACTAGAGGTCGACCAATTATGATTTTTCAACGCCGATACCGATTATTGGAGGACCAAAAAAAGCATGTAATAATGACAATTACAACAACACTGAATGATCACTTTTATTTTAACTTAATATAATACATCAATAAAATCTATTTAGTCTCAAATAAATAATGAAACATGTTCAATTTGGTTTAAATAATGCAAAAACAAAGTGTTGGAGAAGAAAGTAAAAGTGCAATATTTGCCATGTAAAAAAGCTAACGTTTAAGTTCCTTGCTTAGAACATGAGAACATATGAAAGCTGGTGGTTCCTTTAAACATGAGTCTTCAATATTCCCAGGTAAGTTGTTTTAGGTTGTAGTTATTACAGGAATTATAGGGCTATTTCTCTCTATACCATTTGTATTTCATATACCTTTGACTATTGGATGTTCTTATAAGCACTATAGAATTGCCAGCCTAATCTCGGGAATTGATAGACTTAAAGACAAACAGCGCAATGCTTGAAGCACAGCGAAGAGCTGCTGGAAAATGCTGTTTGAATGAATGCTTACGAGCCTGCTGCTGCCTACCACCGCTCAGTCAGACTGCTCTATCAAATATCAAATCATAGACTTAATTATTATATAATTACACACAGAAATACGAGCCTAGGGTCATTAATATGGTCAAATCCGGAAACTATCATTTCGAAAACAAAACATTTATTCTTTCAGTGAAATACGGAACCGTTCCGTAGTTTATCTAACGGGTGGCATCCCTAAGTCTAAATATTGCTGTTACATTGCACAACCTTCAATGTTATGTCATAATTATGTACAATTCTGGCAAGTTAATTATGGTCTTTGTTAGGAAGAAATGGTCTTCACACAGTTCGCAACAAGCCAGGCAGCCCAAACTGCTGCATATACCCTGACTCTGCTTGCACAAAACGCAAGAGAAGTGACACAATTTTCCGAATTAAAATAAATTCATGTTAGCAGGCAATATTAACTAAATATGCAGGTTTAAAAATATATACTTGTATATTGATTTTAAGAAAGGCAATGATGTTTATGGTTAGGTACACATTGGTGCAACGACAGTGCGAATGCGCTTGTTAAATCACCACCCGTTTGGCAAAGTAGGCTGTGATTCGATGATAAATTAACAGGCACCTCGTCGATTATATGCAACACAGGACAAGCAAGATAAACTAGTAATATCATCAACCATGTGTAGTTAACTAGTGATTACGTTAAGAATGATTGTTTTTTATAAGTTAAGTTTAATGCTAGCTAGCACCTTACCTTGGCTCCTTTCTGCACTCGCATAACAGGTAGTCAGCCTGCCACGCAGTCTCCTCGTGGATTGCAATGTAATCGGCCATAATCCGTGTCCAAAAATGACGATTACCGCTTGTTCTATTGAAAACTTGAAATCGGCCAATCCAATCAATCGGTCGACCTCTAGTCTCAACCCCTCTCTGTGCAACTGGGTCCTGGACTTTGACAGGCCGCCCCCAGGTGGTGAAGGTAGGAAACAACATCTCCACTTCGCTGACCCTCAACACTGGGGCCCCACAAGGGTGTGTGCTAAGCCCTCTCCTGTACTCCCTGTTCACCCAAGACTGCGTGGCCACGCACGCCTCCAACTCAATCATCAATTTTGAAGACGACACAACAGTTGGGCTTGATAACCAACAATGACGAGACAGCCTACAGGGAGGAGGTGAGGGCCCTCGGAGTGTGGTGTCAGGAAAACAACCTCTCACTCAACGTCACCAAAACAAAGGAGATGATCGTGGTCTTCAGGAAACAGCAAAGGGAGCACCCCCCCTATCCACATCGAAGGGACAGCAGTGGAGAAGGCAGACAGTTCCTGGGCATACACATCACAGACAAACTAAAATGGTCCACCAACAAAGACAGTATGGTGAAGAAGGCGCAACATTGCCTCTTCAACCTCAGGAGGCTGAAGAAATTTGGGCTGTCACCCAAAACCCTCACTAACTTTTACAGATGCACAATCGAGAGCATTCTGTCGGGCTGTATCACAGCCTGGTACGGCAACTGCACTGCCCTCAACCGCAAGGCTCTCCAGAGGGTGGTGCGGTCTGCACAACGCATCACCGGGGGCAAACTACCTGCCCTCCATGATACCTACAACACCCGTTGTCACAGGAAGGCCAAAAAGATCATCAAGGACAACAACTATCCGAGCCACTGCCTGTTCACACCACTCATCCAGAAAGCGAAGTCAGTAGAGGTGCATCAAAGCTGGGACTGAGAGATTGAGAAATAGTTTCTATCTGAAGGCCATCAGACTGTTAAATAGCCATCACTAACTCAGAGAGGCTGTTGCCTACACTGAGACCCAATCAATGGACACTTTAATAAATGGATCATTAGTCACTTTAAACAATGCCACCTGAAATAATGCCACTTTAATAATGTTTACATGTCTTACTTTACTCGTATCACATGTACAGTTCACATACACTTAGGTTGGAGTCATTAAAACTCGTTTTTAAACCAATACACACATTTCTTGTTAACAAACTATAGTTTTGGCAAGTCGGTTAGGACATCTACTTTGTGTATGACACAAGTCTTTTTTCCAACGATTGTTTACAGACAGGTTATTTTATTTCACTTATAATTCACAGTATCACAAATCCAGTGGGTAAGAAGTTCACATACACTAAGTTGACTGTGCCTTGAAACAGCTTGGAACATTCCAGAAAATTATGTCATGGCTTTAGAAGCTTCTGATAGGCTAATTGACATCATTTGAGTCAAATGGAGGTGTACCTGTGGATGTATTTCAAGGCCTACCTTCAAACTCAGTACCTCTTTGCTTGACATTATGGGAAAATCAAAAGAAATCAGTCAAGACCTCAGATAAAAATTGTAGACCTCCACAAGTCTGGTTCATCCTTGGGAGCAATTTCTAAACGCCTGAAGGTACCACGTTCATCTGTATAAACACCATGGGACCACGCAGCCGTCATACTGCTCAGGAAGGAGATGCATTCTATGTCCTAGAGATGAACGTACTTTGATGCGAAAAGTGCACATCAATCCCAGAACAACAGCAAAGGACCTTGTGAAGATGCTGGAGGAAACAGTTACAAAAGTATCTATATGCACAGTAAAACGAGTCCTATATCGACATAACCTGAAAGGCCGCTCAGCAAGGAAGAAACCACTGCTTCGAAACCGCCATTAAAAAGCCAGACTACAGTTTGCAACTGCACATGGGGACAAAGATCGTACTTTGAAGAAATGTTCTCTAGTCTGATGAAACAAAAGTAGAAGTCTTTGGCCATAATGACCATTGTTATGTTTGGTGGATAAAGGGGGCTGCTTTCAAGCCGAAGAACACCATCCCAACCATGAAGAACGGGGGTGGCAGCATCACGTTGTGGGGGTGCTTTGCTGCAGGAGGGACTGGTGCACTTCACAAAATAGATGGCATCATGAGGTAGGAAAATTATGTGGATACATTGAAGCAACATCTCAAGACATCAGTCAGGAAGCTAAAGCTTGGTCGCAAATGGGTCTTCCAAATGGACTATGACCCCAAGCATACTTCCAAAGTTGTGGCAAAATGGGTTAATGACAACAAAGTCAAGGTATTGGAGTGGCCATCACAAAGCCCTGACCTAAATCCTATAGAAAATTTGTGGGCAGAACTGGAAAAGCGTGTGCGAGCAAGGAGGCCTACAAACCTGACTCAGTTACACCAGCTCTGTCAGGAGGAATGGGCCAAAATTCACCCAACTTATTGTGGGGAGCTTGTGGAAGGCTACCTGAAATGTTTGACCCAAGTTAAACAATTTAAAAGGCAATGCTACCAAATACTAATTGAGTGTATGTAAACTTCTTTCCCACTGGGAATGTGATGAAAGAAATAAAATCTGAAATTAATTATTCTCTCTACTACTATTCTGACATTTCACATTCTTAAAACAATGTGGTGATCCCAACTGACCTAAAACAGGGATTTTTTACTAGGATTAAATGTCAGGAATTGTGAAAAACTGAGTTTAAATGTATTTGGTGAAGGTGTATGTAAACTTCCGACTTCAACTGTATTTTATATCATCTACTGCACCTTGCCTATGCCGCTCGGCCATCGCTCATCCATATATTTATATGTACATATTTTCTTTCACCCCTTTAGATTTGTGTGTATTAGGTAGTTGGTGGGGAATTGTTAGATTACTTGTTAGATGTGTGTAGTAGGTAGTTGATGGGAATTGTTAGATATTACTTGTTAGATATTACTGCAGTTGGAACTAGAAGTACAAGCATTTCGCTACACTCGCATTAACATCTACTAACCATGTGTATGTGACCAATAACATTTGATTTGTGCTCTGACAACAGCAGATGCTCCAGGAAATACAGGAGGATATTAATATATGTTAGAGCTGGGACAACAAACTGAAAATGATCGACCCAGACCATGTTAATGACTTATCGCAAGCATTTTGCTGACATCATTCTTTACAATAACTAGCCCATACTAGAGAAATGTGAAGTTTGAAATGAAATAAGTTTGCTAATATGGTGATTGTTAATGAGACAATTGATGGCTACAACCATCAAACTAGTAGTAGTAGTTTAAAGGATAATATAACAAAAACAACTGTGGTGCATCGTTAAACGCTTCGTTCTATTAATCGTTACCGCATAAATACAGGCTATTTATCGCTATCTGGATTTGTCCATATCGCACAGCTCTAGTACATGTTGCACAGCTTCCTCTTCAATGTTGAGGATAACTGAAACTGCAGAGATGCGCCGTCAACCGCATCAAAATTTGTACGAGTAGAGCGTCAATGCACATACACTGCATAACGTATATGCCAACTTAATCGTCATGATAATCCATAATAAACAGTTGGATTTGTTATGTTCGCTATGTAGCCCTTGTCAGTTATTGTTGTTTCTTATGACTCACCGTACCTGCCTCCTGTTCGCTCATGAACATGAGGAGAGTTGTAGCTAATACATCCTAGCAGTTTATAAAGAATTTAGCTAGTCTCGTTATTTCTACAGAACAGCATTCCCTCTTGAACGGAGTTCCTCGAGTGTCCCATCTGTAGCCTGCCTAGGCTATATGCCTGTGCTTGAAATCAACAAAGGTAGGCTTAAAGTTATTGTTTTAAAATATCTATTATTGGCACTTGCTGCTAAACTTAACACTAAATACGCACCTTTTAATTATACATGTCACAATTCCAGATATAACAATGCACAAACGGGCAATTTATCCGCTCACTTTAACAGCATTGCTTTGCGTAGACGCGAGAAAAATAGACTTGCTTTCAAATTTGAAGCGCATGACGGCATTGGCACTCGCGGCCCGTTTGCTTTCTCTCATTCACTAAGGTGCATTCTAATTCCAGCATGTACCCGCTCATTCACGCCCATAAAAACACTTTATTGATTTGGGCTTAAGGCACCTGCAACTGGAGAGACACAGCCATGTCAGCTCTACCACAGCTGTTGTGATAAATCTTAAGGAGACACTGCTGTATCAACTTGTCTGGTAACAGTCAGTTTACACCTAAAGTAGGACATGAAAGCTAGCAGTGTCTGGCCTGGTAGCAGTGCTGTGACTGTATTAATAGGAGTAGTGCAGTAAAATAGTTGTGTCTCTCAGACACACACCTCTAGACAAATGTCAACAAGAAACTACTGACAATGTGTGGTAATAGTTACTATGATAAATCTAAGGTTCATATTCAAGTTTCACAAGCACATTGGATAAATTCTCCCTATACTGCACATGTTCAGACTGTGATAAAGCAGCGCTCCTGACAGGGGTAACACGAGACGTATGATTTCTCCAGCAATATGATGAGAAAAACATTTCATGTGGGCCTCATCATCTTTCCATTACTGCAGTAAAGAGGTGTACGGATCAGACAAGAGGCTCATACAGTATCAAATCAGGTCTGGAAAAGCCAATTACCGTGACAGTAATCTGTCTGAACTGCTGCCAGTGAGGCTCAGCATAGCCAACCCTAACAGGGAGAGGAGAGAGGGTCTGGGATAAAGGTGAAACAAACAGCGGTACAGGAGTACAACACAACCTAAATAAACAGCATATTCATTATAACACATATCATTTCAGTTAGTTATCAGGTTTTTATTTAGATGGAGTTCATTTACTTGAATTGGAGAAAGCAGATCACTAAGAAACAGACATTACTCATATCCAGCAGTGTTCCCAGATGTTGTTTTCCAGAGCGCCATCCAAGTGACCTTCTCTCCTCCATTCCCACAGAGTGGACAAACATGATGTGATATGGACTAGGACATGCAGAGGCCTAGAGGAGAGGAGCCAGGGATGGGCACATATCCCATCATATTGGTTACAACTCATCAAATTCATTGTAGCATGTTCTCCTGCACACAGAGGGTGCTTCTCCTGACCTCATGCTCAAAAACAGGGGTCCATGCTGGGAGAGCTGGAGGGGCTGAGGAATCAGCCTGTCAGAGATCACAGAGTTAATGAGAGGAATCTAAATCACACCAACAGCAGCAACATATACACAGGCTACTGAGAATATTAACCATAATTAACTGAGAAACGCACACACATATACGCCCAGACAGATACGCTACTAAGATGGTGCCGAAAAACATGGCTGACGTTTTACATTCTACCAACCAATTGTGCTGTTTTGTAACTTTTTTTGCATTTTGTGTAACTTTTGTTACTTATTGTGTACGTAATGTTGCTGCTAGCGTCTCTTATGACCGAAAATAACTTCTGGACATCAGAACTTTTCCCGTTAACGAGTCCGACGAGAAGGATATCCTGCTTTCACTGGAACAGGCCCAGATCCCCACCTTTTGCACGAAGAAAAGACGCAGGAAAAGGGGCCGCAGATCGGGCATCCTTCTGAAGATCCGTAGGCGAGCGAGTATACTCCCACTGCCATCCGTTCTTCTTGCTAACGTGCAATCATTGGATAATAAAATTGATGACCTACATTTAAGATTATCCTACCAACGGGACATTAAAAACGAACATCTTATGTGTCACCGAGAAGTGGCTGAACGAAGATACAGACAATATAGAGCTAGCGGGATTTTCCATGCTCCGGCAGAACAGAGACGCTACCTCTGGTAAGACGAGGGGTGAGGGTGTATCTATTTGTCAATAATAGCTGGTGCGCGATGTCTAATATTGAAGAAGTGTCAAGGTATTGCTTGCCTGAGGTAGAGTACTTTATGATAAGTTGTAGACCACACTATCTACCAAGAGAGTTCACATCTATATTATTCCTAGCTGTCCATTTACCACCACAGAACGAAGCTTGCACCAAGACCGCTCTCAACCAACTCTATAAGGCCATAAGCAAAGAAGAAAATGCTCATCCAGAAGCGGCGTCCTTAGTGGCCGAGGACTTTAATGCAGGCAAACTTAAATCAGTTTCACCAAATTTTTACCAGAATGTCACATGTGCAACCAGAAAAAAAAATCCTTGACAACCTTCACTCCACACACAGAGATGCATACAAAGCTCTCCCCCGCCCTCCATTTGGCAAATCTGACTAATTATATCCTCCTGATTCCTGCATACAAGCAAAAAATAAAGCAGGAAGTACTAGTGACTCGCTCAATACGTAAGTGGTCAGATGACGCGCATGCTATACTACAGGACTGTTTTGCTAGCACAGACTGAAATATGTTCCGGGATTCATCCAATGGCATTGAGGAGTACACCACTTCAGTCATCAGCTTCATCAATAAGAGCATTGATGACATATTAAAGCTGTTTACTCACAACTGCATAGCCAAACACGACTCCAAAACCATCATTAAGTTTGCTGACGACACAACAACGATGAGACGGCCTATAGGGAGGAGGTCAGAGAACTGGCAGGACAACAACCTCTCCCTCAATGTGAGCAATACTAAGGAGATGATCGTGGACTACAGGAGAAGGCGGCCCGAACAGGCCCCCATTAACATCGACGGGGCTGTAGTGGAGCGGGTCGAGAGTTTCAAGTTCCTTGGTGTCCACATCACCAACAAACTATCATGGTCCAAACATACCAAGACAGTCGTGAAGAGGGCACAACAAAACCTTTTCTCCCTCAGGAGACTGAAAAGATTTGTCATGGGTCCCCACATCCTCAAAAGGTTCTACAGCTGCACCATCGAGACCATTCTGACCGGTTGCATCACCGCCTGGTATGGCAACTGCTCGGCATCCGACCGTAAGGCGCTACAGAGGGAAGTGCGTACGACCCAGTACATCACTGGGGCCAAGCTTCCTGCCATCCAGGACCTAGAGGAAAGGACCTAGACTCAGAGGAAAGCCCATAAAATTGTCAGGGACTCCAGACACCCGAGTTATAAACTGTTTTCTCTGCTACCGCATGGCAAGCGGTACCGGAGCACCAAGTCTAGGACCAAGTGGCTCCTCAACAGCTTCTACCCCCAAGCCAAAAAACCGGAATTAATAAAATCACCACCGGACAATTTACATTGACCCCCCCTCCCTTTTGTACACTGCTGCTACTCGCTGTTTATTATCTATGCATAGTCACTTCACCCCCACCTGCATGTACAGATTACCTCAACTAACCTGTACCCCCTCACACTGGCTTCGTACTGCTGCCCCCTGTATATAACCTCATTATTGTTATTCTTATTATGTTACTTTTTTATTATGACTTTTTATTTTAGTCTACTTGGTAAATATTTTCTTACCTCTTCTTGAAATGCACTGTTGGTTAAGGGCTTGTAAGTAAGCATTTCACGGTAAAGTCTACACTTGTTGTATTCGGCGCATGTGACAAATAAAGTTTGATTTGATTAACCTGACCTAATCACTTGCTATAGCCTTGTCTGTGTCAGGTAAATTATCATCGGTGTTGCCCTCCAACTCTCAAATAAAGGGATGCCTGATTATTGAATTACTGGATTGGATATTCATCTCCTGTGTATTGAGTGCCATGGGATGAGTCATATCGGGGCTAACACAGTCAGTTCTCATCGACAACAAACATCTCTCTAGGTTTTAGAGCCACAGCTTATAGACAAAGTCCGCTCTCATTATTAGAGTAACATTCAAAGCGGCTTTATTCATCTTTCCCACAGCAATGAACCCATGATCTATCAACATGACGCTACCCCTGACTGCGATGGCATGCGCCTCTTTAAACTGCTCCATGTTGACATAGTGTCAGGCTGTGACAGAGGACAACAGAGGACATGCTGCTGCACTACACCGTAGAGCATGGCACATAAAGCAGGCCTGATCTCATCATCTGGTCTCAGATGAGCCCACAGCAGCATGTGTGTACATCAAAGCCAAGAGGCGTGAAATGAGCCAGGCCTTAGCCACACCATCAGCTCAATGTTTTGTTACATGCCGGAAGCCCCCCGCGACGCTCAGACAGACGGAGAGATGGACGGATGCCTGACTGACACCCGTCCGTCCGGATGGAAGCATCATCCGTTAAATTGTGAGGCGTAGTGAGGGGCAGCTCGTATTGCTGGACACCACAGCACGCCACGTCAAGGCCAGAGCAGTAATGAGGGGCGTCACCCTTGGTTACTGTAACATGGATCCATCAGGATGTTCAGTCACATGCAAACAGGCAGAAAGAGGGCCAAGGTTCTCATGCTATGATATTAATGATCAGTGGGGGTGTCCTGTCAGAGTATTCTGGGTGGATTTCCTTGTAGCATTGAGACTGCATCCTCAGGCAGTGTGCCTCATGATTCAGAGGGGTAGGGTTAAATGCAGAAGACACATTTCAGTTGAATGCATTCAGTTGTACAACTGACTAGGTATCCCCCTTTCCCTTTCCTCATAAGTGAAAAGGAACTATTGTGTTCCCTTTCTCCAAACATTGGAAAGAGGAAAAATCTACCTCCTGTTGCTGACTAACACAGTCAGTGACTGAGGAGGGTTTTCAATCTAATACAATCATGTGGTGTGGGAAATGTGAGGTGCTACAGAACATGAGAAAAAAAAATTGAGCCGTCCAGACTTTTCCTATAGGAGCAAAGCTGGACTTCTAGAAGGTCACTAAATCATAGGCTTTGCCCCTATGGCATCTGAAGGCCTTTCTAGGGCTACTTAGTCCCTAGCCCTATCTGGGGCCTGCTGTTGAGATGACAAAGTAGCAATAAGAGTGAGGGAAGGGCTCAATTAGCACTGCAAATAGTCTGGGTAGCCATTTGACTAGATGTTCAGGAGTCTTATGGCTTGGGGGTAGAAGCTGTTCAGAAGCCTCTTGGACCTAGACTTGGCGCTCCGGTACCGCTTGCCGGTATGAGCTCAATGAAGGTGTGATCAGATCAATCACACACACACACACACAAAATCCTCCATAACTTAACTTCCTTAAATTAACCTTCCATACAACACACTTGTATGATAACTCCATCTGTCTGTGTCAGACTGTGTGGGCTGCTTGTGAATCAGTGTTTCCGTTAGCCGATAAGTGCCAGCTTTTGACCATCAATGTATTTTTTAAGCAGATAAATAATTGTTGCCGGACAATTGACTGGGAGAAAAAACAATGGTAGGTAGGCTATTAGCGTGTCACACACCACTTTACAATGTGAGCTGGAGGCACTACGCATTTTGAAAACATACTGAAATTGTTTGAACCCTGAATGTTTCACTTCATATTATGAGGCATGTCTTACCTTACTTGAAAATCCAACCATAAAAATGTGGAGGAAATGATTTTAGAAAGACTTCATTGGCGGCTTGTGAGTTTCAAGTTTGGGGAAGCATACAATTTATCCTAACATTTCTACCAATCTGTGTGCCAGTGCGCATTTTCGTGGAACAGTTTCATTTAAATAATTATTATTTTCTTTCTCAAAAATCAGTGTCACATGGTTGATCGTAATTAAAATGACCAACAAGTATAAAAAGTTACAATTGAACTAATGGGAGAGCGCCAGCCTCTGTCATATGGACACGTTGTGATCATTGGGGTCTAAATAGCCTAAATTGGAACTCAGAGATGGCCAAAGCTGCTGTTGGCCTATAACTTCCATTGTCAACTAAGTAAAAATACATAAAGCCAACAAATAAAAACAGTAGAAAATATCCTGATGGAAATTAATCTCTCTACTCTGCCTGTCTACCTCCCTTTCTATATGTCTTGACTTGAGCGGTCGCTAGTGAAGTGAAACATTGTATCAAATCAATCAACTGGATCCAGCCTGAAGCAGTCTAGCGAACTTGCAACATTACGTCAACTAGCCTATTCCGGGCCCTTGGAGTTTTCATGCCAATGAGCTCATCAGTCAAAGTTATTTTATGACTTTTCCACTGGATATATGGGATCATCAGATCATGATATTTTGCTCTTTCACACCGAGACTACCAAGGTGGAGATTGTTGGAAATATTACTCAAATTGGCCTACTGTGAGGAACTATTAGGCTATCATTTGCAGTGGATGTAAAAAAAATAATAAAAAAAAATATATATATATATATATAACATTTAAAAAAAGACTTCACTTACTGTGTGAGGTGAAGAAAAAATGTCTGAGATACTCAGCTTATTAGTGGTGGGTGAGTTAAAACAATAATAATTAAAAACAACCTCAAATGGGCACATTCTTACATTTGCACGCAGCACGCCAGGTAGGCTACTTCAATGCGTGCATGCTCCCTCAACATTAACAAGACAGAGAAACCAGACCCATGCTCATTGCTCACATGGAGCACTCCAAACAAAATGCAATTCAATTGAAAAACTACTAAATGATGGTTAGGAAATAATCAAAAACGTATTTCTCACAAGTGTAGGAGGTTGTGAACTCTGCAAACAACGATTCCACTCCAAGAATGAGAACGGTAAATGACTGTAGGCCTATTAACACAATGCATTAACAGAAATGAATAGCCAAATGAGCGGGATTAAAGGTACATTTACTACTGGTGCCAAACAATTCACACAATGAAACAATAAATGCGCAAGAATTGACAGGAGACAGCTGAGTGCATGCTGGAGACCTGAGCGCATACATTCTGGAGAGAAGCCACATACCACTCACCTTCTTCTTGTCTCAACATTTTAAATCATATCTTCATATATATATATATTTTAGATGCTTTTCATTGACAGCCGCAACTCAATAATCAGCTAGGCCTATTGCCACGCGTGCTACCTATGAAATACTTCCTCATATGCCATTTCTCTCCTGTTCTATTGGTTTTCACACATTCATTACAGGAGTTGCATGTTCTGTTAAGATGCATTACCATAATCTAAATGTGGTTTTTGTCATTCTGAGCACAATGGGTGGATGCACTAATGGGTTACGCACCCAGTGAATATGGGTCCGGTAAATATCTCAAAATGGACAGTAAATTAAAATCTTCCTGTTCAGGTTGTCTGGCGCCACATTTTCAGCTGGGATGAAGTGCTTCTTCTCAGGGCCATTCACATAGACGGCAGGTGCAACTTAGAGGAGATTGAAATTTGATCACAATTCAGCCTTATTTCTTGTTTTTAACCTTTATCGAGAAATTGTACTGAACGCCATGTCAACTATTTTACTGTGAGATAACAAGCTGTGTGTGTAAAGGGCATTCCAAATCAATTATTTATAACTCTTGTGAAAGCAAATTGTATTTTGGTTTCTTCACAATCAAACCATGGAACATTTTAGTAATTTAGCAGACACTCTTATCCAGAGAGACAAGCTAGCTGCAATCAGGTCAGTGTGGGACAAGTGGGCGCCTTCCCCTGTTTTACAACCCTGGGCCCAACGTTACTGTTGATGAGCAGCTTATGCCATTTAGGGGCTGCTGCCCCTTCAGGCAGTACATTCCATCTAAACCCACAAAATATGGAATCAAGATGTGGGATGCCTGTGATGCTGCTTCATCATATGCGTGGAACTTGCAAGTGTATACGGGGAAACCAGATGGAGGAGCCCCTGAGAAGAACCAAGGGATGCGGGTTGTCCTGGATGTGACACAGGAAGTCCGTGGCTACAACATCACATGCGCTAACTTTTTTTTACTTTGCACAAGCTGGGACCGAAGCTCCTCAAGAGGAAGCTGACGATGGTAAGAACAGTACAAAAAACAAGCCAGAGTTCCCACCTCAGCTGATGAATACACGGAACAGGCCTATCAATTGCTCAAGTTTGTGTTCACTGCCGACACGTCCCTCGTGTCCTATGTGCCAAAGAAAGGCAAAAATGTGGTACTCATGAGTACGCTGCATAGGGATGGGAGAATCTGTGGCCAGGAACATCAAGGCCACAAAAGGAGAGGTGGACAATTTAGACAAAATGGTGACTGTCTACAGCTGCAAAAGAAGAACCCTATGCTGGCCACTTGTGATATAATCCTCAACATCTTGGACATCTCGGCGTACAACGTGTTTGTCATCTGGATGTCGTTGAACACAAATTGGAACAGAGGGAAGCTCCAGAGGAGACGGGCAAGGCATTGGTAAGACCTCAAATCCATACTCGGTCTCAACCTTTAAGTCTTTACTGAAGACTCATCTCTGACTCATCTCTTCTGTAGGTCATATGATTGAGTGTATGACTGGCCCAGGAGTGTGAAGGTGAACGGAAAGGCTCTAGAGCAACGAACTGCCCTTGCTGTCTCTGCCTGGCCGGTTCCCCTCTCTCCACTGGGATTCTCTGCCTCTAACCCTATTACAGGGGCTGAGTCACTGGCTTACTGGTGCTCTTCCCTAGGAGGGGTGCGTCACTTGAGTGGGTTGAGTCACTGACGTGATCTTCCTGTCTGGGTTGGTGCCCCCCCTTGGGTTGTGCCGTGGCGGAGATCTTTGTGGGCTATACTCGACCTTGTCTCAGGATGGTAAGTTGGTGGTTGAAGATATCCCTCTAGTGGTGTGGGGGCTGTGCTTTGGCAAAGTGGGTGTTGTTATATCCTGCCTGTTTGGCCCTGTCCGGGGGTATCATCGGATGGGGCCACAGTGTCTCCTGACCCCTCCTGTCTCAACCTCCAGTATTTATGCTGCAGTAGTTTATGTGTTGGGGGGCTAGGGTCAGTCTGTTATATCTGGAGTTCTTATCCGGTGTCCTGTGTGAATTTAAGTATGCTCTCTCTAATTCTCTCTCTCGGAGGACATGAACTCTAGGACCATGCCTCAGGACTACCCGGCATGATGACTCCTTGCTGTCTGACTGAGATGTGTCTGACTCTCCTACCTTGGCCTGCTGTAACTATATATGTGAGTGAGATGTGTGTCTGACTCTCCTACCTTGGCCTGCTGTAACTATATATGTGAGTGAGATGTGTCTGACTCTCCTACCTTGGCCTGCTGTAACTATATATGTGAGTGAGATGTGTCTGACTCTCCTACCTTGGCCTGCTGTAACTATATATGTGAGTGAGATGTGTCTGACTCTCCTACCTTGGCCTGCTGTAACTATATATGTGAGTGAGATGTGTCTGACTCTCCTACCTTGGCCTGCTGTAACTATATATGTGAGTGAGATGTGTCTGACTCTCCTACCTTGGCCTGCTGTAACTATATATGTGAGTGAGATGTGTCTGACTCTCCTACCTTGGCCTGCTGTAACTATATATGTGAGTGAGATGTGTGTCTGACTCTCCTACCTTGGCCTGCTGTAACTATATATGTGAGTGAGATGTGTGTCTGACTCTCCTACCTTGGCCTGCTGTAACTATATATGTGAGTGAGATGTGTGTCTGACTCTCCTACCTTGGCCTGCTGTAACTATATATGTGAGTGAGATGTGTCTGACTCTCCTACCTTGGCCTGCTGTAACTATATATGTGAGTGAGATGTGTCTGACTCTCCTACCTTGGCCTGCTGTAACTATATATGTGAGTGAGATGTGTCTGACTCTCCTACCTTGGCCTGCTGTAACTATATATGTGAGTGAGATGTTAGTCAAATTCCTTTACAAAGTGTTTTCATCATTCTAGATTTCAGCCAGTAGCAACAAGAAGTGCTGCAATGTGTGTCGACCCGAGAAGGACAGGAAGACACAGTACACCGTTAAAAAAATAAAAAAATAAAATACACATGCATCAAGTGCAAGAAATACATTTGCAATACACACACAGTAGAACTCTGTCCCTCATGTGGTGTGTAGACCGGCCTAAATTTGTGTTCAATAGGGCTCATTTATGATTTCCGTAAAATACTGTATGTAACATTTGTCCTTCCAATTTGTTCAGTTCAAAGCAATAAACATTAAGTGATAAAAACCTTGTTTCATTTATATTTGTTCAAGATAAACATTATTTATTTCACCCATGTCTTGACTATAATTGATTTGTTTACAAAAATCACATTTTATTTAAAAAAAGAATAGCTTTTATTGATAAATGTGATCTAGCAGAGGTAAATGGCAAATATTAACCATGTATGCTGTCTATATTGCTTGTAATTGATATAAGTCAACATCTAAGTTAAGTTATTTTTAGTTATGGCTGTATTGTTTTAAAAACCCAGTAATGTTGTGGGTTCATCAGACCCGCGGACGTTGGGTGACTAACAACAACATGAACACCACACAAGGGTTAATTGGATACGCAAAACACTATTACACCCAGCAACTGGAAAGTTAGTTAGCGATCTCATTCTTTGAGCCTTCTGAGGTAAACAGAGACAATTAGGACAAACAAATTAAGACAATACACAAGTCTCTGAGGGTGTCATTTCACCAACAGCATCCCGACAACTCAAAGAAAAACATTTCAAAGCAACATTAACTACACATTCCAATTGTTTTTCAACTGTTTTTGGCAGCTGATGACACAGCAATAAATGCTCCAACACAGTGACAAGCAGTATTATTCCACGTATTGAAATGAGGAGGTATCATTATCATGCCTGTAACTGAATGTAGCAGGCTGAGACATTACTCTCTATACATCCTCAAGTATAAAAACAATGTGTCAAGAGAACTTGTATTCACTTAGTGATAATAAACATGTCTGTCATTCACAGTTGGTTAATTACGCAATTCAGCTCAGTATTGCCACGGGTTCATTCAAACAAAACATGAACAAAAAACATTGTGTTTTCTAAAATGAAAATCAAACAACTTCTTGCTTCTTGACTGGAGCTTCTTGCCTGGAGTAGCCTACAGCTTGTCACCTCATAAAAACAGCACTCTCTACCCAACCAATTAGACTAAACACAAAGAAACTAAGTGAACTAGCAAACTGAAGTCCAGATATCATTTGAGTGCTTTTCTGGGCTCCTTAAACTAAGTATTAAAAAAAAAGGAAAAGACCAGCGTTTTGACACTGAGTTCAGTTCAAACATCACACTGTGCATCCAGTGTCTATAGTGTCAAAATGCTTCTTTGAACTGCTGCGCCATAGCCAAGGCTTTTAGACTACAGTGTTCCAGAACCTTGACTTCTCTCCCTACCATTAACATCCCATTCTACATGTCAAGGCCTAGCCCAGACCCAGTACTCAGTGAACAAAGGACCTGACACCAAGTAGAAACGGCCCACATTATGCTATGGTCTTATAAGCAGGAAAATGGAACAGCTAGCTACGATGAGCAGTATACTATATCATTGACTGCATTAAAGTAATGCACTGTAAGCAAATCTTCAGCTACAGTATAGTGGGTCAAGGAGGCCTAATGAGGGATGAACTGAACAGGATGCACTGAGCAGGCCCCTGAGCAGGATGAACTGAGCAGGATGAACTGAGCAGGATGCACTGAGCAGGATGCACTGAGCAGGATGAACTGAGCAGGATGAACTGAGCAGGATGAACTGAGCAGGATGAACTGAGCAGGATGCACTGAGCATGATGAACTGAGCAGGATGCACTGAGCAGGATGCACTGAGGTCTGATGGGTTCTGCTGCTAGTCCATGATCAGCAGTTATACCGAGGTTATTAGTGTTTCCTGAGTCTCCACAGAGATTTGAGCTTGGAGAGCTTTTAAGAGACCCCTATAGCTCATAGTTCTCAATGGCTATTATCATTTCATTGTAACCATAGTACTGTAGTAGTCTGGGTAGCAGTCTGGTGAGCTATTATTCCATTCCTTGTAATGCTAAACATCTTTGGTATGACAGAGTGGAGTGGTATGTTAGCTTAACAGACTGGTACCCAGGCTAGTACTGTAGTATGTAAGCCAGGGTTTCCCCAACTCGGGCCTCAGGATCCCAAGGGGTACACGTTTTGGTTTTTGCCCTAACACTATACAGCTGATTCAAATAATCAACTAATCATTAAGCGTGGATCATTTGAATCAGCTGTGTAGTGTTAGGACAAAAACCAAAACGTGCCTCCCTTGGTCCTGAGGACTGAGTTCAGGAAACACTGATTTTAGTCAATGGTTAGACCTAGCTAAAGATTACTGAAATAATACTCCCTACTCTACTCACCTGCACCATACGATTTAAATGTCACTGTCAATATGTGCTTTGCAGTGCAACCCACCACACCACCATAGAAAAACAATCACATCATTCAGAGCTCAGTACACCCAGGGAGCCATTACCACTCTTAGCAAAAGGTGCTCTTGATGGCATGACCTGCTCGTCATTCTAATGTTCTCTCCTCATCTCCCCAGTTCAATGTTTACTGGTCCCACAGCACAGGTCTCAGCTGCTGGCTCCCCATAGCCTGCCCTCTGTAATACAAGGCTTAATGCTCTACACAGAGGGAAATAACTCCGTTACGGAGTGGGAGCCTGTGTGTCTGGGCTTTCTCGCTGGCTTCTCATTGCTTGTGTTTACGACACAGGGGACTGGCTGTTCCCAGAGGCCTGCCTGCAGGCCCGAGACACAATCCCCCCCCCACACCCCACAGCAAACCCAGAGCTCCAACGTCACAGCCAACTCCATGATGACTGACTGTTTGAGTCCCCGGAGAGCTAGGCATGCGTGTGTTTCGGTGTGTCTGTATTTGTGAGGTGCATGATTGCCTTAGCCTGTGTGATAGCAGTGTGGATGAAAGCGATCCAAGGACATGAAGAGGGGTCATTCCCACTGTGCCTCTTGAACGCTGGCGCGAGGAGGGGAGGATGATTTGCCACTCACAACCAATCACGTCACAGTGTGGGGCTCTTAAAGAGGGCCACAATGAGTCCTGTCTCCTACAGCCTCACATCATGTCTAAGCAGGTGCTCTGACATTCCACATGGGCTTAGACATCTCCATATGAACAGAGAGTGAGTGGCAGGTCCAAAGTGGAGCTGGACCTGCTCCTCAGACCTTTGTGAGGCAGTGTGACGCTGGGGGAAGCCCATCACAACACTGCCTTAAGTGGATTTAGCAGATCAAAGGCTGGAAGAAGGAAGAGCACTGCCATACACTGGGGTATATCCACTGCAAGTGGACAATAAGACCTTTCATGAATTCTCTGGAGGTAATGGGGAGATTTGGAGCTGAAATGTGACGGGAACAGGACCTCTCCATGAGGTACACCATGCCAAAGATGGGACAAATAGTCCTTAAGGGTGTTCTCTGTTCTCTGGCTGTGTGAGCAGCTAACGCTGGCCAAGAGGGAGACACAGGTGAGGCAGAGCAGAAACACTCACGCTTGAAACGCACCACACACTGCCGCAAGGAACACAAAAGTTTGAGTGAACACCATCTGCAAACAACCACACACAGGGCATCACAGACACTCACAAATGGCTGGAGGGGAGGCTCAGGTGACGCTGGATGATTAGCGTGAGTACACACCTCTAGAACAAAAACATTACACACACACACACACACACACACACACACACACACACACACACACACACACACACACACACACACACACACACACACACACACACACACACACACACACACACACACACACAACCCATTAGGGAGGCCACAGGTGAAGATAGTGAGTAACTTCAGCATGCCTAATCACCAATGTGATTTCCATCCTAAGTTGGTTACCCAGCCAAATACACACCATCTCACACTCTCCCCCTCTCGGCCTTTGAACTGTATGAACTAAACGCTAATGTGCCAAAGCCAATCACTTTTTTTCACCTTGAAGCGGAGGTTCAGAGAACCTAGCCGTGTCATTCCTGGCACACCTTAAAGACAGCAGTGTGAAAACACCCACAGGTGACAATTAACCAGTCACTTCCTGCTGTCACACACAGTCTAGGAGCACAGCCTCATCTTATAGACGCCATATTTCACTACCACCTAGGAAATACAGCGTTCAGTACAAAATGGACGTGAACTTGTGAAAAGCATTATTCTGCTATGCAGAAGTCAGTGTAATAAGGATGATATATTTGGGCACTGCCTACAGGTGAATCTTTAGCATTTTATTTAACCTTTATTTAACTAGGCAAGTCCGTTAAGAACAAATTCTTATTTACAATGACGACCTACCCCGGCCAAACCCGGACGATGCTGGACCAATGCGCCCAGCATCCCATAGGATGTGCGCCGCCCTATGGGACTCCCAATCACGGCCAGATGTGATACAGCCTGGATTTGAGGGGGGGAGACAGAATTTGAACACCATTGAATAGCATGTCCAATGAAATGAATAGGCTTTGCCCACATATACACATCAACACTCACTTAAGTTATTTCTCCAACCTCTTTTTTTTAATTCACACTATATGCCCGTTTTTCTTCCTTTGTCTTTTCCTCTTTCTAATGTACCTAATCAATGCTGTACTCCAACTGCAGAAAGGAGGGGAGAAACAATGAAACAAGGTTTAATGATATCCAATCCCAGAAACTGTCTGTTCTAGCTGAAGCTGTACACTCCAGCAGCGTCTTACAGTTGGAATAGAATTAGCTGAAGAGATCAAAGCAGACAGAGAGAGAGCGCAGACAGAGAGCGCAGACAGAGAGCGCAGACAGAGAGCGCAGACAGAGAGCGCAGACAGAGAGCGAGAGAGAGAGCACAGACAGAGAGCGAGAGAGAGCGCAGAGAGAGAGCACAGACAGAGAGCGAGAGAGAGAGCACAGACAGAGAGCGAGAGAGAGCGCAGAGAGAGCACAGACAGAGAGCGAGAGAGCACAGACAGAGAGCGAGAGAGAGCGAGAGAGCAGAGAGAGCAGAGAGAGAGAGCGCAGACAGTGAGCGAGAGAGAGCGCAGACAGCAAGCAAGAGATAGCGAGAGCGAGAGCAGACAGAGAGCGAGAGTGAGAGAGAGCGCAGACAGCGAGCGAGAAAGAGCGCAGACAGAGATAGAGAGCAGTGGACAGACACTATCCAGTGTTTACCATCTCCCAGATAATATAACAGGCCAGGTTATGTGTTATTTTTCCATTTGCCTGGTATTTATTTATAAATTAGCCTACATGTTAATGTTGTTTAAATATGGCCTTTTTGGTAGTCATTGAAACAAGTGTCTCAATGTACCAATTGATACCAGATATACCAGGGCTCTCCAACCCTGTTCCTGGACAGCTACCCTCCTGTAGGTTTTCACTCCAACCCTGTTCCTGGACAGCTACCCTCCTGTAGGTTTTCACTCCAACCCTGTTCCTGGACAGCTACCCTCCTGTAGGTTTTCACTCCAACCCTGTTCCTGGACAGCTACCCTCCTGTAGGTTTTCACTCCAACCCTGTTCCTGGACAGCTACCCCCCTGTAGGTTTTCACTCCAACCCTGTTCCTGGACAGCTACCCTCCTGTAGGTTTTCACTCCAACCCCAGTTGTAACTAACCTGATTTAGCTTTTCAACCACTAATTATTTAAATAACAACAACAACTTGGTAGGTGCTTATATTTGTCCTATTTCACAAATGTACAAGTGTGTATTATATGCATGTGTGAATTGGAAATGTGTTTTTTTGCATATCCCAACTTTCCCAGGGACACCCTCGGAGAGTGGGGTCGCGGCCAGGGTCAGCCATTATCAACGGCAACCCTGGAGCAATTAGGGTTAAGTGGCTTGCTCAAGGGTAGAGACAGATTTTTCTCCTTGTCGGTTCGGGGATTAGAACTAGCGACCTTTCTTTATTGACCCAACACTAACAGCTAGGCTAGGCTACCTGCCACCCTGTAACTATTAGAATCAGGTGCGTGGATCTGGGTTGGAGCAAAAACCCACAGGACGGCAGCTCTCCAGGAACAGGGTTGTAGAGCGACTGAGATATACTATGCGTAACCATATGAACTGTTAGCGGCTATGAGGAACCTAGCAGCTGAAATAAGGCTGTCAAAATGATGCACTAATGAGGGTCAGAGAACACAAGAAAATATTCACTTATACAAAAATGCATCAGCTTCCCTAGAGACATGCTGTAGTAAATGTATAATACGGTAACAAAATGATGCCGATTTTTCACTTTAAAATATATGTCAAACAATGTGTGATGGCAACAACTGTCATTCGGTTACCAAACTTTGCATCTGCATTGTTCTTTAATTAAATATGTTTTAGTAAAATGTTCAAGTAGTCCTTGTATGGTTTGTTTAACTTTGAAATCATTGATATTTGTTTGGCATACCTTTTAAAGTAAAAAATCTGAGTCTCAGCATCACTCTGTTACCATGGAATCGCCTTACTGCTGAACTAGTGAAAATGTGTATACAGCTAGTTTTCTGTCACTGTTAGGCATCTCACACTACACCAAAACTCGAGGAAACTGTTGGGTGTCAAGTACGAGGCTTTTGAGTTGATGTATTTAATATGGCAAATTAAACACTCCACTCCTGATTAACATTTCATGGAAAAGTTGGAATGAGTTAACATCTTCAATCCCAAAGCAAATAAAAAATGAAACATTCAGTTGTAAGCATTAATATTGAGTCTGTCATCACAAGTATGCTTTCAAGTACCTGATTCAGTATAATGGACACATTTCAAACATTTATCAAAAGGTGTGCATCCTTAGCATTGCAAGCTATTGATTCTCACTCAATAGCCTCTCTCTGCCTCAAGTTGTTTACAGTCTAGGCCTAAATGGAACTGAGTTGCAGGAAATCTTAGTACTTAAAAGTTTGGAAATTATGAAAAGAAAAATGCTAAATAGGATTTTCATCATGCAGGAATCTAATAATTAACATTCTCTCCACAGATCTGACGAGTCTCCAAATCCCTGTATGAAATGCAAATGTCAGTACACAGAGTAATATCAATCCTCTCTCTTTTTTCCCCCCATAAGGGAGGGCTTGTGTCTCTGTCTCGTCTCTATACTGCTGGAGGAGGGACAGGTAGCTACTGCCTTTACTCTGGGGTTTTGGCTTTGAATTGAAGACAGAATAAAGAGAAAACGACTTCCTATGCAAGAATAATTGGGAAGTGTAATGCAGTCTTTAAAAGCTGTCTCGTTTTCCCCCGCAAATTCATCTCTATTATGACCTGGTTTGACATCATAATGGATTAATTTGATCACACCGCCTCAGAGGAGTGAGAAACACTTCTACCGCTGTTTTCTCTCCTGTTATTCTACTCTATTTTTACGACACCTTGATGAATTCATGCAGGGCCCAAAATTATAAATACACTGTGGATATCTGAATGGGACAATACATCAGCTGGAGTGTTTTGCTTGCACCTCTTTAAAATTCATCTCTGGTATGTGTGCGTGACTGGAGCCCTCAAAACCAAAAGGCAGAACTAGGCTAGTGTCTGATTGAGCCTATAGCTACAAAGGAAATAGTCAACTATTGAAGCTACTACATGAAACTGAAGTGAAGCAAAGTAATGTTATTCAAGTGACTTGTGTATTGCAATGAGTATCATGCCAGATTTATGCATATTTATGTAGAAATGCCACATCATGTCTATATGTCCTTCATCTTTGATGAAAAAACGTGTGTGGTAAACTGGCCTATTCAACAATGGATAGGAGGAACCAGTATTTAACACTGTTCTATGACACATATGAAGACAACTAGACTGTCAAATAGACTGGGAGAAAAACAACAAAGGGAAGTCATGGCAAACAGGGAATTAGAGCTGTGATGAGTGTCAACACTACCAGCACTGCGGCATAGTTACAAGCCTCCAACTGTTTGCTGCAGAACTATTGGTAATCTGATCATTTAGGATTCCACAGTTGTAAAGAGAGCCAAGGTGCCAGTGCCACATCTTTTCCTCTGAGGTTCCGGCCATTAATTCCACCAGGGATGTACAGTAACGGGTTTGCGTTCTGCATTAGGAGAAGACTGACGGCAGTCATTAAAAGGCTTGTTTCATTGTGGCTGCAGAGCTGCAATTCATCACAACAGCAAATAATACCATGGCATTATATTTAGGAGATGATCTCTAATACCACATCCCTGAGAGAAACATGGCTGTTGGTGCCAAACCCGCTAATGAATGTTGTGTCTTTGATACAAAGGTGGACTTGTGTCTAAACAACTAGATAAAGCCTTCAAACCTCTTAAGGATCGGACCCTTTTTTTCAATTTTCGCCAAAAATGACATACCCAAATATAACTGTCTGTAGCTCAGGACCTGAAGCAAGGATATGCATATTCTTGATACCATTTGAAAGGAAACACTTTGACGTTTGTGGAAATGTGAAATGAATGTAGGATAATATAACACATATCTGGTATGTGTTTGACAGGACCCATGCTTCTACACCTGCATTGCTTGCTGTTTGGGGTTTTAGGCTGGGTTTCTGTACAGCACTTTGATATATCAGCTGATGTAAGAATGGCTATATAGATAAATTTGATTTGGTAAAAAGATAATACGAACAAAAAAAAAGTGTTTTCTTTTTTCTTATCTTTGAAATGCAAGAGAAATCTCATAATATAATATTGCAGTTTATGCGCAATTTAGATTTTGGACACTAGATGGCAGCAGTGTGTGTGCAAAGTTTCAGATTGATCCAGTGAAGCATTGCAATACGGCACAGTATGTGCATTTTCAAATACATAACTATAGAGAACATACAAAAATTATATGGCATTACAAAATTTAAGTTTACACTCTCCCAGGAATGTCATACATGATGGATCATTGGCTTATACACTAACTTTCACACATACACTAACTTTCACACTAGGTGGCCGGGCGGGGTGGGTGCGGGGTGGGTGTGCCAGAGACAGCAGGGGTTCAAACTGTAGAACCCAGTTCCTACATTTTAATATAAACATTTACTTTATTTAAAAAAAACGATGCTACATTTTATCTCTGGGACCCTCAGGATGACAAGAGCAAGATTACTGAATGTAAGTACATTATTTACCTTCAGAGGTGAATGTATCAAACCAGTTGCCGTGATAAAAGTTGTTGTTGTGCACTCTCCTCGAATAATAGCATGGTATTTTTTCACTGTAATAGCTACTGTAAATTGGATATTGCAGTTAGATTAACAATAATTTAAACTTTCTGCCCATATAAGACATGTCTATGTCCTGGAAAGTTTGCTGTTACTTACAAATTCAATCCGGTCACATTGGCGCACGTTAGCATCAACCGTCCCGGTATAGGGACACTGATCCCGTAGAGGTAAGGAGCTTTGACAGGACTCATGGTTAAACAACCACACACACAAAGGAAGTAGCAACAGAGATTTACAGAATCGCTTGGGTAAAGTGTTGAGCAGCTGACATAAAATGAGAATTCAACAGGTTCTTGGAACAGTGTGTTGGCTGTCTGAGAGCAACTGACAATTTGGTATGGAACTACCTACTGTAGCATTGTGAATAAGCTTTGTTCTCTGTCTTTAGGCGGTACAACTCCTCTCCCCAGCACTGTTATTTAAAGTGTGGTCCTACATCTTTTGGTAGTTTGAAGCTTGAAGTGTGGTCCTATCTTAGAGCAGTTTGAAGGATAAAATGTGCTCCTACCTTGGGGTCGGCAGTGAGCAGTTTGAAGGATAAAATGTGCTCCTACCTTGGGGTCGGCAGTGAGCAGTTTGAAGGATAAAATGTCCTCCTACCTTGGGGTCGGCAGTGAGCAGTTTGAAGGATAAAATGTTCTCCTACCTTGGGGTCGGCAGTGAGCAGTTTGAAGGATAAAATGTTCTCCTACCTTGGGGTCGGCAGTGAGCAGTTTGAAGGATAAAATGTCCTCCTACCTTGGGGTCGGCAGTGAACAGTTTGAAGGATAAAATGTGTTCCTACCTTGGGGTCGGCAGTGAGCAGTTTGAAGGCCTCGTAAACCTGTTTCTCCTTCACTCCTCCTCCCAGGTCTAGGAAGTTGGCAGGTTTCCCTCCATGGAGGTCGATGATGTCACACGTGGCCATAGCCAGACCAGCCCCATTCACTGTAATGGCAGGTCAAAGGTGAAATTAAACCACAAAGAAAGGTGTTACTGGTCTCAGAAAACAGAGAAGGGCCTTTAAAGTCCAGAGCATCCCTTCAAAATAGTTGCTGTGCTCATCGCAAAGTTAGATGATAATCGATGATACCGGAATCCCATACTCCAATGAAGTTAGATTTCCCACATTAGTCAAAATGAAGTTGAGAATTCAAACATAAACCCTTGAGAGAAAACTGTGACATTGAAAAGTAGTTGGGATTTAATTACAATAAACATTACCTAATACAATCATTAAAACAAAAACATAAGAGCGTACAGTGAAATCAATGAGTAAATGATCTAATGAAGAGGGAATAACAAATCATCTTTAGAGAATTTAAAGCTTTAAGAGGTCAACTGTTAAAACTCATCTAATGAGGATATTTAACACTTGAAGAAGTTGAGAAGCGGAGGGAAACGTGATTACGGCAACACTCTTGACTTCAGAAAGCAAGTGTTGATTAAAAGAAGTTCTGTCGCACTAGCGTTGGCCCGTATTATCAGGCAGCTAATGAGAGCATCCCTATCCCGCTGGGTTGCTTGGTGCTGTGTTGCCAGGGAGCCAAGTGATTCAGCCGCTTCCTGCTGAAGCCAACATGCCTCTCTATAAATGTCTTATCTCATTTGGGTTATCAGCGCTAAGCCTGCATCCTGGCAAGCGCCCCTACAGAAGTCTCAATAAAAGGAAACTGGTTTTAACAGCTGTCACTTTGGTGGGTTACAGAGCTTTTAAGGAGCCCATCAGCTCTGAGCTGTTGTCCTGTAGGAAAGGCTGGGCACGGGAAAGAGGCACTAACCGTGATCTTACTGCCACAGCGTTTATGAGGCTGCATGGCAACCAGGAGATACTCCCTAGCAGCCCAGAATTACACTATAAAGCTTTGATTTATGACAGGGGAGACCTATAATGAGAATGCTAACAATCCAGCTCACTGGAGACTTTTTATTATTATGGCTAATTAGAAAGAATTGGTTACAGCGTCCTCCTTCTGGAGTCGTTAGAAAGATGGTTGTTAATTTGGACTGGAAAGGAGCCCAGTCAGCCCAGTCAAAAAAACTCCATTCCAGTTGGTGGGTTAGCCATGGCTAAATGCATAGAACATGCATGTGTGTGGACAGTCATAAACCAGAACTCACCAAAGCAGGCAATGTTTCCATCCAAGCCAATGTACTTGAGGTCCCATTTGGCTGCCTCCGTCTCTGTGGGATCGCTCTCTGACATGTCGTCCATGGCAAAGACGGCTTTTTGACGGAACTCTGCGTTATCGTCAAAGTTGATCTTGGCATCAAAGCACACCACTGAAAGAAGGGAGCGAGAAAGAGGAGAGAAAGAGAAGACAGAGCGAAACATAAATAGGAAGACAAATAGATGAGGATATGAAATGGAAATGTAATTAACATTTCTAACATTGTTTTTTAATTTATTTTTTATAAATGTGGCAAGTGACCTCATCCTATTAGACTTAATTACTTCAGTATTTGTAATGGTGAAGCTCATGTTTATGTATTTGACAGTGCCTCTAAGGGAGAATATATTATTTGTACACTTCACAAGGTGCAGTTCAAAGAAACTGTAAGCTAAATGTTAACTGCAAACAAAGTATTTACTTCAGATTTTCATTAAGGGTTGATTATCAGTGGAACTACTTCAGGTTTCTTAGCATTGCAGGGCTGAAATCCTGAGGTGTGCTCCTTGTGGATTTGTACTTTGTAAGGCCCACTATATACCATAACCATTTACACAAGGGTGATTGGAGCCTTCATCTATCAATACTCTATAACAGCCTGGAGGACAAATGACAGTAGTGGTACACGGGATCCCCATGGAACCAACGGTAAATTCACTATGTAATGGCTCATCTCTGATATACTACCTGGGCTGAAGCTCCCAAGAGTAATAAAGGTGACGCGACACACACACACAGCCCACACAAACATACAGCCCCACACACACACACTAGGTGGAACCAAAATAAATGGGAAAAAACTTAAACAGCAGCTAAGTGGAGTCTCCTGGAGCTGCTTTATGTGACCAACTTCAGTTCAACAGTGTTCAATTTGACACTCTTTTCTGTCTAGTCTTAGTCATTATAGTCATTCGAATAATGATTTAGTCTAGTTGTCAAAATGGAAAAAACAGTGGGCCATTTTAGTCACATCACATTTGTATTGCTTCATTAACCTATAGTAAACAATCACTGACTTCCATGTGCACAAACATACATAGCCTACCAACATATTTTTCTGCATAACATCCTATTCTCTTCCCAAAAGAAGAAAAATGACAAACATGCATAACAATAATATTATATAAGAATTATGTGGCCATGTAAATTCCTAATTCAGCCTACATAGAAGATGCACATTATATACAAAACAAACAGACACACACAAATGCAGAGAGACAGAGACCAAGAGAGAGAGAGAGACATTTGTTCTACATAGCATATTTCTATCTGAACATTCCAAAACATTGTGTCTGGCTCATTGTTCTATCTGTGGCTACGCCTTGTTCTATCTGTGGATACACCACTGAACACAAATATAAATGCAATATGTAAGGTGTTGGTCATGAGCTGAAATAAAATATGCCAGAAATGTTCCATAAGCACAAAAAGTTTCTCTCAAATGTTGTCCACACATTTGTTTACATCCATGTTAATAAGTATTTCTCCTTTGCCAAGATAGTCCACCTGACAGGTGTGGAATATTAAGAAGCTGATTAAATAACATGATCATTACACAATCCTGGGGACCGTTTTTTTGTTTCACAACACAATGCCATGTCTCACGTTTTGAGGGAGCATGCAATTGGCATGCTGACTGCAGGAATATCCACCAGAGCTGTTGCCACAGAATTAAATGTTATTTCTCTACCAAAAGCCACCTCCAACATTTTAAAGATGGTGGCAGTGTGTCCAACCAGCCTCACAACCGCAGACCACATGTAACCACGGCAGCCCAGGACCTCCACATCAGGCTTCTTCACCTGCAGGATCGTCTGAGACCAGCCACCCGGACAGCTGATGAAACTGTGGGTTTTCACAACTAAAGAATTTCTGAACAAACTGTTCGTCGTCCTCGCCAGGGTATTGACCTGACTGCAGTTCGACGGCATAACAGACTTCAGTGGGCAAATGCTTACAGGCCACAATCAACTCTATGAGAAGATGTGTCGTGCTGCATGAGGCAAATGGTGGTCACACCAGATACTGACTGGTTTTCTGATCCATGCCCCTACCTTTTATTTTAAGGTATCTGTGGCCAACAGATGCATATCTGTATTCACAGGCATGTGAAATCCATAGATTAGGGCCTAATGAATGTACTTCAAGTGACTGATTTCCTTAAATGAACTGTAACTCAGTAAAATCTTAGAAAATGTTGCATGTTGCGTTTTTATTTTTGCTCAGTGTAGAATCTGTTATGAACAGAATGGACAAAGTTTTGTAGACTTTACCCTTTGCCAAAGTTTAAAAAAATTGCGTTATTGCATACACACACTTCACAGAATAGGATTCACAGATTCTCACAGACAGATGAAACGGCAAGAATCTGTCCAGGCTCATGTAAAATTATGTGATTACCAGCAGCAGTAATTCCTGGTTTGGGGTTTTCGTCTTTGATTATTTGGACGAGTCAGGATTGGGCGAAGGGTTTGGCCAAGAGTTTCCGTTTGCCAGGAAGGAGATTTCTCTTCCTTCCTTTGCATGAAGGTAATCACAATTGTTAATGTAATTCCCCCAGAAGTAAAACAGGAAATGACACATTTTCACAATATTATTTTACTTCTGGGTACCCGAGATTAGGCATTCCCTAACGGAAATATGCAAATACATGCCAGAACGCGCCAATAGGATCTCGCTAGCTCGTGCTTGGCTCTGCGCACCTCCTTGCTTGCCATTGGAAATAACAGGCTGTGGTTTATCTTGGGTTAGTTATACAAATATTTGGTGCAGCCTAAACAAATGACTAACAGGCCGGTCCGCAAGTAGCCTAGTTTTAGAATGGCCCGCGATACACGTTAGAAAGACAAACAATGTAGTGCCGGTATTATGGGACATGTCTTTTGAACGGAAGCCTAAGGGCTAGAACTAAAACGTTTTCTCTGAAGAAAAGAGGGAGTCTAGAAAACAGAACCAGAACAGACTACAAATTTAAAAGACAGCCTACTTTTCTATAGCCTACTCAAGGGAGAGAAAAACCTAGCTAGACTGTTGTTTTACTATTCAACTCAATTCTGCTACTGTTTTTAATTTTGTAAAAGCAACTTATGTTTCTTAACCAGACAAAGGGTAGCTAACTAGATGGCTAGTGGTGACTGGTTAGCTAAGGTGAAGCAAGAGAGTCGCATGCGATATGTATAATCAGAGGCAGAGCCGGGGCGGAACCTGTCTGCCCACACTCATTGCTTGCTCCCTCGCAGCTCACCACCTGATGTAGGCTGTGTTTGCCGGGTGTGACTTGTCCTTCCCACTTAACGAAACTGCGCTGTGCATCTGTGCTGCTAATATTAATTGTGCTTATCACTGAAAAGCTCTCAATCTCTCCAAAAACTCTTGCTCAGTCCACTTACTAATCAATTTTTTTGTCACAGAGATCATTTTGGCTCGTTTTAGTCAACTTTAGTTTAGTTATATTTTTTTGTGTCTATTTTGTAAGTTATAGTCTAATCAATTGCCCCTGAAAAATAGGTGTTTGACAAATATTTTAGTCACTATTTTTGTTCACGAAATTAACACTAGTACATTTTCAGAGATGAACAGTAATTTGGTTTTACCGTCCCTCTGGTGATGAGCGTTCAGTTACACTGAAATGAAAGTCAAAATAATAGACCAAAGTGGGAAAAGACAAGCAGTACCTTTCTGCCTACAGTGATGTTCTTCAGTACTGTGGTTTGTTGTTTAAACTCGACTGAAAAACAGACATCCATGGTACTTGATTCCCTTCCCTCGTTGAATATGTACAAAATGAAGAACAAGTTGATCTACTTTCAATGTGAGTCTACAGAAACACTGCTTCTGCCTTGCTAGTACAGCTTGGTTGTACACAACAAATTAATAGACCTCTCATCAATATTCATAAGCAATTATTATACTAAGCTACAATATGTTATTTTCTTGTCACTCTCTGATGAACCAGATCTATAACAAGAACTTGTTTCATAACAATGCATCGAAAGTTGTGGAGAAGCAAACTTGTGTCATCTATCAGTTTATCTGTCTGAGTTTTACTCAAGAGGCAATTAGTTCTGGATTTAATTCAGGATAGTGTTATGCTACAATATACAGTATACCTAAAATCCCATAATACACTCCCATGGTGAGAGAGCAAATGAAAGAGAAAAAGAGAGGGAGAGAGAACAAACACAGACAGACGCAGATAAATAGAACTTCTGATATGTAGACACCAGAAAGAGGAAAAAAAAAAAAGTCATACCTTGTCCTTCGGGAGTCTCTCCGAGAGGATTGACTTCAACTTGAGTGGCGTCGACTTTCAGGAACAGATCATAGAGCCTCTTAATCTGATCTGCAGCCTGTGAGTTCCACAGAGGACAGTAATTACCCAACAATACGCCTCTGAACAGCAGACCCGCCAAGGCCACTCAGCACCACGCACACGCTCAATAAAACATGGCAAATCACCTTTTAAACACATGTAAAAAGGTGATTTTGTCATGTTTTATTGAGTGTGTGCGTGGTACGGAGTGCCCTTGGTGGGCCTGCTTCTCAGCCTAGTGTGTGAGTGTGTTCGCTCATGTGTGTGCAGGTGTTGAATTTTTTATTACCAACTTTTTCAGGGGTTCTGACAACCCAATATTCTCGAACTAACATGACGCAATAAGACTTTAGCTCATACTATACAATATATATATAGTTGAAGTCAGAAGTTTACATACACTTAGGTTGGAGTCATTAAAACTCGTTTTTCAACCACTCCACAAATTTCTTGTTAACTTCTTATGGCTGCAGGGGCAGTATTGAGTAGCTTGGATGAAAGGTGCACAGAGGTGCCCAGAGTAAACGGCCTGCTCCTCAGTCATAGTTGCTAATATATGCATATTATTAATACTATTGGATAAAAAAAACTCAGACGTTTCTAAAACTGTTTGAATTATGTCTGTGAGTATAACAGAACTCATATGGCAGGCAAAAACCTGGGAAGAAATCCAACCAGGAAGTGAGAAATCGGAGGTTGGTCGATTTTCAATTCATCGCCTATTGAAAACACTGTAGGATATGGATCTGTTTGCACTTCCTACGGCTTCCACTAGATGTCAACAGTCTGTAGAACGTTGAATGAAGCTTCTACTGTGATGTTGAGCCGGATGGGAGCTGTTTGAGTCAGTGGTCTGGCAGAGAGCCAGGTCCTGGTCACACGCATTCCACATGATATCGACTTGCATTCCATTACTTCTATAGACACAAAGGAATTCTCCGGTTGGAACGTTATTGAATATTTATGATAACATCCTAAAGATTGATTCTATACTTAGCTTGACAAATTTATTCGTAATTCCTGTAATATAACTTTTTGAAGTTTTCGTCTGACGTTCGCCTGGACCTGCACGAGCGTTTGGATATGTGTACTAAACGCGCTAACAAAAGTAGCTACTTGGACATAAATGATGGACATTACCGAACAAAACTAACATTTCTTGTGGAAGTGGGAGTTCTGGGAGTGCATTCCGACGAAGATCAGCAAAGGTAAGTTAAGATTTATAATGCTTTTTATGAGTTTTGTTGACACAATTTGGCGGGTAACTGTATGGCTTACTTTTGTGGCTGAACGCTGTTCTCAGATTATTGAATATTGTGCTTTTGCGGTAAAGATTTTTGAAATCTGACACAGCGGTTGCATTAAGAACAAGTGTATCTTTAATTCTATGTAAAATATGTATCTTTCATCAAAGTTTATGATGAATATTTATGTTATTTGACGTGGCTCTCTGCAATTTCTCCGGATATTTGAGGCATTTCTGAACATGGCGCCAATGTAAACTGAGGTTTTTGGATATAAATATGAACTTAATCGAACAAAACATATATGTATTGTGTAACATGAAGTCCAATGAGTGTCATCTGATGAAGATCATCAAAGGTTAGTGATAAATTTTATCTCTATTTCTGCTTTTTGTGACTCCTGTCTTTGGCTGGAAAAATAGCTGTGTTTTTCTGTGATTTTGCGGTGACCTAACATAATCGTTTGTGGTGCTTTCGCTGAAAAGTCTATTTGAAAATCGGACACTTTGGTGGGATTAACAACAAGATTACCTTTAAAATGGTATAAAATACAGGTATGTTTGAGGAATTTTAATTATGAGATTTCTGTGTTTTGAATTTGGCGCCCTGCACTTTCACTGGCTGTTGTCATATCATCCCGTTAACGGGATTGCAGCCATAAGAACAAACTATAGTTTTGGCAAGTCAGTTAGGACATCTACTTTGTGCATGAAAAGAAATTCTTCCAACAATTGCTTACAGACAGATTATTTCACTTATAATTCACTGTATCACAATTCCAGTGGGTCAGAAGTTTACATACGCTAAGTTGACTGTGCCTTTAAACAGCTTAGAACATTCCAGAAAATGATGTCATGGCTTTAGAAGCTTCTGATAAGATAATTCAAATCAAATCAAAGTTTATGTGTCACGTGAGCCGAATACAACGTGTAGACCTTACAGTGAAATGCTTACTTACAGACTCTAACCAATAGTGCAAAAATGGTATTAGGTGAACAATAGGTAGGTAACGAAATAAAACAACAGTAAAAGTGCGGACAACAGCTCAGTGCGGATGTGGCCTGTAAACCATGGCTTCTGGTTGGGGTATGTACAGTGGGGAGAACAAGTATTTGATACACTGCCGATTTTGCAGGTTTCCTACTTACAAAGCATGTAGAGGTCTGTAATTTTTATCATAGGTACACTTCAACTGTGAGAGACGGAATCTAAAACAAAAATCCAGAAAATCACATTGTATTGTGTTTAAGTAATTAATTTGCATTTTATTGCATGACATAAGTATTTGATCACCTACCATCCAGTAAGAATTCCGGCTCTCACAGACCTGTTCGTTTTTCTTTAAGACGCCCTCCTGTTCTCCACTCATTACCTGTAGTAACTGCACCTGTTTGAACTCGTTACCTGTATAAAAGACACCTGTCCACACAATCAAACAGACTCCAACCTCTCCACAATGGCCAAGACCAGAGAGCTGTGTAAGGACATCAGGGATTAAATTGTAGACCTGCACAAGGCTGGGATGGGCTACAGGACAATAGGCAAGCAGCTTGGTGAGAAGGCAACAACTGTTGGCACAATTATTAGAAAATGGAAGAAGTTCAAGATGACGGTCAATCACCCTCGGTCTGGGGCTCCATGCAAGATCTCACCTCGTGGGGCATCAATGATCATGAGGAAGGTGAGGGATCAGCCCAGAACTACATGGCAGGACCTGGTCAATGACCTGAAGAGAGCTGGGACCACAGTCTCAAAGAAAACCATTAGTAACACACTACGCCGTCATGGATTAAAATCCTGCAGCGCACGCAAGGTCCCCCTGCTCAAGCCAGCGCATGTCCAGGCCCGTCTGAAGTTTGCCAATGACCATCTGGATGATCCAGAGGAGGAATGGGAGAAGGTCATGTGGTCTGATGAGACAAAAATATAGCTTTTTGGTCTAAACTCCACTCGCCGTGTTTGGAGGAAGAAGAAGGATGAGTACAACCCCAAGAACACCATCCCAACCGTGAAGCATGGAGGTGGAAACATCATTCTTTGGGGATGCTTTTCTGCAAAGGGGACAGGACAACTGCACCGTATTGAGGGGAGGATGGATGGGGCCATGTATCGCGAGATCTTGGCCAACAACCTCCTTCCCTCAGTAAGCGCATTGAAGATGGGTCGTGGCTGGGTCTTCCAGCATGACAACGACCCGAAACACACAGCCAGGGCAACTAAGGAGTGGCTCCGTAAGAAGCATCTCAAGGTCCTGGAGTGGCCTAGCCAGTCTCCAGACCTGAACCCAATAGAACATCTTTGGAGGGAGCTGAAAGTCCGTTTTGCCCAGCGACAGCCCCGAAACCTGAAGGATCTGGAGAAGGTCTGTATGGAGGAGTGGGCCAAAATCCCTGCTGCAGTGTGAGCAAACCTGGTCAAGAACTACTGGAAACGTATGATCTCTGTAATTGCAAACAAAGGTTTCTGTACCAAATATTAAGTTCTGCTTTTCTGATGTATCAAATACTTATGTCATGCAATAAAATGCAAAATCGGCAGTGTATCAAATACTTGTTCTCCCCACTGTATGTACAGTCACTGTGGGGACGACATCCTCAATGCACTTATTGATAAAGCCAGTGACTGATGTAGTGTACTCCTCAATGCCATTGGTAGAATCCCGGAACATGTTCCAGTCTGTGATAGTAAAACAGTCCTGTAGTTTAGCATCTGCTTCATCTGACCACTTTTTTTATAGACCGAGTCACTGGTGCTTCCTGCTTTAATTTTTGCTTGTAAGCAGGAATCAGGAGGATAGAGTTGTGGTCGGATTTACCAAATGGAGGGCAACATCATTTGAGTCAATTGGAGGTGTACCTGTGGATGTATTTCAAGACCTACCTTCAAACTCAGTGCCTCTTTGCTTGACATCATGGGAAAATCAAAAGAAATCAACCAAGACCTCAGAAAATAAATTGTAGACCTCCACAAGTCTGGTTTATCCTTGGGAGCAATTTCCAAACACCTGAAGGTACCACGTTCATCTGTACAAACAATAGTACGCAAGTATAAACACCAAGGGACCACTCAGCCATCATACCGCTCAGGAAGTAGATGCGTTCTGTCTCCTAGAGATGAACGTACTTTGGTGTGAAAAGTGCAAATCAATCCCAGAACAACAAATGACCTTGTGAAGATGCTGGAGGAAACAGGTACAAAAGTATCTATATCCACAGTAAAACGAGTCCTATATCGACATAACCTGAAAGGCCGCTCAGCAAGAAAGAAGCCACTGCTTCGAAACCGCCATAAAAAAGCCAGACTACGGTTTGCAACTGAGCATGGGGGCAAAGATCATACTTTTTAGAGAAATATCCTTTGGTCTGATGAAACAAAAGTAGAACTGTTAGCCATAATGACCATCGTTATGTTTGTTTGGAGGAAAAAGGGGGAGGCTTGCAAGCCGAAGCATCATGTTGTGGGGGTGCTTTGCTGCAGGAGGGACTGGTGCACTTCACAAAATAGATGGCATCATGAGGGAGGAAAATGATGTGGATATATTGAAGCAACATCTCAAGACACCAGTCAGGAAGTTAAAGCTTGGTCACAAATCGGTCCTCCAAATGGACAATGACCCCAAGCATACTTCCAAAGTTGTGGCAAAATGGTGTAAGGACAACAAAGTCAAGGTATTGGAGTTGCCATAACAAAGCCCTGACCTCAATCCTATAGAAAATTTGTGGGCAGAACTGAAAAAGCGTATGCTGCTCGCAGGAGGCCTACAAACCTGACTCAGTTACACCAGCTCTGTCAGGAGGAATGGGACAAAAATTCACCCAACTTATTGTGGGAAGCTTGTGGAAGGCTACCCAAAACATTTGACCCAAGTTAAACAATTTAAAGGCAATGCTACCAAATACTAATTGAGTGTATGTAAACTTCTGACCCACTGGGAATGCGATGAAAGAAATAAAAGCTGAAATAAATGATTCTCTCTACTATTATTCTGACATTTAACATTCTTAAAATAAAGTGGAGATCCTAACTGACCTAAAACAGGGAATTTTTACTAGGATTAAATGTCAGGAATTGTGAAACTGAGTTTAAATGCATTTGGCTAAGGTGTACGTAAACTTACGACTTCAACTGTATATATATAGCCTATATTTTGTAAAGTATGAGCTAAAGACTTTTATATATATACACATATCATAGTACTTATGCATGCTATATAATTGAATGCATGACTAAGCCTATTAAAAACAGTAATTAAACTACTATAATACAGCCTTTGTGTGCATATTAACGCTCTGAATGAGAGTTACAATGTGTCTATTTGTGCCACTTTATCCTAAAATGAGCAGTATTATTATTAGAGTGGTTGACATTGGAATGAATCCTCTTTTCAAAGAATCAGGGGTTGAACTGATGTCTCTGTCTGTCCCTGGAACCGAGATTGCTCTTTTGATGATGAAAACAGCCTGACAGAAAATGTTGTAAGCACTGCTCTCTGCCACACACTCATAGACAGACACACACAATCACACACTTCGTCACCAAGACTCTTCAAAGCAGCCAAGATAGTTAACCAAACATTTAATTCCACACCCAGAACCACTGTAATTAGCAGTGAACCGAAAAGACTATGGCAACTAATGTGCTTTAAAAGACACAATTGGAAGAATGTAGCGAATTGTTTTAATTTCCTCAAGGCTGTTAAAATCAATGTCCATTTAATATCAAGACAGGCTTGTATTACACACGGTGTACCTCTCAGACAATTGTGTATGTTAATTTCATGTATACCTTTTCTGCATTTTAACATTCTGAACGAATCCGATTCTTTAAGTTGCTGTGCTCATAGATAGGAATACAAATTAGCAATATGATGCTACTAAAAGGAACTGGAGAATAACTTTTAATATCACGTATGAATTTTGGGGTTTGTCTTTTTGTGTGTCTCTCTGACCCGGTTTACACTGACCAGAATTGGCTTCATCAGCAACATCTGTTCATGATTTTGGGAGGACCCCCCCTAATATCAGTAAACAAGCACAAGCATTTCGCTGCACCTATTATACCTGCTGTTAACTTCTTATGGCTGCAGGGGCAGTATTGAGTAGCTTGGATGAAAGGTGCACAGAGGTGCCCAGAGTAAACGGCCTGCACCTCAGTCATAGTTGCTAATATATGCATATTATTATTAGTATTGGATAGAAAACACTCTGACGTTTCTAAAACTGTTTGAATTATGTCTGTGAGTATAACAGAACTCAAATCCAAACAGGAAGTGGAAATTCTGAGGCTGGTGGATTTTCAACCAAGATCCCATTGAAATTACAGCGAGATATGAATTTGTTTGCACTTCCTACGGCTTCCACTAGCTGTCAACAGTCTGTAGAACTTTGTCTGATGACTCTACTGTGAAGGGGGGCCGAATGAGAAGAGTATTTGTCACCACTGCCATGAGGTGACCATTCTTTGACCATGCGTGTTCACATGAGAGGGAGCTCCGTTCCATCGCTCATCTGAAGTCAATGTAATTCTCCGGTTGGAACGCTATTCAAGATTTATGTTAACAACATTCTAAAGATTGATTCAGTACATCGTTTGACATGTTACTGCATTTATTGTGGACCTGGGATTCCTGGGAGTGCATTCTGATGAAGATCATCAAAGGTAAGGGAATATTTATCATGTAATTTCTGGTTTCTGTTGACTCCAACATGGCGGCTAATTTGACTATAGTTCTGAGCGCCGTCTCAGATTATTGCACGGTTTGCTTTTTCCGTAAAGTTTTTTTGAAATCTGACACAGTGGTTGCATTAAGGAGAGGTATATCTATAATTCCATGTGTATAACTTGTATTATCATCTACATTTATGATGAGTATTTATGTTGAATAGATGTGGCTATGCAAAATCACTGGATGTATTTGGAACTAGTGAACGTAACACGCCAATGTAAACTCTGATTTTTTTATATAAATATGAACTTTGTCAAACAAAACATACATGTATTGTGTAACATGAGGTCCTATGAGTGTCATCTGATGAAGATCATCAAAGGTTAGTGATTAATTTTATCTCTATTTCTGCTTTTTGTGACTGCTATCTTTGTCTGGAAAAATAGCTGTGCTTATTCTGTGGCTTGGTGGTGACCTAACATAATCGTTTGTGGTGCTTTCGCTGAAAAGCCTATTTGAAATCGGACACTTTGGTGGGATTAACAACAAGATTACCTTTAAAATGGTATAAGACACATGTATGTCTGAGGAATTTTAATTATGAGATTTCTGTTGTTTTGAATTTGGCGCCCTGCACTTTCACTGGCTGTTGTCATATCATCCCGTTAACGGGATTGCAGCCATAAGAAGTTAGCTGTGTACGTGACGAATGCAATTTGATCTTATAAAGGTTTGTCTGTTGTACAAGGACGTTATGGAGTTCTATGGACCATTTTATCAGCTCTGAGTTCAGTATTGTGGATCTTTGGTGTGTGTACGCGACTCTGCTTCTCTGCACTGCGGCTCAGAGAGCTTTGTCGGGCATATTACCTGTCTTTCCAGAGGTCCTTTGAAACCCAAATTAGCTGCCATGCGGAGCGCCTGGTCATCTCGCACGCCCTCGAAAATATCTATAACTTCCTGTGGTACGCGAGAGCAGAGAAAGAGAAAGCAGAGAGAATGGAGACTCAAACACTGGATGGTCATTTGATAAAGTGGATGTTCATATTAAATCACGATATGCAATTAAGTGGTGAAAACCTGCCAGTAGTGAGGAAAGGAGAACCGGGCCTGAAACGATAGCTTTATAATTAACAGGCACTTGTAGAGATGAGATTCTAACATAGAGAAGGGATCTCTCCATCAAGGGATTCATTGTGCCAATCACACACACACAGAGACAGAGACAGAGAGAGAGACAGAGAGCGCACATGGTGTGACGGAAGTACAGGAATACCAGGGATGTCTGTACTGTAGTTTATGCAAAGAGATGTTAAGCTATTGGATCACAAGTACAGTGAATGGTGAGAGGTTCCTTGTCAACATCTTTAGTCATTTGTAACATATGCTGCTGCAGAGATCACAGTACTGTACCTTAAAGATGAGTTCTGGGGATTTGTCGGCAACCTCCTCTATGTCCATCCCACCCTGAGGACTGCCCACCATGACGGGGCCGTTGCAGGCCCGGTCCATCAGGATGGCAAAGTAGGTCTCTCTGGTGATGTCCAGGGCTTCAGCCACCATCACCTGGTCAGTATGGAGAGAGTCAGTCTACTACCTTCACATCACAAACTGGCCTCAGATATAGCAGATCATATTATTACAACCCAGAGAACCTATGGGTTCTAAATCTAGGCTATACTGGGAATGAAGCACACTGCTGGGAGATGGAGACAAGAGAGAGATTGATGGCAAGACAGAGAGATAGAGATTAGTTGTTTGTTTGTTATCAGTTCCCTGGGCCTAACTTGACAGAGTTTATTTGGACTCCGTAAGGATGATTCTTCTCCATGTCCCATGGAAACAGGCAATAACACAGTCCTCTTTCGCTCTCTGCTTAAAGTCTTGATCTATTTTACACACTACTACCACCCTCTCCTAGTCTTTCTCTCAATCGAACTGGCTCTCTGTGCCCCTCTCTCCATCTACTATGCTCTCCTCCTCCTTCTATCACTTCCTGCCCCTCTCCCCACCCCTGGTCTGTCCTGCCAATAGAGATAATGCTCTGTGTCTGGAGAGGATGGCTGCAGTATAATGAAGTGAAGGGGACGTGTTACAATGGCAGGCTGACAGCTCACTCCTGGTTTTCATTCAGGGAAACAGAGCTTGACAATATAATTACAGCCTGTTAAAGAGGGCTATGTTAAGAGGCCTGGGTTCTGTTCAATCACTGCAGCTCTCTGGCTACTTTATTACTTTGATCCCAGGCCTAATCTAAATCTGAGATGGGCTTTGAGAGGGGCCTGCGACTATAGCCACTAACAGCAGGTAGCATCATATCTTCCTTGTCTGTGAATGTCTGCACGTTTCGGGAAATTAATCTAGTGTGTACTGGTTTTTGTGTGTGATACATGACTGCATATAGGTCCCTCTGGGATCATTTATCATGATACATTTCTGCAATTAATAAATATTCTATTCCTATATGCTTAGTTTACAAAATAAAACTATGGGAAATGGTGTTGTCAGTCATCTAACAGATGACATGCTATGGATAGATAATGCAGCTAATGTTTCAATATGAAATGACATCTCACAACAATGCTTTCACAGTTTTTGTGTTTATATTTCTCTCTTTCCTCTCAGCCCTGGTGTTGTGGTAGTGAACTGCCTTCCCCGCCAGCTCTTTCTATAAAAATGGCAAATGTGACAGTAGTTTGATAATTCTCCTAAACTTTGCAGCAGGGGCAGGAGCAGAGCGAGGTGTGTGCCTGGCTGGCAGGAATGAAAACAAGCGTTAATGGGGAGCTCTAGGCCACATTTCACTAAAGAGGCAGAGCGAGAGAGAGAGCGAGAGCGAGAGCGAGAGAGGGGAAAAATACAAGCTACAGGCCGAGAAGGGTTCATTACCTGGAAGTGTGTTTTTGGGTGGGCTGCAGTGTGAGTGAGGAAAATAATATTCCTGCTTGTTAGCGACACTTGGAAATGGTTGTTTACGTGACTAACACTTTGGTCTCAGAGAGGCCCTGACTCGCATGTATTATTTATCGCAGTGAACCATAACACCAAATAGCACAAACACAACCAACGACACCGGCTTCAAATGGCATGTCTCCACCAGGGACCTATCCCCAGAACTAGAGGAACAAAAAAACAATATAGACTAATGTATTATTACCCCGATGCTTGTGCAGTCATTAATTTCATGGAACTGCATTACTGAATTGAAATGACCCTGAAATGAGAAAAACAGAAAAGTTATTTTACCCCCAGCTATGACTTACCGTTTTTACTTTCACTCCTTCCTTTGGCGTCTGCTTGGTGGTCAGGCTATAGCCTAGCATCTTACTGGCCAGCTCACCCACCACAGAGGGGCTAGAGAAGAGACAGGAGTGTCTCAATTACAACTACTTAATTAATAGTGCTTTGATTACAGATAAAAACCTAGAGGACAAACATCTTCCAAAAATAGAGGACTATCACCATAGCAGATAACAGAGTCATTATTTTCAGCTCCTGAGACACGTTTTCATTTCAACAAAGACATGGTTCAGCACATTTGCAGTGTGATTGTAATGTGTTCTGACAAAGCACAAAAAGTATATCCTGGTTTCGACTGTTCTTTAAAGGAAGTGCGAGTCTCATTCATGTACTGCTTCTTGCTCTGGTTTTTATAAAATACAAATAAAGCCTGAGGTTGTGTTTTGCTTTGATAGATGGTAGGAGAGTGAACTTTGTGCACACGTCACTGTCTGGGGAGGCTTAACTTCAGATGGTTCACTTAGAAAAGTTTCTGGTTATCCCAAATACTGAAAGGGTGACAATGATACATATGTCGTAGCCATATGTCGTAAATCACAGGTCAGGCCTTATCACGCTGCTATCTTGGCTACATAATTTTTTTGCAGAGGAAACATTAATCTAGTAGCTGGCCAATGAAGATGTTGGTTGATGTGATATAAGATGGACAAACATTATATTATTGTTAGGGAAATCTGGCCAATATAGGCCTATAACAATGTGCTAGAAGAACACAATTCGATTGAGCTCCACTGAATCAGAGCTGTATATCACAATTCCAATAACCTGATTCAGTGAGGTGCGCACAGTGCAATTTCCCAATGATAAATTCACTATTTCAAAGTTTAATTGGGAGCAGTTTTCCCTAAAGTAGCAAATGTAGCTTTTTATTGCAGGGTCCTGTGTAGGTAGCTGGAACAGAGGGAAAGCAACACCGTCTAGGAGGGAGAACTGAAGCAGTAGTAGAGAAATAGAACCATTCTCTGAAGGGGCCATTACTCAAATCACACCTCAGTAAGTGTGGGTGGCGGATGGCAGGGGTACTCACTCTTTAGTTAAGTGCACTCCACCTTTAAGTCCACTGTTGAACACACCCTTCCCTCGTCCCCCAGCCAGAATCTGGGCCTTCAGGACTATCTCCTTGGCGTCTGAAAGAGAGAGGGATTAGAAAAAAGAGAGAAGGGCTCTATCAGCAGGATAGAGAGATAGACAGCCAGGTGAGAGAGGAGAAGAGCATGAGACCTCTCCAATGGTACATCATCACAGAGCCCATTACACTTCCCCTGTCTCTGAGTAAAATGTTCTCACCCATCACCCTGGGTCTCCATTAGCTCCTGTCCTGTCTAGAGAAGGGGGGATATAGGGAAAGAGGGGGCTAGGAGGAGAGGTACGTGATGGGATGAGGGGAAGGGTACTCCAGCTCACGTATGATCTTCTCCCCTAGCCCTGCTAATTACAGGCTAAAGCCAACTTCCCAAATACAGGGTAGAGAGGGTACCCTATTGAAAGTTGAAAGAACATGTTCATATAGACAGGCAAATACTCCCATACAAGGTACATGCATACAAACAGATTACAAAGACATAAACTAGACACACAAACATGTATCTACCGTATCTAATCTAAACAATGTGTTAATTTGCGTCATTTGACTCTCTTTAGAGTTTCGACTGACCATTGCAATTTTATGGCATTTTAACGATGCTAACACCATATAGGCCTACCCTACTTGCCCTCTCTGTGATCTCCAAGTCCTCCTTTCTACACCAGGAGAGAGCACCTCTGGTAGAGCACTGAGCTGTCTATTCAGCTACCCACTGAACAGGCTCCCTCTATTCAAATGGTGCAACAAGGGCACTTGATGGGATATGGTCTTGAGCGATCATTATCCTGGCAGGGAGTTCCACCATTGGCTAACAGTGGGGCAACCAGAACATGTAAAGAAAGGCACGTCGACCTTGGCCCAGGAACATAGCTCTCTTACTCTCAGTAAAGCTTCTCAAGCGGAGTGGCTCAGGCTGTTCCAGTAGGAACAAGACCCCGACAAAGTAGGCTCTGACAAGATGGCAGGGATTAAACCAAAACTGAATTAGTGAGCTCTGTTCTGCCCTGGGATGAGGAGAGAAAGACCGAGAGAATAAAGGTGAGCACATGTAGGGGCTGTGAGTAGTCATACATTAATAAATATGTCAATTAAAAAAACTGCAACAGCGCAAAATTAAAATTGAGTTCAAAGCAAGATGAAATGGAGTGTCCTACGGGCATGTGCAGCAGAGGGACGGAACAGAGAAAATTAGGAAACTACTTTTGTTAAAAGAAAAGCGGGAGCCAATGAGGAAGGTGTTATTCCTTAGCCCTGACAAGAGGTGTGCTGCAAGGTGTAGAACGGACCGAGACCGGGTCGTCTCTGGAAGGAGGAGAGGAGTGAGAGATGAGGATGATTAAGGTGCAGTATGGGAAGCAATGGCTAGAGAAGGAAATGGAGGGAAAAAGGAGAAAAGAATGATGAAGGAAATATGTAGCCTATATAGCCAGATATATGATTGGTTATTGAGAGGTATGCTGTTTCACACCGTGCCCAGAATATATAAAAGGTGCCATAACACACCAAAGCCCAAATAATTAGCCATATACAATTGATCACACAGGAAAAGAGTATCTAGATATACCTAAGAGGTGTTTAGTGGAGCATATGAAGCCTACTTATCAGGAGAGATAAGCCTCTTAACGAATGAACCGTTCTCTCATCAAATCACTCACTTGGAAAATTGGCCTTGATTACACATACAAAACACACCCGACCTTTACAGTGGCTTGTTAAGAATGCAAAACACCCCTCAGCCTGTTCCTTTATTTCCGGTCTTTCCCCCGATAGTGTCATCATTGTAGATTCTCTGAAGCTGCCACCACCCAGGATTTTTAAAAAACTGTCAAAATGCATCGTGAAGTAATGATGCCCTCAAAGATCCCAGTGAACGAGCCACTATGTGAGCACAGAGCAGACATTACCAATAACATGTATAAACCCTGGATGACTGACTGGGTGTGCTGTATTGAAGCCACTGCGCAGATGTCTTGGTACTCCTCCTCAATTGTAAAAAAGACTTAGGAAACTATAGAAATGCATTTATCAATGTCCACATTCATTTTTGACACATTTATTATATTATTACAGACACTTTAATGCATACTTGAAATTGTATTGTGAGTTAAACATAAAAACAGTATTTTTTTAGAGTAGTAATATGACTGTGCCCACGACAACAACAAAATACATGTCATTTTGTCCTTGAAACATTCAAATACTGTAGAATTCCATTCATTCCTATGGAGGACTGTTCCTACTAGGGAGTGCCAACACGGCTGACTGGGGGCTTCAAAGCCTCTCAATGGTCAATACATAGCATCATCAATCCAGAGTTTATATATACAGTGGGGAGAACAAGTATTTGACACACTGCCGATTTTGCAGGTTTTCCTACTTACAAAGCATGTAAGTGTGTAAGTCTGTAATTTTTTATCATAGGTACACTTCAACTGTGAGAGACGGAATCTAAAACAAAAATCCAGAAAATCACATTGTATGATTTTTAAGTAATTAATTTGCATTTTATTGCATGACATAAGTATTTGATCACCTACCAACCAGTAAGAATTCCGGCTCTCACAGACCTGTTAGTTTTTCTTTAAGAAGCCCTCCTGTTCTCCACTCATTACCTGTAGTAACTGCACCTGTTTGAACTCATTACCTGTATAAAAGACACCTGTCCACACACTCAATCAAACAGACTCCTACCTCTCCACAATGGCCAAGACCAGAGAGCTGTGTAAGGACATCAGGGATTAAATTGTAGACCTGCACAAGGCTGGGATGGGCTACAGGACAATAGGCAAGCAGCTTGGTGAGAAGGCAACAACTGTTGGCGCAATTATTAGAAAATGGAAGAAGTTGAAGACGGTCAATCACCCTCGGTCTGGGGCTCCATGCAAGATCTAACCTCGTGGGGCATCAATGATCATGAGGAAGTTGAGGGATCAGCCCAGAACTACACGGCAGGACCTGGTCAAGGACCTGAAGAGAGCTGGGACCACAGTCTCAAAGAAAACCATTAGTAACACACTACGCCGTCATGGATTAAAATCCTGCAGCGCACGCAAGGCCCCCCTGCTCAAGCCAGTGCATGTCCAGGCCCGTCTGAAGTTTGCCAATGACCATCTGGATGATCCAGAGGAGGAATGGGAGAAGGTCATGTGGTCTGATGAGACAAAAATATAGCTTTTTGGTCTAAACTCCACTCGCCGTGTTTGGAGGAAGAAGAAGGATGAGTACAACCCCAAGAACACCATCCCAACCGTGAAGCATGGAGGTGGAAACATCATTCTTTGGGGATGCTTTTCTGCAAAGGGGACATGACAACTGCACCGTATTGAGGGGAGGATGGATGGGGCCATGTATCGCGAGATCTTGGCCAACAACCTCCTTCCCTCAGTAAGAGCATTGAAGATGGGTCGTGGCTGGCTGGGTCTTCCAGCATGACAACGACCCGAAACACACAGCCAGGGCAAGTAAGGAGTGGCTCCGTAAGAAGCATCAAGGTCCTGGAGTGGCCTAGCCAGTCTCCAGACCTGAACCCAATAGAAAATCTTTGGAGGGAGCTGAAAGTCCGTATTGCCCAGCGACAGCCCCGAATCCTGTAGGATCTGGAGAAGGTCTGTATGGAGGAGTGGGCCAAAATCCCTGCTGCAGTGTGTGCAAACCTGGTCAAGAACTACAGGAAACGTATGATCTCTGTAATTGCAAACAAAGGTTTCTGTACCAAATATTAAGTTCTGCTTTTCTGATGTATCAAATACTTATGTCATGCAATAAAATGCAAATTAATTACTTAAAAATCATACAATGTGATTTTCTGGATTTTTGTTTTAGATTCCGTCTCTCACAGTTGAAGTGTACCTATGATAAAAATTACAGGCCTCTACATGCTTTGTAAGTAGGAAAACCTGCAAAATCGGCAGTGTATCAAATACTTCTTCTCCCCACTGTACACACACACGTCATTGGATATTATCCATTCATGCTCCAGACATGAAACATCACCAAACACAGGCAGTGTTACACTTGTGTGAAGATGACGCCACTGAAGAGCATTGATGGATTTGTGCGAGTCTCTCAATAACTCACACACTCATATAGATGTTTTATTCAATGTGTCTAGTAAACTGCTTTTTAAAGGTAAATCTTTAGGGATATTTGGGGTATTTCTATATCAAATGGCAGCCATTGTAGGAAACAGTTATTTATTTGAAAAAAAAAAAAAATGTTTTTATTCTGTTACGGACAGTTATCTTAGGTCCAAATACAAAACAATGAAACTGTGCCTCCATGCCTATTGTTGATAGTATTGACAGGTAGGCGCGTTAGGCTACATTTTGGGAGATGAATGTGATTTCGTTCTAACAGCATGTAGCACAAAAACACCTAAGAACTCTGGGAGCCAGAGGTAGCACTACAGAGGAGTGATGACATCAGATACAGAGAGTGGTTTGGCCAGGACACCACACAACATTCAATATGCAAAAACATGCACAACCGTGAAACTGATAATATGAATAAAATAATTAATTCTCAGAAGTTATGCATATTAGCAGTAAAAGTTAAGGTGAATAGAAAATCCCCTTAATGAAAGTGGAAGGGACAGGGTGGCAGCATTCCATAACAAGCCATCTATTTCCAGTGGACCCATATAAAGTCATGGCAAATCTGAAAAGGGATATTTTCTTCTCCATGTAGTTTTTTTAGGGACAGACACAGAAAATGAGATTAACATGTAACTACATCTTCAATCGCATCAGCTGTAATCTGAGTTACACGGCCGTCCTCGGGCTAACTCATTTCCCAGTAATGAACGCAAATGAACTCCCAGCCTATTTACTGATGACAGCAGTCAGCATCGAGGCTGTTACTTCTGCCTCGACAACATCTCCCCTCTCTTTGTATTTCAAACGTTCTGTCCTCCTCCTCTCTCGGCGGTCCGGAAGGATGTAGCCCAAGGGTTAGGGACGGCAGAGTTAGCGTTGTCTGATATTTAATTAAGCCATAAAAGGCTGTGCACTTGGGGACTGTATAAAGGGACAGACGCAGGCTGCAAGCCAATCTGGAGAGGACGAGATGCACTCACTGTCTGTCTGCAGGCCACGGTGAGAGGATAGGGGAAGTCAGACTAGAGCTGGGATGCCGACCATACTGATCACTTATTGCAGGCATTTTGATGGTAGCATTCATTACGATAAGTAGCCTAACCCAAAGAAATGTTATAAGTTTGAAATGAAATAATAATATGGTGATTGTTAATGGGACAACCATCAAACTACTGGTTGCTTAAAAGGACAGTAAAAAAAAGTTGTGCACTTTTTAAGTCTTGTTCTATTTGTCGTTATCGCATCAATTTAAAATGTAGTGCGATATGTATTTTTCCACATCTCCTACCTCTAGGTCAGACTGAGCAGCCCAGCACCAGGTCAGCCCGGCACCCAGCTCCAGGTCAGCCCAGCACCCAGCTCCAGGTCAGCCCAGCACCCAGCTCCAGGTCAGCCCAGCACCCAGCTCCTGGTCAGACTGAGCAGCCCAGCTCCCAGCTCCAGGTCAGACTGAGCAGCCCAGCTCCCAGCTCCAGGTCAGACTGAGCAGCCCAGCTCCAGGTCAGACTGAGCAGCCCAGCTCCAGGTCAGACTGAGCAGCCCAGCTCCAGGTCAGACTGAGCAGCCCAGCTCCAGGTCAGCCCAGCACCCAGCTCCAGGTCAGCCCAGCACCCAGCTCCAGGTCAGCCCAGCACCCAGCTCCAGGTCAGCCCAGCACCCAGCTCCAGGTCAGCCCAGCACCCAGCTCCTGGTCAGACTGAGCAGCCCAGCTCCAGGTCAGACTGAGCAGCCCAGCTCCCAGCTCCAGGTCAGACTGAGCAGCCCAGCTCCAGGTCAGACTGAGCAGCCCAGCACCCAGCTCCAGGTCAGACTGAGCAGCCCAGCTCCAGGTCAGACTGAGCAGCCCAGCTCCCAGCTCCAGGTCAGACTGAGCAGCCCAGCACCCAGCTCCAGGTCAGACTGAGCAGCCCAGCACCCAGCTCCAGGTCAGACTGAGCAGCCCAGCACCCAGCTCCAGGTCAGACTGAGCAGCCCAGCACCCAGCTCCAGGTCAGACTGAGCAGCCCAGCACCCAGCTCCAGGTCAGACTGAGCAGCCCAGCTCTCCAGTGTTAGCTCCAGTCTAACGCAAGTAATGTGGCAGCTACATTTGATGACTAATCCAAACTCAGGAGACAATCAACACACACAGGAACAATCAAAGTGAATAGATTCAGTGTCTACTACAGATAGGTGCTTCAACCACTATAAGTAGAAAGTAAAAACAGAGCATACTAATTATAAAATGTACATGATAATCAGTTCACAAGATAAATCATGTTTGATTATGTGAGTGAATGAGTGAGTGAGTGAGTCTACATGGAGGAGACTACTGGCTAGTTTGGTTCATCAGGCTGACCCCTAGACTACACTTTAAGATATTGAGGGATGATGATATTTTGACAATGTGAAGATAGGAATTCCAGAGTATGGAACCTCTGTATCTGCTAGAGAATTGACTATGTGAAGTGCAGCAGTGAGGAGGGTGAATGTGATCGCAGTGTCCTGTGTTGTATGCATGGATTTGGGAATTAACCTGGTTTAGGTAGGCTGCCTGGGAGGTATGTCTATTTGTAGATGAAGGTGCATAATTGGAGTATTAAGCACCTCCCCCCTGCTACTCCCCCTATGGACAACACCTCCCCCCTGCTACTCCCCCTATGGACAACCCCTCCCCCCTGCTACTCCCCCTATGGACAACCCCTCCCCCCTGCTACTCCCCCTATGGACAACACCTCCCCCCTGCTACTCCCCCTATGGACAACACCTCCCCCCTGCTACTCCCCCTATGGACAACACCTCCCCCCTGCTATTCCCCCTATGGACAACCCCCCCCCCCCCCCCTGCTATTCCCCCTATGGACAACCCCTCCCCCTGCTACTCCCCCTATGGACAACCCCTCCCCCCTGCTACTCCCCCTATGAACAACCCCTCCCCCCTGCTACTCCCCCTATGGACAACACCTCCCCCCCCTGCTACTCCCCCTATGGACAACCCCTCCCCCCTACTACCCCCCCTATGGACAACCCCTCCCCCCTGCTACTCCCCCTATGGACAACACCTCCCCCCTGCTACTCCCCCTATGGAACAACCCCTCCCCCCTACTACCCCCCCTATGGACAACCCCTCCCCCCTGCTACTCCCCCTATGGACAACCCCTCCCCCCTGCTACTCCCCCTATGGACAACACCTCCCCCCTGCTACTCCCCCTATGGAACAACCCCTCCCCCTACTACCCCCCCTATGGACAACCCCTCCCCCCTACTACTCCCCCTATGGACAAAGATTTTCACTGTACCCTGCAATCACACCTGCAACCCTGTACATGTGACTATAAACAATTTTGAACATTTAGAATAGATAATGACTCGCTGTATCGAGTTATCATTCTCCACTGCTGCAGTAATGAAGCTTAGAAGTTAATGCAGTTAAACTGGTAAGCCTTTATTTCCGTATGACTAGTATGAGGCTAATGGTAAGCCACCAAAAACAGAGTATATGACCTCTTTGAGCTGTGCAATGCTATTACACTATCCATTCCAACTGCGCCAGGTAACGACCACTCAGAGGATGTGGCTGTATCTAATGATGTAGTCTCTGTGGAGCTCTACAGGGGTTCATCGTCAACCTAGACCTCTGCTGCCTGCTGTAGTATCATATTCTCCTGTCACTACCCACATGACAGCCGACTCCTCGTTAGGCTCCACACACTGTCCGTACTAAAGATTTCCAGAGCTGGACTAAGTGGCACTCTATGACAGAGAGGCAGAGTTCAAACCCCTGGACCAGTGTGGAGACTGTTAGTCACTCTGGAGTAAGACTTTACAGACAACGGCCCAGGGGTATGGTCATCTAAAGTTATCAGCCAATGTCTCATTAATGGCATACAGTCATTTAACCAACAATGGCATTCTACTGGAATAGCAATGAGGGAAAGGGCCGAGGTCATTATGATGACCATATTCAAGCCTGCTTATACAAACACGACTGAGGAGATGAACTTGGAACGTAGGCAGCAATCCTCTAGGTTTCACAGGTGAGTAATAAAAGCCGTGGAGCAGAGTTCCATACAGTGAATGGTGTGCCTCCACTGCTCTGGAGTGATTAATATCACTTTATCCCCTGGAACCCAAGGACTACAGTGAGTGCGTCATAAGCTTCAAGCATAATGGTTATCATAATGACTTCTAACACACTATTAGCGCCATCCATACACCATACTGAATATGTCTGATAAATAATTCCACATATAATGAAACGCCTAGGTTAAGCAGCATAATGAGAAGGTGGAACTACCATAAGCCGCTTATAGAAATCAGCTCTTCAAGAAAGCCTTATTTTACAAAGCCTATTTAAAGCTGTTAAGAGAATTTCTGTGAGCATGTCGTTTTCTCCAGTTGTAAGGTCTCTGCCAGCTATGATGACAACAGACAAATCCTATACAGGGAAAGCAGATGTCTACTACATGGCTTTAAGGACACTACAAGCATCACGTACATTGCTCTGCCTACTCCATACTACCATAAACTGTGCATATGTGCACACATTAGGCGAGCACGTCTAGGCCGTCACTGCCGGTCCTGTCCAGCCTGTGTTAATGACCTTGGCTTGAACAAGCTCCTCCTCAGCCTCTTCCGTGTCCCCTCTTTCCCCGGGAGCGTGGCTTCTTGGTAGGAAAACTCCTCACACCATCCGTCTTTCTGTGTGACAGGCTGGTTCTCAGGGGGGAAAAGGGCGGTGTGGCGGAGATACCTGCAACTCCACAGACTAACTTGCTGCACTCATTCTGCCCCCTACCTGATCCAAAAGTAAACAAGGACACTGATGTTTTTGCTGGCAGTGGCACCGCTGTGCTTGGGAGTTGGAAAAGAGAAAGCAGCAGAGCACACTCCTGTTTTGACTTAACATTAACAGTTAATAGCTATGTAAATGCTCACAGTTACCTGAAGAACATTTGCATAATAATCCATTCAAACCCCATTCACGTAAAATCACAACGGCATGGTACTGAGGGAGGGAACACTTAAACTTGTTTAGACAGAGAAAAAAAAAACATTCTATGCAGACGAAGCTGTAGCTTTAATAAAATAATGTTTTCCAGGTAAAATAACTCCATTCAGTTGCTCTCCAAGTGTAAAGATTAACACTTCGCTGTAGGTGTCTTTACGCATGCATCCAAAACACCTTTATAAACATTTATATAACACATTAGTGATAAGCTGTCGCACTACCCTTAGTAGCGCCTTGCGGTCAGATGCCAAGCAGTTGCCATAAAAAGCAGTGATGCAACCAGTCAGGATGCTCTCGATGGTGCAGCTGTAGAACGTTTTGAGGATCTGAGGACCCATGCCAAATATTTTCAGCCTCTTGAGGGGGAAGAGACATTGTGCCCGCCTCATGACTGTGTTGGTGTGTTTGGACCATAATATCACACCAAGGAACATGAAGCTCTCAAACTTCTCCACTACAGCACTGCCTAGGTGAATGGGGGCTGCTCAGCCCTCCGATTTATGTAGTCCACGATCAGCTCCTTTGTCTTGCTCAAGTTGAGGGAGAGGTTGCTGCCATAGCTTCACACTGCCAGGTCTCAGATCACCTCTCATCATCGTCGGTGATCAGGCACATCACCGTTGAGTCGTCGGCAAACTTAATGATGGTGTTGGAGTCGTGTTTGGCCACGCAGTTGTGGGTGACCAGGGAGTACAGGAGGGGACTAAGCACGCACCCGAGGGGCCCCTGTGTTAATGGTCAGCGTTATGGATATTTTGTTGCCTACCCTCACCACCTGGGGGTGGCCCGTCAGGAAGTCCAGGATCCAGTTGCAGAGGGAGGTGTTCAGTCCCAGGGTCCTTAGCTTAGTAATAATATTTGTTGGCACTATGGTGTTGAACACTGAGCTGTAGTCAATGAACAGCATTCTCACATATGTGTTCCTTTTGTCCAGGTGGGAAAGGGCAGTGTGGAGTGCAATAGAGATGGATCTGTTGGTGCGGTATGCGAATTGGAGTGGGTGCAGTGTTTCTGGGATGATGGTGTTGATGTGAGCTATGATCAGCCTTTCAAAGCCTTTCATGGCTACAAATGAGTGCTTCGGGGCGATAGTCATTCAGGAAGGTTTACTTGGGCACAGGGACTATGGTGGTCTGCTTGAAACATGCAGGTATTACAGACTGGGTTAGGGAGAGATTAAAAATATCAGTTTAGACACTTGCCAGCTGGTCGGCGCAAGCTCAGAGAAAGCGTCCTGGTAATCCGTCTGTGAATGTTAACCTGTTTAAAGGTCTTACATCGGCTATGGAGAGCGTGAACACAGTCTTCCGGAACAGCTGGTGCTCTCATGCATGGTTCAGTGCTGCTTGCCTCAATGTGAGCATAGATGGCATTTAGCTTGTCTAGCAGGTTACTGGGCAGCTCACGGCTGGGTTTCCCTCTGTAATCCATGATAGTTTGCAAGCCCTGCCACAAGGATAAGTTCATTAGAGTTACCAGTCTCAGAAATTGCAGCCCAAATAAATGCTTCAGAGTTCAAGTAGCAGACACATCAACGTCAACTGTTCAGAGGAGACCGCATGAGTCAGGCCTTCATGGTCAAATTGCTGCAAAGAAACCACTACTAAAAGGACACCAATAAGCGAAAGACTTGCTTGGGCCAAGAAACACGAGCAATGGACATTAGACTGGTGGAAATCTGTCCTTCGGTCTGATGAGTCCTAATTTGAGATTTTTGGTTCCAACCGCCGTGTCTTTGTGAGGTGCAGAGTAGGTGAACGGATGATCTCCGCATGTGTGTTTTCCACCGTGAAGCATGGAGGAGGTGGTGTGATGGTGCTTTGCAGGTGACACCGTCAGTGATTTATTTAGAATTCAAGGCACACTTAACCAGCATGGCTACCACAGCATTCGGCAGCGATATGCCATCCCATCTGGTTTGCGCTTAGCGGGACTATCATTTGTTTTTCAACAGAACAATGACCCAAACACACTACCAGGCTGTGTAAGGGCTATTTGACCAAGCAGAGTGATGGAGTGCTGCATCAGATGACCTGGCCTCCACAATTACCCAACCTCAACCCAATTGAGATGGTTTGGGATGAGTTGGACCGCAGAGTGAAGGGAAAGCAGCCAACATGTGCTCAGCATATGTGGGAACTCCTTCAAGACTGTTGGAAAAGCATTCCAGGTGAAACTGGTTGAAAGAATGCCACGAGTGTGCATAGCTGTCATCAAGACAAAGGGTGGCTACTTTGAAGAATCTCAATATAAAATATATTTTGATTTCTTTTTTTGGTTACTACATGATTCCATATGTGTAATTTCATAGTTTCCATGTCTTCACTATTATTCTACAATGTAGAAAATAGTAAAAATTCAACAAAAACCCTGTAATGAGTAGGTGTCCAAACTTTTGACTGGTACTGCATGCATGCATGCATACATGCAATTCGGAAAGTATTCAGACCCCTTGACTTTTTTCACATTTTGTTACATTACAGCCTACATAGCATCCATTTCACTGGAAAAAGTTTGTTTTTTGGCAAGTTTTTAATTATAGTGTTTGTTTTTTTATCTGGACGTGGTCCAATTTGCTCCTGGAGATTTTACAAATGGTTTTGTTTTGTCATACTTTCAACTCATCCTGTGGTATAAGCACATTCATAACTATTTTATAACACCTCAAATTGTCACTTTACTCTGTGCATAAGGGCATTTGACATGGTTATGACGCTCATCATTCCATTCAATGTAATAATGTGTCAAAGAGCTTGGTAAATGAAATAATACCATGTTACAACATCTTAGATGTAGACTATGTAGAATGTAATAACATGACATAAGTTGTCATGCACACCATGTAATAGCAGTCATTAACAGTTGATATGAGAGCATGGCACATCTATAACACATAACTTGTTTTATAACATCATAACTGTTATGACAATTTGGCAGCTTATGATAAATGTTTTATATAGCTGTTGTAAAGATGTGAATTCATGCATTAGGACACCTAGAGTAAAATGTTATGCATATAAAAATAATAGCAGTACAATTCCTCAAGCAATCTACTTGCTGAATCTATTTTCTCATTTACAGAAACAGTGTTTGTGCACCACCACATACACACTCGTCTTAGGGCAGGGAACCCCTGATTGAGTCTATACCAGCCAGAGTATTAGATGCTTGCTGGCTGCCTGTGACCCAAAACTACTGCCGCCGTCTTTATCTGCCCTCTGGAGAGTAGTCTTCTAGCTGCCAACATTCATGTCCATGTCAATCAAAATCCTCCTCAATGCTGCCTGCCCTTTTTCCTCCCTTTCTCTCTCCAGCTCTCAGAACAGCACAATATCTTAAGTGTTTCAGTATTGAGAATGGCTGTGATTCCATTTACCTCAAAGAATCAGAAAAGCCACACCTTATCAAACAGTTCCATAATACATTACACACATTAGGTGAAAGCACCAGGTATCAAACTGACTAGTATAAGAGACTGTATTAGGTCCAGCTGTGCAGGACACAGATCCCAACACTTCTGATAAACACGAGAGGAGCGGTCCTGTTAAAGAAAACACTCAGAGCTCTCGTTGTTATTGAGAGTGTCAGAGCTCTTCAAAAGACTCAGGCTTGTTTTCTAGACGGGGGAGATGAAAGCGGGCTTTAAAGTGCTTGAAGTGTGTGAGGGGGTGTCGGCTGGGAGAGAGAGGCTGGCTGAGGAGGGAGATGTGGACAGAGAATGGGAGTCCATCCATGTTGGCCAGCTTTACAATGCTGAGATTCCAGTCTTCTCCAAGTCCCTCACTCAGCCGAGACGAGGGTTGGACTGAATCTGCCGGCTCATTGGACGCTCAAGACATCATACTGATTGATGTTAATCAATTAACTAGGCTACTTCTAAACTTGCCGGGATTTATTTAACTATGTATGATGAGGTAGTCCTACAGCTAGTCCTACTAGAATGCAGGCCTTGTCCCAAGTCATTCCCATTCATTGGCGGGAAAAGCCTCATTATCAAACAGAGTGCAGTGTAATGAATTGAATGAGAATGAAGCAATTCAGACACAGGATTTTTTTAAACTGGAACAAATGCACTAATGAGACAGAAGAAGAAAAAAAACATTGTATTTCTTCTTACAAATTTACTGCTGAATGGAGCATGGAATAGCCCTACTAAAACATGCAATTTAGAGGCAACATTACCAAAATAATGGCGCCATACCTTCTGCCTGAACAAGTGTTAGGCGCGTTGGCGAGGCAACAGGGCCTAAAGCATGAGTAACGGTAATGTGCCTCCCGCAATGTCAATACAAACCAGCTGTCACGAGTCCAAAATTACATTTTGATTTGTGAGGTCCCTGAAACGCAGCTCATATTCCTCAAAATGTATTTAGAAAATCATTGGAGAGGCATTCTGATTGTTTTACCGCAGAAACACAAATCAGAGATATGATTACGGCCCTTTATGATCCATAAACTCAGATTTCCGTACTAGCAGCGGTAGCTTTTTGTTTTGCTTTCCCTCACAGCGCTCACACATTCTATTAGTGATTCAGAGGCCTGAGCAGGTTTGCTTATTGTAGCTGGCTGCAGTTGCACTTTAATGAAAGACAATGGGTGTTATACAAATGCAGGAACATTGCACACACACTGGGTATAAACAACATACTCTCATGTCGCACAACTGAATACAAAACAGTTTGGGGGCCATGTTAATGCTATGTTAACAACACAATGAAGTTGGAAACACAAGAAGAAAACAAACCCTCATCCTATCCCCAGGTCTTTCATCTCTCCACAGACAGAACAAGTGAGACCAGCTGACATACAACATCTAGGCCTACATGCCAGCGACACACTTTCAAAGACACTCCTCCATTCCCACCAGGGAGATAAGATATCAAACAAAGGCCCTTGTGGAAATAAATAGAAGCAAAAAAAGAATGGCAGTTGTTTGTTTAACACGGAATAACGGGAAGGTAGAGACGGGAAAGAATGCCAGTACACGTCACGCATGGCTGAGAAAGACGGGGAGGAATGAGGGGTTGACATATGGTACAAGCTCGGCAGAACGGTGGCTCAGGAGAGAAGCATATGCTATGCTCCAGCTGATCTCAGACACCAGCGCCAGTCAGAGGTGTAAACGCTGCCCTGTTGCCAGCCAAACAGCCAGAGACATGGGAGGACCAGGAGCCTCTCTTATAGCACTGCACCATCAGCACTGGATTGAGCAAGGCTGTCGTGGTCAAACACAGTATCAGACAGACAGACCACCTCTTTCTCACACTGGTCCAGTAGTCAGGGACCACTTACATCATGGAATGCACTGGTTACAGTAAAACTACTCAGTGGGAGGGCTTTGTATTTCATAGCACTGTTTTACACAGAGTGGTGTAATAGTAGGCGGTCAAATAAAGTATGGATTACATAATTGTCCACTTCTACTCCTTTAAAGACAGAGTGCATTCGATTCAAAACCCTTCCCCTTTTCCACATTATTTTAAGTCTCAAATTGATTAAATAAAACATTTTCCTAGTCAATCTACACAAAATACCCCATAATGACAAAGCAAAAAAACGTTTTAACATTTATTAAAAATAAAAAACAGAAATACCTTATGCAAACAAGTATTCAGGCCCTTCGCTATGAGACTCGAAATTGAGAGTAGGTGCATCCTGTTTTCATTGATCACGCTTGAGATGTTTCTACAACTTGATTGGAATCCACCTGTGGTAAATTCAGTTGATTGGACATGATTTGGAAAGGAACACACCTGTCTATATAAAGGTCCCGCAAGTTGACAGTGCTTGTCAGAGCAAAAACCAAGCCATGAGGTCTAAGGAAGAGCTCAGAGACAGGATTGTGTTGAGGCACACATTTCTGGAGCATTGAAGGTCCCCAAGAACAAAGTGGCCACCATCATTCTTTAATGGAAGAAGTTTGGCCAAACTGAGCAATCAGGGGAGAAGGGCCTTGGTCAGGGAGGTGACCAAGAACCCGATGGTCACTCTGACAGAGCTCCAAAGTTCCTCTGTGGGGATGGGAGAACCTTCCAGAAGGACAACCATCTCTGCAGCACTCCACCAATCAGGCCTTTATGGTAGAGTGGCCAGATGGAAGCCACTCCTCAGTAAAAGGCACATGACAGCCCGCTTGGAGTTTCCAAAAGCTATCTAAAGACTCTCAGACCATGTGAAACAAGATTCTCTGGTCTGATGAAACGAAGATTCAACTCTTTGGCCCGAATGCCAAACATCATGTCTGGAGGAAACCTGGCACCATCCCAACGATGAAGCATGGTGGTGGCAGTATCATGATGTGGGGATGTTTTTCAGCGGTAGGGACTGGGAGACAATTCAGGAGTGGCTTTGGGACAAGTCTCTGAATGTTCTTGAGTGTCCCAGCCAGAGCCCGGACTTGAACCCGATCAAACATCTCTGGAGAGACCTGAAAATGGCTGTGCAGCAACACTTCCCATCCAACCTGACAGAGCTTGAGAGGATCTACAGAGAACAATGGGAGAAACTCTCCAAATATAGGTGTGCCAAGCTTGTAGCGTCATACCCAAGAAGACTCGAGGCTGTATCAGTTTTTTTATTATAAACATTTGCAAAAATTTCTAAAAGCCTGTTTTTGCTTTGTCATTATGGGGTATTCATTAATTTTGTTGTGTTACAGAATTCAGAGTGGATTACATTTAAAAAGAATCTCACCCATCCACACACAATAACCCATAATGACAAAGTGAAAAAAACAAATCTGAAATGTATTGGAAATGAAATACAGAAATATCTATACATAAGTATTCACACCCCTGAGTCAATACTTTGTAGAAGCACCTTTGGCGGCAATTACAGCTTTGAGTCATCTTGGGTGTTATGTTTATCAGTTTTACACATCTGGATTTGGGATTTTCTCCCATTCTTTCTTGCAGATTTGCTCAAGCTCTGTTAAGTTAGATGGGGAGCCTCGGTGAACAGCAATCTTTAAGTCTTTCCATAGATTGTCTATGGGATTGAAGTCTGTGGCTTTGGCAGGGCCAATCAAGGACGTTCACATTTTTGTTCAGAAACAATTCCAGCATTGCTTCGGCTGTATGCTTGGTGACATTGTAAATGTCTTTGCCCCAGTCTAAGGTCTTTTGCACTCTGAAGCAGGTTCTCATCAAGGATGTGCCTGTATTTGGGTCCATTCATTGTTCCCTCAATCCTTACCAGTATCCCACTTCTTGCCGCTGAAAAGCATCCCCATAGCATGATGCTCGCACCACCATGCTTCACGGTAGGAATGGTGTTAGATTGGTGATGAGCTGTGCCTGGTTTTCTCCAGAAATAGAACTTTGCATTCAGGCCAAAGAGTTTGACGCATCAGACCACAGAATCTTTTTTATTTATTTTTATTCTCCCCAATTTCTTCATATCCAATTTGTAGTTACAGTCTTGTCCCATCGCTGCAACTCCCGTATGGACTCGGGAGAGGCAAAGGTCAAGAGCCATGCGTCCTCCGATGCACAACACAGCCAAGCCGCACTGCTTTCTGACACAACGCCCACTTAACCCGGAAGCCTTACACCTGTCGACCTTGTCAGGTGCATTGCGCCCGGCCAGCCACAGGAGTCGCTAGTGCGCGATGGGACAAAGAACATCCCTGCCGGCCAAACCCTCCCCTAACCCGGACAACGCTGGGCCAATTGTGCACCGCCCCATGGGTCTCCCGGTCGCGGCCGGCTGCGTCCAAGCCTGGACTCAAACCAGGATCTCTAGTGGCACAGCTAGCACTGCCTTAGACCACTGCGCAACTCGGGAGGCCTATAGACCACATAATCTTTTGCCTTATGATCTCAGAGTCTTTCTTGTGCCTTTTTGCAAACTCCAGGCGTGCTGTCATGTGCCATTTTCTAAGGAGTGGCTTCTGTCTAGCCACTCTCCCATAAAGCCCAGATAGGTGAAGTACTATAAAGACTGTTGTCCTTCTGGCAGGTTCATCTCAGCCAAGGAACTCTGTAGTTTTGTCAGACTGGTCATTGGGTTCTTGGTCACCTCCCTGTCCAATGTCCTTCTTGCCCGGTTGTTCAGTTTGGTCAGACGGCCAGCTCTAGGCGGAGTCTCGGTAGTTCCATATTTTTTTCCAATGATGGAGAGGAGACCACTGTGTTCTTGGAAACTTTCAACACTATACCTCATCACAATTCGCTGAGATCTACGGACAGTTCCTTGGACTTCATGGTATAGTTTCTGCACTGACAAGCACTGTCAAATGTGGGACCTTATATATTTCTGTATAGATTGTTCTATATATTTGCAAACATTTCTAAAAACATGTTTTTAATTCATCATTATGGGGTATTGTGTGTAGATGGGTCCCCCCCAAAAAATAATAAACATCAATTTTGAATGCAGGTTGTAACACAACAAAATTTGGAGTAAGTCAAGTGGCATGAATACTTCCTGAAGGCACTGTAAATGCATAAAAAATATTATAATATATAATATAAAAAATAACTGTGTAAAAAACAAACGTTCTCCTCTCCTTCGCTCCTGACTGCATGTGCTGCCATAGAAGTAAAATGAATAAAACAGGCATCCCCATTCAAGCCAATGATGGCATACTGGGGAGTCATGGATAACTGTGTCTGAAAGTGGGCATTGTGAAATAAGTGGGAGGATCAACATAAGTAGGTGTATGGAAACCTAACAGCTAATTGGACAGATTGTTTGCCATTCGACCGTTTTGCGTGGCTGCTTGTTGCTTTTTAGCGAAGCTTACCCATTTCCCTAACCTCATTCTCCTAACCTCCTACGTTAATTCTCCTAACCTCCGACATTAATTCTCCTAACCTCCGACATTAATTCTCCTAACCTCCGACATTAATTCTCCTAACCTCCGACATTAATTCTCCTAACCTCCGACATTAATTCTCCTAACCTCCGACATTAATTCTCCTAACCTCCGACATTAATTCTCCTAACCTCCGACATTAATTCTCCTAACCTCCGACATTAATTCTCCTAACCTCCGACATTAATTCTCCTAACCTCCGACATTAATTCTCCTAACCTCCGACATTAGGGGCGGCAGGAAGCCTAGTGGTTAGAGCGTTGGACTAGTAACCGAAAGGATGCAAGATCGAATCACGAGCAGACAAGGTAAAAATCTGTCGTTCTGCCCTGAACAAGGCAGTTAACCCACTGTTCCTAGGCCGTCATTGGAAATATGAATTTGTTCTTAACTGACTTGCCTAGTTAAAGGTAAAATAAAATAAAAAATAATAATTCTCCTAACCTTCTACATTAATTATCCTAACCTGCTACAATAATTATCCTAACCAGATTAGCTAAAACACTACAAGGATGCAGCCACACAAAATTGTCGAGTGGCAACCAATCTGCCCAATTAACTTCTGTTTCCATATACACCCACTTAGGTTGATCCTCACAATTATTTCGCAACACCCACTTTCAGACACACTCCACATATGCAGTTACTCATACTTGATAATGGGTGGACTGGTGGGCAGTAGCCATTGCGAAGAGCAAAGCAGGAATGAGTGTTGAAGTCTACACTCATACCTTCCTCAAAGGGTTAGCCTAATGTCAGGCCATCTCAATATTATGCTGTGCGCTGACATGTCAAACCAACACTGCCTCTAATAAGCACATAAGGTTTGACTCATGAATAAAGCTGCACTGTTTACACTGAATATTCATATCTGTGAGAAATGAATGAATCCATTCCTGCCACTAATTGTTATTCTACCTGTCTATTCTGAATAACTTTAAAAATGACCCAAGAAGCAAGGAGAGAGAAAAGGGTAAAGTGGAGAAAGAGACAAAAAAAGAGTGAGAATAAAGCTGAAACCAATGAGGGAAAGTGACAAAGAAAGCGAATGAGAGAGGGGGAGAAAAAGGAACAGTAGAGAAGTGGGGAGTGGAGTGGTGGACGTGGGTGTGTGTGGGTGGGGTGGAGTGACGTGTGGGGTGGTGTGGGGTGAGTGCCGTGTTGAGTGGGTGGAGTGTAGAGTGACGTGTGGAGTGGTGTGGACGTGTGGTGTGGTGTGGAGTGACGTGTGGGGTGGGTGTGGTGTGCGGTGAGTGACGTGTAGAGTGATGTGTGGAGTAGGATGGGTGGAATGACGTGTGGTGTGGTGTGGAGTGATGTGTGGGTGGGGTAGAGTGACTTGTGGTGTGGTGTGACGTGTAGAGTGACTTGTGTAGTGGGGTGGGTGGAGTGACGTGTGGGAGTGGTGTGACGTGTAGAGTGACTTGTGTAGTGGGGTGGATGGAGTGAACGTGTGTGAGTGGGGTGAAGTGGTGTCGTGTGACGTTGTGGGGTGGGGCGGGTGTGGGACATGTAATGAAATATACAAAATAAAGACCGTACTAAAGAGCATTGCTTTAATGGTAAAAAATGAATTGGAAAATGTGAAACCAGACAAAATATCCATTCTTAGATCTTGTGATTCGAGTATTATTTGACAAGAAACTGAGTAATATTAGTGCAGAATCGTGGGAGGTCAAAGCTTGTCCATTTGCAGCTCTGAGGGACAGCTAGGGCAGTTCATTGGGGGTATTTGAGGTCTTGAGTATTTTGTGTTGTGAAACGTAGGCCTACTGCTAAACATTATTGTTTCGCTTTTAATCATCAAGAACACATTCCTCTCCTTGCCGGAGGGGACACAGGTCAAGAACAGTCAGTGTCAACATACACTCTGGTGCAAACCAAATAAAGCCACAAATGATCCCCTCTTGCAGTGAGTCCAAGGACTAAACGATGCAGCTTGGGGGTTTGCTTCATTAATAAAGTGACTCACTTCTGCTCTAGACCTGTGCTGTGTATTAATTTTGTTTTATTACAAATAGCTTACGTAAAATGTGGGCTTGAAGTCCTGCTTTTCAACTGATTGACTTGGGTTTCTGTCTATGTTCACAACGAAGCCGTGGACTGTCTTTCATTTGTCTTGGATTGGATTTTAGATTGACATTAATCGTGTGAAATGCTAATTTTAGACACACTTAGGGAGTAAGTTTAGCCTGCATAAAAATCATCATAATATGTTTTATTGCTTATGATGACTAATGTTTTATCCATCCAATATTAAACCAGTGTAACATACGCTGTTACTTTACTAATGCAGGAAACTTTTGAGCTGCACTTAAACATCTAAAGAGGCTTTTACTCACAGCATGCAAGAGCTATTCTACTTTATGTCTCACACTGACTATGCCATATTTAACAACATATTCATAACCCAATATATGCTTGTACCTGTGCAGAAACACTTGAAGCCTGAATATTCAGAGCAGTACTCAAAAGTCCAATTGTTTTAGTTTGATGGTGGGAACGCATCACTCAACTTATTTTTCAACAGTTCAAGTTGTAATGGTTCAGCTCATCCTTGGATCGCTCAGCTTGCACACAAGTATAATGATACCCCTTGCTGCTGCTCTAAGAACCATGTTTTCAGCACAGACGCATTAGAGGAAATGTAGCATTTAAGAAGGGAAGTCACTACCAAGTTATTGCCTCGGTCAACTGCTTGCTGTGCATTCATGATGCTGACCAAGCTAGAAACCAATCTACCACAAACACAGTGGCGGCTGCCATTTTCAGCACACTCACCACGTGAATAACCGAGGGATATCAAGAATCTCAGTCATTGAATATCTCCCTACATTACTAATGATTTCAGTGCACAGACATTAGCTCTCACATCCAAGAGCAACCTAAATCAAATCTGTAATAAGATAACTACACTCACATAATCTGAAGTATTGTATAATCTAATGGGTGGCTGACTTCCCTTCTAAATCATATGCTGAACGCGTACTTCTTTTTACAGTTTTTGTGGGTTTTGGAATGACATGCATCTTAATATCATTTTTCGCTGTCTGGTTAACCTGTGCTGGCTTGGATGTATAAGTATCTCTACTGCAAACATGCCATGCCATGTTTTTTCTCTCCTCCAAATCATACCAATTATCTATCAGTATCCTGTTTGAATGACTTGAGAGAGAGAGACTGAAGATTGTTAAACATTCATGTTAAATTGCTGCTAATGTCATTTACCACACTGACGTTGTGGAATTATATTGTAAATGTATGGAAATCCATTACCTGTATTGTGGGGAGGGTTTCCTCTGCCTCACATGTAATGTGGATGCCTGGCAAGGGGAGTTGTTGGGGAGATGAGGTCACTGGGCATCTGTCCTCCATCTTGCCCTGGAAAGGACATCTTGTGCATGACCTGGAGACAATAAGAAACACAGGCTGTGATACGTCAGGCGTTAACAATTGGCTTTCCGTCAATGTGTGACATTTCAGCTCTAACATCTACGGATAACAATTCGTCTGACAAACAGTAGAGGGTGAAAACTTGCGAATCCTGACACTCCAGCACTCGCCCAACAGAGGGTTGACAAAAATTGATAACACATTTGAAAACCATGTCTTTGATTACAAGGATGGTAATGACACTGTACAAGAGCGACGGGGGCCATTAAAATATTTGATTTTTGACGAGAGATAAAGAACCACTTATTTTATGAAATAGTATCTACTTAACGCCCGCAATAATTCTAATACTTTATCATGAAAACTTCTTGTTGGCAAACTAATTCACTGTTGGCACACAAAAGCTCTGAGCAGTGCAAACCATGAGACTTCATGTGCCGTTGAACGTCGTCACATGCTTGCAGCCTGTGAATCCTTTGGAAGCAAGACGGATTTATGATAACCAACAATCTCTCTCCCGCTTTGTTTAACATCCTCTGTGCAACCTCAAAATATTTTGGACGTTTTTCACATTGGTAGCCTAAGACCTATGTTTCGGACTATTTGTGTGATTGTTGAGTACCCTTATGCCTACACATTCGATTCGTTGTTGTGATGCTGCATCAATCAGAAGAGTGCAGTCCCATCAAAGTGGCCAATCAATAACTCACACACTTTCAACTTTTTTGGCCAATCCGATTTCGTGTCTCCAAACCCTTGCTGCATCAATCTCTCCGATAGGACAGTATACTTTATTGCAGAAACATTGGATTCCCAGTGGCAGCGGCCCGTACTTCTTAAAAGTAAGGAACGGTTTCACATCACATGATTTAGACATGTAATACCTAGTGAGGTGATTTTATATCTCAATATCCTCTGGACTTTTTTCACAACAACCCTATGCTTGCAGTGCTGCCTTTCCCAGGAGTCCATCAGTATTAAAGTCCATGCTAAGTTTGATGGGTATATTAGCTATGCTATTTAGTCTACACCACCTTCCTTTGAGAAATAGGTGTGAATTACTTTAAGCTATGTCAAACAATTACAATGACATACATTGGGATTTGCAATCAATTTGCACACGCTAAACATTCAACCTCCTATTTGTTCGCGCTTGTGATATTTTTTATGTATAAATAGCACATAAAAGTTGAATATATTATTATTAATTAATAATTATTATTTTTTTGGTTGTCTTCAGTGTAAAAAGATAAAAGAGAGTGAGAGAGAGAGATTCTCCTCCCAATCCCGTTGAACCACAAGGTCAGTGTGGCAAGTGGTTTGGGATGAACTACAGGGCTAGTTCCATGCCCATAGGATTCTGATAATGATCTCTGACATCTCATACACAGGAATAGGAATGGAATCCCATATGTCCTGGAGGTGCAATACAGTAGGCTGCCCAAGGGATGGCTGAAGGGCAACAGGGGAAGTAGCCTAGCGTAAATGAAACTGCATTTGAAATCATTAAACCTTTCTGTATAAAATATAATATGGTTGGTTGCAAAACTAACGCTTGGAATCTGACTGCCATCCAAAGTACTGCAATACAGAACTCTGTAGAATTGTGTAGTCAGTGCATCGAATGGTTCATTTTTAGTTCAGAGCGTGGGGTCAAGCTGAATCCGTAGAATTCATATAGCACTTTAAGATGATGTAGCAACACCATAAAGCTGAATCTCATACATTTCCATATGAGACCAGATAGACAACATAGGGCACACACATCAGTTCATACGGTCACATCACCTTCTGTGCTCTATTGACGGTATGTGCAGAACTTGCCAAAAAGGTATACCAGTTTCTCATTATAACAAAAAGAGGCATAAGGCCTACTTAACCTTTTGCAAGTAACAACGTTTAATATAAACATGAATCATCCACTGATGGAAAATCATACAGTATTAGGAACTTGTAGAATATAACTGTAATGCCGCTTCCCTGAATAAACGTGTAGTAGAACATCTTACCGGCAAGGCAACCAATGTTGATAGCAGCAGAGTCGTTTCCATAGTAAACCATCATCTTCAGTTGCCCAAGGACAAATACACTCTCATCCAATTGCTTGTGAATGGAATGTTTCTGCCTTGATTCGAAGAATCTTAATCTAAGGGGAAAGTATTAAAAAATATTAAAATAAGGACATTTGGAAACCAAATATGACAAGCATTCAACAACATAGACATGATTTCCGTATTGCAAAAGTTCACATTCATGTTCGTTATTCTTCAAAGAGTTTTTTAGAAGACTTGAATAAAAAACAAACAGTGAAAGCAGTGTCTTAAATCCCTCACTAAGGACAAACACATGCACAGTACAACATTTACTGTAATGCATGGTGATTAATTACTTATTAATTATAACTGTATGCCCTTTGATGACTAATGTAATGTAAATACAAGTGTGACAAATTGCGGGTAGTAAGAAAGGACAATATATAATATGACTTATATAAAAAAGGAAATAGGCACGCATCACATTTCAATACCATGTATAGATGCATAGCCAGCCATAGATGTGACACTTTAAAATGTACTCCCTAATACCTGGTCTAGACAAACTCTTAGAAAGATAATACGTACGCAAACTTGGAAAAAGTGTGGATATGCTTCGCTGCAATGAATCAAGCTTCAAAAAACAGTACCTATTCTAATGGAACTACTGTTACTCTTGGACAAAGTGTTGAATAGTGACACAAATATTGCTAGTGGGCTTGTTTTTTCATGACTAACCATCTCATGCAATTTCTTGTAATCTGAGCCACAAGCACACCTCTGCTAACATCACAGGAAACCTGCCATATTAAGATTACTCGACTGACTTCTCCTCCCATGTTATAGGGATCACTACCGATCACGGTCGTGTGAACTGCCGTAATGCCATCAGTATCGCCTACGATTTAGATGGCTTTCGTTTCGATCTAGAACTGGGGGGGTAGTCCTCTCACTATGAGGCG